>NC_140639.1:7971060-8541060 GCF_057382275.1 Copadichromis virginalis
TTCATTCTAAATAAAGGCTGTAGGGATATTCAGGTCCCTGGTGTCTAAATCTTGAATGTAGATCCTTAACTGTACATAAGTAGAAACCCAAGAGGAAGATACACACCCTTCAGCATCCTCATCTGCATCTCAACAGTTCCTGTTTTTGGGACCAACTATATGTGGTACAGTGAATGTAGAAGCACAAGCACATACACGCAAAACTGCCAAGCGAAGGAGGAAGGAGGGCTGTTGAGATTCTTTAAACAAAAAGACATTTTTAGAAAGGTCCTCTTGAGTGGGGAAACAAAGAAGGGAAGTGACATGATGTTGCACAGGAGGGAATGTGAGGGTCACCGGTGGCATAATGGACACACCTATGGAACGGTCTCATACATAAACAATCTTATTTTAACACACACACACACACAACAAGGTTCTTTGAGCTGCTCTCAAAATAGCCGTTTCCTTGTCTCCCTACTTATTTGCTGATATTAGAATCATAAGGATGTTTGGTATCCACTTTGTCTTTCCTTCAGAATAATCTACCAGAAATCCACTGTGGTTTATCAAGGGATGTTTTGATTATCTGCCGTGATCCACCTGGAAACCTGTGATAATAGATGAGATAACATGCTAGGAATAATTCTGTCCTAGCTACTTAAATAGTTAAATGCATTGCAGTGGAAATGGCTTGATTGTTGGCAGATATTAACCTGGAAATTATTACAATCCACATGTGCCACATGCTCATTACAACATATTTCTCTCCAATGGGATACTGTTGTGTTTACAGGAAGTGTTTATCAAACAACAAACCCACTTTTTCATCATCTAAACATGGATCTCGGCTACGCGAATGGCCAACAGAATAAAACACAGTAAAAATAAACTGTCCAAAAATATAACTTTGAAAATCTTTATGTAAATGCGAAGTTTTTGACATATTTGGAAACATTTGCGCCTCTTTGAAACTTCCATAGTTGTCCACCAGCATGTATCATTGGCTTGATTTCAAACCACTCTTTCATGTGGAGTGCATTCAAATGTGATGTGTTTGAGAGTTTTATTGCATGTAATGCCTGTTTAAAATACACCTGCAACAGTTCAGCTTGATGTAATGCTCTTTTTGAGCAATCCCTTTGTTTGCACAATCTAGTTAGATACTTCAATTTCAGCTTCAACATTACCTTCGAGAACTCTTTGATATGATGCAACAATCGTGGTTGGATTAATGACTACAAGCTGCCCCATCCCTCCGGCAGTGAAGCAACCCCAAACTATAACATTTCTTCTACAATACTTTGCTGTTGGTATGGGATTTTTTCCCCTAAAAAACTCTCTTTGATTTGTACAAAACTGTGGCCATACAACTCTGTCTTTGATTCATCTGTCTGGGGCACATTATTCCAAGAGCTCTTGAAGTTCATGTCCATTGCCAAACTTTGTTGTCACTCTAATGTTCTTTTAGGATAAGATATTTTTTTTGGTATGCCTTTGAGATTCAGCCAATTGCTTTTTCATTGTAGACGCATGTACCCTGACACCAACAACTAACTAAACCTGCAGATCCATTGATAAAGTTTTGGGCTTCTCTAACACTTCTTTTGATAACAAGCCAAGTTTCTGGTCTAAGGCCAAAATTTTCATTTGAAATATGGAACACCTTTTTGGATTTTGTTATATTGGGATAGGGATTAGTTAGTTAGTTTTATGGAGGCCTTAAATAACTCTTTAGATTTTGTCAAAATGTCTCTGCAAGCCTCAATAGCAAAGACCTCAGCAGACACTACATGTCAACGGGTTACATAATACAGTCTTTTCCCGTCACGTCCAGAGAAAGTCAAGCTCATTGGCTGTAGTATTCTCAATCTGGAACCCCTTTTTCTAAATTTATTGATTTGGTACTTAATATCGAGGTTTATTTGCTTTTTCAATTCGACTGACACATTGTTTTTAAATGATGAAAACAACCATGTAGTGTCAGCTTGATTTATTTAAGTATATCGCCTTTAATAAAAAGGTATCAATCGTTGTTCTTGTTCAAATCATTAGCTTCCAAGGGGCTTACATTTTCTTGTGATAGTTTGGTTACTCTAAACAAAACTTAAGGAAACAGTCAGACACTTCCTGAAAAATGCCTATTTGCTTTCTTTTTCACACAGAGCCAGGACTGTTACAGAGGTAGCAAGTAAACAAGCAATCTTACGAGGACGAAGAAGCATATGCATATGTCTGCCTGAATTTTCTTTTAAATCAGACAGAAAGTTGTGTAAAGTTCTAAACCTATCCTTGAACGGGTGATGTGGAAATACAGAAAGGCCTAGAGAGGCTGGTCTCTCTCTTTTTCTCATTTGTGAAGACACACATCCACACACAGATACACACAGCTCACACATCTGTTATAGGTTAGATCTGTTACAGAGAGTATGAATCTCAAAACCAGTGGGGGTAAAGCCATCAATCATACCTCCCTCTTGCTTTTTCTCTCTTTTAATGACACTTGAGGCAACAATAGGGGAAAAGTTTGTGTTTATTGTAACGTTAAAGGTAAAGCCTTTTTATTCTCAAAATAGAAAGAACAGAGGAACTACAGGCAGTTTGGCTGTATATATCGAAGTTTAGGCGGTTATTGTCTGTTATCGTAATAATAACTTGTGGTAAGCTAGATTCTAGATGGGGGTAAATAAGGAGATTTAGTTACATGTGATTTGCAAAGGCCGATTTAACTGCTTCAGGATGAAACGTGTTGGTTGTTGCACAGCCTCACAAATGCTCAAAGCTAATAGTATCACAGATCCAGATGTAAGGCCTAACTCTTCCTAACTGAACGTGGTGAGCAGTTTCCCCATGTACTCGCAGTCTCTGATAGGATAATGGGGATTTGGGGGCAATAAACAAAGGAACCAAGAAACCACACTTCAAAAACACAGTCACATTATACTGCCATGTGACATGTTAAACAAAGCCTCTTAAATAACTGGAGTAACTTGATGATGGTAAGATTGCTGTGACTGTTCCCTAGAAGAGGCCTTGTTTGAATATCACGTATTACCAGCTATATCTGTTATTTTTATGTCAGTCTGTTAAACACAGATTAGCGATGATATTTAGATTAGAGCTGTTATGACACTGACGATTTAAAGGAGACAGTACTCACACACAGGCTGATTGTTTTGTGTCACATGATGTCTCAAAACTATTTAAAATCCATTAGGAAAGTGGGAGAGGCAGACCAAGAAGAAACCACCTGATTTTTTTGGCAGACTAGTATCGACTCCACCATGACCTTAGCACAGTTACTGTAGGGCAGGGATAGCTCAGTAGGTAGAGTGGTTGCCCCATGATCGGAAGGTCGGGGGTTCGATTCCCCTTAACAGCTACCCTGAGGTACCCCTGAGCAAGGTACCGTCCCTACACACTGCTCCCCGGGCGCCCAATGGCTGCCCACTGCTTCACTGAGTGAATGGGTTAAATGCAGAGAGCAATTTCCCCACGGGGCTCAATAAAGTACAATAATGTACACACTTTCTTCTTCTTCTAGCACCACCTGCTACAGAACTACACACACAGCAGAACTGACCAGGTAGCCCAGCTGAGCCAGGTACAGTTATGTTTTTTGTTCTCTGAGAAATTAAGGTAAATATTATTGCAGCCTGATACCTTTAACTCTGCTCTGTTGGTGCACTTAGCATGGACAAATGGCCAAAGCTAATTCACACAGAGTGGTGAGAGATGAGTGATCAGTGTAGTTTCAGATGACTGATGCATATAATTTAAACAAATTATGTTCTGGTAAAAATAATAACAAGGGTAAGATCTGATTTAACTGCTTAATTATTTGATTTTTTTTTACCTTAAAGTATATATTTCAAAAGGCCTCTCGTCACAGCCTCTGTGTTTTTGTACACTTTGTCCACCGGCCTTCTCTCTCAGTTACTGCTCATGTTCCTCATAAGAAACGGGAAATAAAAGCATGTCTAATTCATTGTTCTGTTGAATTTATCTCACACACTGCTTGCATGCACTCATAGTTAACACAAAACAGAAAAAATTTTTGTCCTTGGTCACTGTCTTGGTTTCTCGGATGTAAATAAATCTTCTTTTTTTCTTTTTTTTGAAAGGAGAGAAAAATAAGCTCTGCATACCAGGAAATATTTTGATATTTGAAGGGATGTTTGATGAAAAACAAAGAAGATTTTAACATGATTTTCAACTATCTGGAACCAGTACTTAATAAAGTGGAGAGACAATGGCGACCGAACCACCTTTGATTTTAAGCCTGTTAATATAGTCTACTTGGATTTATATATTGTTGTTTCTAGTCTTACTGAATACTCAGAGTCCCCTTTTAACCATACCTTCATACAGTGCTTCATTCCATACCCTACAAACACTTTGTCTACCTCAGTATTATATCACCGGTTGACCTAACATGTATTTCTTTGAACTGTAGGAAGAAGCTGGTGTGCACAAGCAAGCCCATGTTGGCACAGGGAGAGCATCACGCTCAAGAGCCGGGCAGCTTCTTGCAGTGAAGCAACACTGATAAACAGTCTGCCAGTGTGCCAGCCACTTATCTATGCAATTGTGAAATTCAATGAAAATAGCAGGAGTAACTGGGTCTCTTAAGCCTTGACCTTAAATTCTGTGAATAATCTCAGATCTGAAGGCCAGAAGATAACAATAATAAACAGAAAAAAATGGATGAAGAGAATGATCAGAAATGATGGTATAATATTGCATGACAAAACAAAATAAAAACAAAATAAGGCAATTTCATTGAAGTAACCATGATTCATATAATCCAGGGAGTTATATCTTTTTCAAGTCATTAATAACTTGAAGGAAACTCTCTTAACACTCTAAATGCTGGACTGAAATTTACCTTTTGAAGATTTTGACTGAATGACAACCAGCTGGCCTTGGACAGAATTGATGGAGCATGATTACGAAGCTCACAGCCACGACCCTGAATGGGATGCCACACATCAGTGATATTGATGAGGAAACATAGAAAAAAATATTAATTTCACAGTTGTACGAGCTAAAGCTCTTTCTGAAGTATATGTATGGCACAAAGACGGTTTTCTGCTTTGGCCTCTCTGCAGTCACTTCGCACTGTGGTATGTATGCGATTTGTTACCCATTTAATTTGAGAGCTGGGAAACTGGGTCAGATCAGATCAAATCTGATTAACGGTTGCACAAAGGTTGATGTAGATTAAGTATGTGCAAAATAAGTCCTGCTTATACTGTAATGGATACGTTTTATTATGTGCCTGTGCTGGACAGAAAGAGCAGCAGGTCTTTGCGTGGAAGTTATTTTCTGGTTCCAAATGTCTCATTTTGGGACAGCCTGTAGCACTCCACTAACAAGATGAGTCAACAATGTCCTTTTATGGCTTTTGGACACTTATTACTCATTTGGATGAGCTAATGCACACATGCTGAAAGCAAAACACGCACACACAAAAGCCCTTTTGGAGAAACCTTTACACTGTGAACTATTGACGTTGTAATTTGGATAAACAGGATGAGACTTGTTAAAGAAAGCCACTGTCTGCCATAAACCCCCTTTATTACTCAACCACAGTGGTCTTAGATGTCTCAGTCAATATAATGATGCAAAGGCTATAACAACAAGCACAAACTGACATTTTGAGATTTACAGTAAGTTAGAACCCCAAGTCACTTTTTAGATAAAAAAAGAACAATAATGACATAATTGTAAAATTGAGACGTGTTAATAAACAGTTTCCTGTCTAAACCCTTTCAATTTTATATTGATGTTTCTTACTGAAGCGTTGTCTGTCACCTGATGCTAAACACAAATGGGCAGTAAGTCTTTCCTACAAATTGTCCAGCTAAAAATTAAGAAGGTGGGAATGGTAAGGCTGCACCAAAACAGCATGGAGGTAAATCATAAGGGTCCACAGAGCTTAGAGGAACTGAATTAGGGCATAATTATTTGTAGATTAATCACTCTGATTAACACTATTTTAGATTATATGTAGTCATTTGACCCATAGTTGGTACAAAATACCAGTCTGTGGAATTGTATGTGCTTTTCTAGTGGTGAATGAAATTGTTTCAAATTCTTTTACAGGGTGCAAAGATTGTGATAAGAATGTATAATGTCATAATACAAAGGATTGACATGTTTTGTGTATCAAATGCCACCCTGCTATGACTGTGTGGGCTTTGTGCAAATGGCAGAAAATGACAGAAAAACACTGTGCTGCCAAAGAGTTTGAGCGGTGCTTTAAAGGCGCTCAATCAATTTAGACATGGTGTTGAACACAGTGAGCATGAAAGGAAGACTCTTCATAGAAAGTCAAAACAGGAACACAAACAACGTCAGTGCACCAGGACTGAACTAACATCACATTTTGAGCAGGATTAAATCAAACTGTCCTCAGGTGGTGTTAGTTATGACGCCCTGCAGGGAAAAGATTCTCTCGGTCCTCCTTTCAATGCTGCCAGGAGCAATGCGTGATCTGACGCCAGAAACAGATTCTGACAACATGAGTCTCCTACCTACTGAGAACAGCTGGGTTTTGCCTCACATTCAAAACAACGTTGCAGCTATGTTTTTGTGCAACAGTCGCATCTGGTGTCATTTTAGATTTGCAATAATGGAAGGATAGCGTGGACATTTTTGGTCTAATCAGAATGGATTGCATTTGTCTAGCATTGGTTGGTGTGTTTCCAAGAACTACATACCTGACAGACACTGGCTTTTGGAGTTGAATTTTAGTGAGGTCAGATGTGACATGTGTAGGTTTTGTGTGTTTTTTTTCCCTTTGCATTCTCACATGTGCACATTATATGACAAAGGTGTGAGCAGCAGAAGTAGGTGAATGATTGCAATGCCAAACGTTGACCTCATGTGGCTTTTCATGCCCTTTTGGTAGAAAGTTTTTGAAGTTTGACTCAGTCCCTCACATCTCACATGTGGCTTGTATTTGCACCCAAATACCTCCCAGATCTGTTGGATTTTTTGAAATGAATGTTAACATAAAACTCTTTATCTTCAGCTAGCTGGCTGACTTTAAAGGGTCTGCTTTACAGCAGCATAGAAGGGTATTTAAACGCCTTGCAGTGCAGTTATGGGGGGCTGTTTATCTCATCAGAGTGTGCGTGTGAAAGTAAGCAAAAGCCAAAGGGATAAAGTTAAATTTCTCAATACTAGTAAATTTGTTGACACTGCCCAATTAAGCCGAATGCTAACTTTGAGCAAGGCCTAAAAACAAAGAGCAAATGTGGTTTGAAAATGACTTTCTGAGTGTCCTTGTTCACTCTCATTCATGAACACAGGCAACATTTCCCAAACTTTGTGCTTGCTTGTCAGTTACACAACACTGTGGTGTGGCATCCTGCCCTGTTATTGTTAACTTGCCCAATCTCCTCTTGGAGAAAACAGCGCCTTTGCTTCAGCTGATGATGGACATATGTTTGATGCTTTCTCAGGCACATTTCTGGGAATTTCTTGAGATCTTTCAGATTGAGGCCATATCGTTTCAGAAGATATGAATTTGAACAATTCCAGTATTGTGTAACCAATATTTTAAATGGATTAAATCTTACTAATATGCAATTCAATCAAAAATCCTTCTATGTTTCTTTTCTATTGATATATAGGTTGCATATATTAAGACATCTGTAATGCATTGTTTTAGCCCTGCATGCTGGAAAAGCTGTGAGGTTTGCAAGATCAATTTTAGAGCATATTTTTTGAGGACTCATTGTCTGCACCATGTCCCCTGCTGTCTGTGGTGTATTACAACTCTGGGAATCGGCATTTACATTGTGGATGGGAATCACAAAAGAGAAGGAGAATGAAAAGAGATGTTTTCTTGTGAAAAAAATTAAAAGCATGCGTTTTGCTGTTACAATAATCTAATAAAGTATGAGTTAGCCCATCACAGCATGTAGTAAAAGATACTCACTCTGGACCTGTATGGAGTAAAATCCTGATCAAAACACATGACTGAGTTATTGAGTAACACTGTAAATATAAGAGGGTCACCTAACGCAAACAGCAATGAGTGTCAAGATAATTTCATGTCTAAAATCAGCAATTAAATGATGAGTTTGACATTTGATAAAATATAATGCTGATAGTTAGATGAGAAGATTTATATTACTGACAAGTATTTACAATGAATATGAAGCTATAACCAGTATCAGTTCAGCTTTACATAAAGAATGGAAGTAGGGGAAAGAGCAAACCTGGCTCTGTATTAAAAAAAAACCCCACTATTATTCACTATAATCAAAAGAAGATTGTTATCTCCATCTGCAATAATGTTTACCTGGTTGCATGGTTCTGTTCTAGAACCTTGCAGTCCTAAAAGCCTCATCCCCCACCACAGGCATACAGTGAGTAGCAAGACCAAAAAAGAAGACAGATGATGACATCATGAAAAAAAGAAGCTAAAAGTAAGATGGGTTGCAAAGTGGCTTGCAGTTGTGCAGCCACTGTGTTCTGACTAGAATGCAATTCAATCATCCATCCTTCCATCTAAACCATTACCAAGCCAGCTATAATCACTCAAGCATATCTGCTCTGCCCTTGGTTCTTCCCCCCGAAATACCTCACCTAAGGACAGCCCAGGCAGCTCTTAGGTCTCGAGCGCCTCTTGAACACCCAACGCCTCATACTGTCTCTGCGGCTGAGCCCAGACTTTTGTGGGGGAAGCTCATTGGTGCTGCTTTTATCTGGGATCTTATTGCTATTATCAGTAAATCACCAGCTGTGCATTCATGATTAGCTCTTCTTTATAACAGATCAGCGCAGCATCTATATCACTGCAGACTATGCACTAATCCAAATGTCGATCTCCCACTCCATTTTACTTTCACTTGTGAAACAAGACCCCAAGATACTTTAACTTGTCTATTTGGAGCCGCAACCCCTGAGCAACCCAGAGGCATCTCAACTTTTTCCGGCCGAGAGCTATGGCCTCACACTGGAAGGTGCTAAATGTCATCTCTGTCGCTTGACACTCAGCTACACTACCCAGGATGTGCTGGAAGTCATTATGAGAGATTTGCAAATTGGACGAGTATAAGGGTATCAGCTGAACTGTGATCATATTTATGCAGGCAATGAGATTAGCTGACTGAATGCGGTTTTATGGCCTGCCTGAAGTAACCTACGATATGTAACACAATATGCACTTCTAAAGGTGGGATGAAAAAAATAAAAGACATTTTACTGATTTTTGAAAAAAGGTTTAGAAACAGACACTTGTTCTGTAATATTTGGATAAATGCAAGGCTGCTACTCAGGTGCACTAATCTCCTCAAGTCTCAATTCATAATAGTCTGATCTTGTTATCTAATGAGTGTTATATTGCGAGTGCTTACAGGCAAATGTTGCAAACTTTGGACAAGCCAGGCTTCCTTTTTCTCTTTCATGTTATTCTTTATGATAAGCTAACCATTCGTTGGCTGTAGCGTTATATTTAGCAGAATGATATAATGCGGGGGCATTATCAATGCAGTCATTTAACTCTGCAACTAACAGTGTAAGTCATCATGTAAATGGATTATTATAAGCTTATCCTTTATTATACTGACCAACATCTCGCACAAGTTACATTGCACATACATTTAGTTTGATTGCACTAAATGCATTGCATGGATGCGTATTTGTGTGTCCACAAAGATGAGAAGAATTTGAAATGTAGTTATTACAAGTATGAGGCTCTTACACATTCACCCATTTATTCTTACCATTTTCCAAATATTGTCAGATATTTTTGTTTTACTGCTTCCTAAGGCAACACCTTGGAATAACAGCTCTTTTTTTTTGGAAAATATAAATGTGATATAATTGTTCCTTAATTCCTTTGCATTTTAATTAACTGGTTGATATTAGCAATGTTGCCTCAAAGCAAGAAGCTGCTGGGTGGAGTTTTGTATGTTCTGTGGCTTCCTTCCATAGTTCAAAGACATGCAGGTAGTGTGGTTAGGTTTATTGATGAGTCTAAATTGGCTGTAAGCGTGACTGGCTATCTATCTCTCTGTGTTAACCCTATGGCAGCCTGGAAACCTGTCCAGGGTGTTCTCTCCCTCTTGCCCTGTGACAGCTGGGATTACCTCCAGCCCCACGATGCTATCCCCATGGATAAGCAGAAGAAAATGGATGGGGATGGTTGAGTCACGCCTAGGGTATATGCTTGACCACATTACATGAATTCTTTTTTTTCTGTATGCTATGTATGTCCAGTCTTAAATCCACACATTTAGCACAGAACATGTGATACCCAAATTATGATGTTATAGCACAGCCAGCTTTTACAATATTTTTACAAACTTAATATTATAAGGTTCGTGATTTGTATGTTCTTTTCTATGCTTGACTGCCTGTTGGCACTCACATTTAGCCTTCAGAAAACAACTCTCAATCATCTAATAGACCTGATTTGAGAGCCTTTGGGAGGGGAGGTGAATTTATGCCCCAGGGTCCTGGATAAAGGCAGGGAAAGGGAGAGATGGAAGGATCACAGTGCAACAGTAAATAACATTACAGTTTGAATAATGGGCTCCCTCTGCGCCAGGGCCTCAACTGGACTAATGACAGAGACCTGTTTTAGATTAGCCCTTATACAAACACACACACGCATGAATATGTGTGCATGAAACAACACACAGAGGGAGGTTCTATCAGTTTGGATAATCTGTTGCCTATGGCAAACATGGCTCTGTTCGGCTCTGGGAGAGCTAATTTAAAGGAGGAAACAAAGGAGGCAGAGGGCATCACACACATCTTCAGTCACGCATTCATCCTTTCCTTTGAATTATCAAGTGTGTGTCATCCATTTCCCTCTGTTGGTCTTGGTTTTCCCAGAGTTCATTTGAGAAGTTTGTGACTCAAACCTCCTTCAGGAGTGGGTCAGTTTTTCCAGAATTACAGTTTACTATATCTAATTTGTCAACAATGTACTAGTTTAGAGCATTATCATGGTACAAGTCCGCCATCTGCTGTCAATACAAATTTCATCTGAGAACCTGTTTTCACTGTTTATGTCATGAGGTGAAAGATTTAATGTTTTATAGCCTTCATATTTTGCATGCTTTTGTTTTGAAATGTTTCTACTTTCTTCTCACATCTTCCTAATTAAACAAAGTATCAACAGTGCACACTCTGCATAAAAGATGGGAGGTGAGGACAGTCAAGAGAGCAGGTGCATATGAGGCACAAAGAAGAAGACAGCAGAGCTTCAGCAGAGGAAGGGGACCAACAGGATCGATAGTACAGATGTATGCCAAGGAGCTCTACCCTTGAATAATAATAATGGATTGCATTTTATATAGCGCTTTTCGGGGCCCTCAAAGTGCTGTACAATTCCACATTCACACACTGGTGGAGGCAAGCTACAGTTGTAGCCACAGCTGCCCTGGGGCAGACTGACAGAAGCGAGGCTGCCATATCTCGCCATCGGCCCCTCTGGCCAACACCAGTAGGTGAAGGCCTTTTTACTGGGTCCTGAGACAGAACAGGTGACTGGTTTCCGATGGCTGCTACTAGAGCATTTGTTTCAAGACTGTTGCACCCATACTTATAATATATAGTTGGACTTTAGCTTGTTTTTTCCACATTTATTTATTGTAAAAAATAAAATAAACTGCTACACTTGAGTTTTGTATTCCTTGGCTACCATCACTTTTTTTTTTTATTAAGCTGCTCTCCACCAGTTTGAAGAGGACCTCTCCTCTCCCTTCCCCTCGTCATTACATTTACATTAGCTTTAAAACAAACAAAAACACCCAAAACATACACACCTCATGTACATGTTTATAAAGCAAAATAATAAGTACCGTTGTAAGGAAAGTATTATCAATCAAGCAATGATATGCAGATCATAATTTATTCCAAAAAAAAAAAAAAAAAAAAAAAAAAAAAAGCCAGTCATATTAAATGCCTTTAAACTCCAGATTTCAAACTCCATGGTCAAAGTGTCATCATTATCAACTGCCCTCTATACAATAGCTTCATCATTGGTAAACATCTTGAAGTCTTTAGTGAATGTGTAAAAGGTTTTTTATACCATTCATTTTAAATCAGAACTACCAAATGAAATTTTCAGGGCTCAGTAATCAGACAATTTCCAAGGAAGGAGACTGGGATTCCAACACATTCTTAAAACACATCTGTGACCATGCTTTGCCATGTAAATTGTGTATAACATTGCTGTTGAATACTCCATTGAATTTCTATCTGATTAGTAATAAATATATCCTCCATCTCGCAGTTATTATAGCCCGTCTATTTAGAGTTTTTATTCTACAAAGGGGAAAAAGAAAAAAAAAAAAATCTGCAAAAGGATTTGGGTATACGTTGTATACCTTGGCTGCGTGATATTGGAGTCAAATCTAAGTCAAACACTGGATTACTAACTCATGTGCATTCAGCTGCTTCCTCCTTGGTATTTTCTACGTGTCAAAGTGTCTCTGACTGTTTGTTGTTTCAGTCTCAGTTCACATCCTCCCTGCAGGTCCTGGCTCCACTGGCAGGGAAAACAGAATGCAAGGCAGGGTGAAAGGGAAGGCACCATAGCTCTCAGTCTACCGCCTCTTCCCCCTCATCGCTTCTCCAGTTTTTTAAACCTGGCCTCTATAAAGATAAAGAAAGGGATGACTTCTCACTCTACTGTAATAAAAATACATTGCACTATAACTGAACAATCAAATAATGTTTGACCTTAACATTACAATATTTAGGTCAGGAATTGTTTGTGGTGACACAGCGCCATCTATTGGCATGGAAGCTGCCAACACGATTGTGCTGACTTTACCATAAATAATAACCTCAACAGCCAACAGATACAGAAAGAGCCTACACTGTCACCTTGACTGTGCTCTCAAAGACACAACAAAAAAATAATATGTTCACTAGGCATAGCAAATTAAAACAAAGAAAGATGGTACTGTGAAATCAAAACAAACAATGACAAAGTTACTTTCCTAAAGTAACTTTACATTTAAAGATAAAAAATGTAGAGCCACCAGTGAAATCTAAAAATTATAATAGTAAAGAATGGATAACACTGCCCCAAATGTGTTTTGCTTTCAGCTGTTGATTTTAATTAACCTAAGATGTGCTTTTTAGAACATCCTTGACTCTGATTCAGTTATGTTGTGTCAAAAGATATCCTGTCCTCTGTGCAGAACAAACACTTTTACACCTCTGTCATTAACTGTCTTACCCAGTTTCTTGGAGTATGCATCCAATTTGTAAGCAGCTTGTTCAAGTGCAGATACTTGCTCCTCAATCTGGTTTATTTGGTCCAAGTAGGGCTGTAAACTTGCATCTAAAGAAAACATGCACACCAGACAAGTCTTCTTATATTACAAGTTCCAGTAACAGATGAAAATTATGGGGCTAGTTTTTTTTAGTTTTTTGTACTCACACTTGTTGTTAAGATCCTGTAGGTTACGACTGATGTTAATGCTAATGTCTTTCATTTCCATATACTTCAAGCTAGTAATCTTGTTCATGTTCTCCAATAGACGGTAATCCTCACAAGTGCCTAAGGAGATTGGGAGAACATTTAGAGAAAAATGGGTAAGAATGAATACGAGTAGCAAAGAACATCAGCAACTGGCCCTATGGCTTTGACATTTAAGAATATAACTGTTTCATTCTTTGAAAAGAAAATGCGAGTGTTTCCAATATTCAAAAAATAAGACCTGTTAGTTCTCCTTGCAAGAAGATGGCCATCTTTTCAAACATATCGGTGCACAACTCGTTTATATCGGGCTCTGCAGGCTCCACAGCCTCCTCTGCTGTCTCCACACCACCATCACCTGAAAACAATGCAGCAGCATTAACACAGCGCAGCTTTTAAATCCAGTTGCAAACTTAAATGTGGCCACAATATAAATGAAATAACGCAAAATACAATCACATTACACAAATAAGAAGGATGCCATGTAGAGCAGACAATGTAAGACCCACAAATAGAAAACTAAATAATTGGATTACTGTATGCTATATTAGCATTAGCTAGGGAAGTGCAAAGAAACCAGGACTCACTGTTTGTGCCGTGTTTTTTCGGAGCGGCTGCGAGGCTTTCCGCTGCATCCCCCGGGCCCTCTGCTTGACCGCTATCACTTGCGGTCGGATTCAGAGTCGCCGAATGAGTCGATGGTGCCCTGGATATGCTGTCCATGGCAGCGGCTTCGTCTCCAGTTGCTGCCATTTTGTTCCTGTTTTGATTTTCCCCTGTCACATGAGCCGAGCGTTCACGTGACGCACGCCCGCCACCAACAGCCGCCGCTCCCATTCTCGCGCTCTATGGCAAAGCCACGCCCTTCATTAGTAAACGGCTCTTCGGTATTTAAAGGGTATCCTCTGTAGCTTTAATATAAATGTAAAAAAAAAAGTTGGACTTTTAAATAACATGGTTTATCAGGCACTTATGCCTGAAAAAATATTTATTTTATTTATTTAACAAAACGAAATTATTATACATTTTTATAAACTACAGCAATTTATTATAAACTGCAATATCTTCAAACATTCATTGCTCACGTGTTAATGTTCAGTTAAGAAGGTTAAGTCTAAGTCTAAGTTAATGTCTGAAAGCATTTTGCTGAACAAAACAAAAGAAAACTAACCTGGGCTTGGGTTTTTCTAATTAAACCATTCTCAGAGTAAGGTGCTGGTGGTATGAGCTGATGTCTGATCTGAACTGATCCTCACAATTAATTATCTGTTCCTTCAGCTGCCACCATTTTAAAACTTACATATAGCCCTTTTATCATGTTTCGTCCCATGATTATAACCAAGTGTTTTGATCCCTAAGAAGGTTACACCAAATTTAATCGAAGAAAAGTTTTATTTGTGAAAATAACCACGGTAGGTCAAAATTTTAAGATTGTTAATACTTTATAATATTTCTGTGGTTTCTCAAATTTTGTTGCAATGCTCATTTTTCTAGAAAAAAAAGAACGTCTTTTTTCATTTTTATTTTACTTTCTAATCAAAATAGACGGCCATACATTATAATTACACCAGCAGTGAAAATGACACTATTGTTAAACAGTTTGAGAATGGATGTCAAATGTGTGGCCAGGGGACGAGGAAAGTGCCCGAACTGGCCTACTGCATGGCTTGGGAATGTAAACATCGCAAAAAGGAGTCCAGGAATTTTGAACTTTTTACTATACACACACACACACACACACACACACACACACACACACACACACACACACACACACACATATCTCTCTCTCTCTCTCTCTCTCTCTCTCTCTCTATATATATATATATATATATATATATATATATATATATATATATATATATATATATATATATATATATATATATATAATTTTACTTACCATGCCACAACTAAAGTAACCCATCCCACTGATGGGTTTCCTTTCTTTACTACAGTACGTCATTTTTTTGTAAGACCAGGTGAATGTGAAAAATTATTGTTCAAAATTGGAAAGAAAAGGGTCAGGACTTCTTTAAGTAGTGTTCAAAACTGCATTGAGCCCATTTAAATGACATCTCAGGCTGTTGTTCATCAGTTTAATAAATGGACTGTTTATGAAATGTGAACGTTTCCAGAATGCACTTAAACTTAAGTGAAAGGAAAGGGGGACAGCTGGGATTTTTAAAAATAAATTATTAAGCAATAGTTACATATGAAATTGGGCCTTGCGTCAAAATAAAATGATTTTCGTTTCCCTCTGCGCGCTCCCGCGAGAAGCATGCAGCGCTTGGCAGGCAGAAGTCGCCGTAACACCTGTGTCGGCGCTGTTGTGAGCGAAGCAAATCGTGACAGGCTAGTAGCAGCGGACTGTAAACATGGCGGCGTGCACAGCTACAGGGCTGTGCCGAAAACCCCGTTACTACTAGTCTGCTAGACAGAGACACCCCAAAAATGGAGACCGAAGAGGAGCAGCACATAACGACGCTCCTCTGTATGGGCTTCCCAGACCCCGACGTGATACGAAAAGCGCTCCGGCTGGCTAAGAATGACATCAACGAGGCAGTGGCGCTCTTGACGAACGAAAGCCCCGGACTCGGGTATGGATATGAACCGATGGAGAGTGGGCCTAACCCCGGCTTGGGCTCGAGTGGAGAGGGGGAAAACAGCGGGCGGACTGGCACAGGAGGGTTTGACCCTCCTCCAGCATACCACGACGTAGTGGATAGTGAGGTAAGAGAAACCTGTAGTTTTAGCAACCATGAATTGAAGCAGCGAGGGGAGGAAACCGGGCTAATTGCCGCTTGCAAGAAAGAGTGGGCTCGCCCATTTAACTGGCTAAACTTAGCATCTTCAGTGCTACATGCACCTAACGCGAACTGTCAGAGCAGGAGGTGAAATTCTGTTCGATACTAATGGAGAGGGCAAGAGAGTTGCCTGTGATTGATAAGCTTCGTTCCTTTAAAAATTGCGCTGAAAGCCTATTTTGAACATAAAAGCTAACGCGGTTAGCTTGTAGCAGGCTAGCTAACGTTAGTTTAGAGTTAAACGCGCCAGTAAGGGGACCAAGGTTAGGAGCACAGAGGCATCACTCTGGGGGATTGCAGTTAGAGATTTCAGCTGGGACCTCTGGTAACAGGTAAACAGCTCTATCAGCCAGTCAGCCTGCAGGCAGACAGTTTGATCTCTTATGTCTGCTTTGCATGTGTTAGCTAACGTTAGCTGGATGGTTATCAGACTGCTCCGCTGCTGTAGGAATTGCAGTCCACTCGAACCGGGCTTAGAGCGGTTTCGCAATTTCATTTTTAAGCATACGTGGCCATTTTGATTATTTTTCTATTCATAATGTCAGTTGTCATCATATGAGTATCTATTTTTGTGTCATTCATTGATAATTCTTACATATTTGCGTGTATGAGAAGGGTTGCAGTTGATTGAAAAATACCAGTCACTAGTTCTTTCACAGTAATTTACCTACCTACAGGTCTTAACACTTTGTCCTAATTTACGGCGTTTATGTGCTATTACAGTAAACCGCAGATGCCCATCTACATATGATTCACCTGACACCTTGAACACCTTAAACACAAACCTAACCTCAAACCCATTGCTTTTATAGATTTGCAAAAACTTAAGGCTATTGAAAGTGACCAGTCCTTCAATTTGTGAGGTTATTGATTCAGACTTGATAGCCACCTGTTGTGTCCCTTTGATTGTAGTGAGATGCTGTGATTGTGGGTCAATAGAATAAGTACACATAAACTACTGACCTGTTCCTGTTTACACCTGCTTTTTCTTCTACCCCGTTATCACGGTGGTGGTTTATTACAGGCTGTTTTAGTAAGTGTAATATAAACAACACTTGGCATTCACAGTGTGCAGAAAATAGAGCACACCCACAGGTCAATAAGAAGCCTATGTTTAAAAACATTCTAATAATGATGTTGTTACAGATTAATTTACCACCAAGTAACTCCTGTTATTTAATCCCATTTTCCCCCTGTTTGTTCATCTGCCAGAAAAAGTTAGAAGTACAATTTGAATCTTTTTCCAACCAAACATATTTGCTACTATTTACTAGTTGAGCATTTATTGTAATTGCTATATAAATGTGTCTGTGCGTGTGTGTGTGGCGTATTTGATATACTACAGAGAAATAAATCTCACTCATTCCTACAAAAATTATAAAGTTATAGAGAATAATCCAAAGTTGGAAAGTGCTGTATTTGCCCTCTTCTCTTCCCTTGTTTCTTGTATTAATGTTCATGAAGGCTGTCATAGGTCTTTGGCCTCATGTCATGCTCCTAAATATAGCCCTGCAGTGTCCCTGACACACACAAACACGTTGCAGTTTTTGCAGAGGATCCCAGGAGGATTGCGGGTGCATAGTAACAGTGGCACTGAGTTACCTCATTGTCCAGGCCAGCCACACGCATGCAGTGCTTTTCAGCCTTTTCCCTCTAAAGCCCTTAAGTCTGGAAGCATTGAAAGTATTGGAGCCTAGTGCATGTTTCATGGTGATTTGTGGTTTTCCCTATATTGTACTTCTTTGAAACAGGGCATTGACTTGTGGTTAGGTAATTCTGCCAGTTGTGCTCTTTCATTGGGGTGTTTCCAAAGATCTGTATTAGTTTAGTCTTTCTCCAGCTTTTCTTCCTCTCATCTATCTGTCGTATTTAATTTTCTAAGAAAGGGAAGAGATGAAATATGATGCTCCTCCTTTATGCTTTATCTTTCCCTTTGCCTCCTCTTCTCCTCTCTGTGATTGATTAATAATATTTTCTCATATACATTGATATGCAGGACAGTCATGTACTGAATGCACTGACCACTGTTTATGTTAATATGTATATAACTATATTTAACTGTACCGCTAATTAATATTTATACTGTGCAGCTTCCACATGAGCAATGGTCTCTAATAGTTTGTTACAGTCATAATGTAGTGGAAGTTGAATCCTAGTGCGCAGTTGTAGTTTAACATAATTTCCAATGTAACACAGCAGGTCAAGCTTTATTAAATGGTTCAGTTAGAGCTGGGCGATAGAACGATAACGATATGTATCGCGATATAACTTTTACTCGATAGAGAAATTAAGCTATCGCGATAGACCTCGCCGCTCTTGTCCTCTTAAAATAAAAAAAATTAAAAAAAATAAAAGTTTAGCCAATCCAAACTAAGTAGCGCAGCGCCGAACCAATCACAGCCGCAGCGTCACGTCGCGTGACTTGTTACGTACAGCACAAGTGCCAAGCCGCACGTGTGTTTGTTTGGGAAGCAGCCAGCGGGTAATGGAGCCAGCGCGTAATGGAGGAAATGAGTGTGCCGACTAGAAAAATCAACCGAGCGTGACCGAAGAGAAAACAGATGATGGTTTCAATGCCGGAGAGATTGTCGAACGGAAGAGCCATAGGAGTTCCGTTGTGTGAAGGTATTTCGGCTATTTCAAGTCTGACAAAAAACAGAGTAGCGTGCACTGTAAATTGTGCCGAAAGCAAGTCTGGAAATACAATAAACTGGTGCATGCATCACACTGTGCGCCACGTTATTGTTTCGGTGAAAAGAATTTCTACAATACTGTTAATTCTACTCTCTGCAGTGTTTAAATGCTTACATATACACACAGTTACTGTCCGTCCACACATACGACTCGGTTCTGCTTCTATGCCCCAGCTTTGTTTACTTATTCCCACCGAGGCTTCTAGACTTCTGATTGGCCAACATTTCGGTACGGTTAGGAATCTAGCGCCACCTGCTGCTTTGGCATGTTCATAGCGGCGTTTTCCTTCATTTCTGCCTTTATGTGTGGACGGGATTATTTTTTAAAACGAAAACGGAAAATCTCCGTTTTCAAAAATACCCGTGCACGTGTGGACGTAGCCTCAGTCTCTGACTGGAAGCGCTAATTCGTCATTCGGCTTTTGTCAGACTAAAGTAACTGTTAAAACTGTTTGAAAAGCTAAGCTATACAACAAGGAGAGATTGAGAATTTCCTTTTAGTTCTCAGTTTATTTGATATTGACAAAAGTTAGTCAGTTTTGTCTGTTCTTCTGTAACACAAACTAAGATTTATTTTTACAATTAATATTTTGTTTCTAAGTGGAATTGACAATTTAGTCTGTTTTGTTTGTTCTATTTTGAAACTTAAACGCTTTAGCGGCTGCCTTTTGTGTAGTTTGCAATATTTGCCTTTATTTATCTGAAAAAGTCTCATGTTCCTTAAGTACATCTACCCTGTTGAACTTATTATAGGAAATAAATATTTAAATCAAAACAAGCTGCTGATTATTTCACATTTTACTTGTGAGCAACGGCACATTTAAATCTTACAAATATAGTTATTTGGCTTATATCGTGATAGATATCGTTATCGCCTGAAATGAAAAAAAAACATATCGTGATATGAAAAAATCTCATATCGCCCAGCTCTAGGTTCAGTTATTACTTTAACATCTGCACCTAGTTTGCGCCATCCTTAAATGTTGAATGAATTGGCTGGGCAGCACTGTTTGAGAGGAAGAGGCTGTGAAGGTTAATCATAAATATACACTTGACCTCATGAATATGTAAGCAAGTTTATGGCATAAATAATTTACTAACCCTTTAACTGTTTTTGCTTTTACCACATAGACTCCTAGGCTTCACTGCCACTGCCTTCTTCTGTCTTCTTATTCCAGCTGAGCCTTAATTCTGCTCTGTGAATCATAACTACAGATGGTATAAAACTTGACTCTAAATGAGTTGAATTTTAGCTCTCTCTTTATTACCTGCTCAGGCATGACGCCATCATACAGCTAACAAGACAGTGTCATGTCATTTGGCAGGGTATTCATTGAACTTGACTGTCTAGCTCTCACACCCTGACTTACACATCACCACTCTTTAGACTTAATTGCTGCCAAAGGACTTACTAACAAGCACCTGCCTTAATTTGTTCTGAAAGCTTCTTGGGAGGAAATAGAAAGATAAAAATATTACAGAGATGAAGGGCAGATCATAGAGGAGAGGACACACTTTCCAAATGACTGCTATCGCTCCTCTCCCAGAGAGAGAGGAGAAGACTCAGGCATCATCCTGTCTGACTTTATCATCGCCAGAGGCCATTTGTATTATCCTAGCATCACACAGAGGACATTTGCAGTGTCATTATAAAACAATGGGATGAGCCGTATGAAATGCAGTCACCCTCTGCTTTATGTCACAATTTTGTTGTGTTTGTGTGTTACAGAGGAGCAATGATGAGAATGGGAACTGCTCTGGGGGAAGCATGGAGTTTCCCACCACCAACCTGTATGAACTGGAAAGTCGAGTCTTTACTGACCACTGGTCCATACCTTACAAGAGAGAGGAGTCCCTGGGCAAGTGTCTCATTGCCTCCTCCTGCCTTGCTCGACATGGTAAGACTGCGTGTGTGGAGGTGATGAAAATGTTGTTTTTAAGGTCTGCAGTAAACTACATTTGCGTTATTATGTGGGTGGCGTGTTTTGTTTGGACCATCGGGTGTTTTTCACATGTTGTTATTTCGGCCACTTGTGTCGCATGACTCAATATGTAACTAATCTGACAGCCAAAAATTCTCCAAGTTTAGATGTGTGAATCCAACTTCTCCTTCCCTGTCAGGTCTTGCTGACGCTGATGAGAATTGCAAGCGCTTTATGGATCGTTGCATGCCAGAGGCCTTTAAAAAGGTAAGCAAAAGAGAAACTGAAGTCAAGGTGCCTCTTTGAATATTTAGCATACCTGACTTACTTCCTTTCTACATGCCTTGTTCATTATCACCAGCTACTGACCAGCAGTGCCGTACACAAATGGGGCACAGAGATTCATGAGGGAATCTACAACATGCTCATGTTGCTGGTGGAACTGGTTGCAGAGAGGGTGAAGCAGGACCCTGTACCTGTAAACCTGATGGGAGTGTTGACCATGGTGCGTCGTCTCACTTAGTAATGTTTTCCTAAAATGATAGAAAACCTTCCTGTTACGATGCTTATGTATCTCATTTACTGTCTTTTTTCTTTTTATAATCACCTTATTCAAAATGTTATTAACCACTGTGGTTCAGTGTCATTCCATTTATTTTGGGTTTTGTTCAGCTTTACTAAAAAAAAAAAAGCTAATTTATTTCATACGTATGAGGGGAAATAAAAATAAATATTTATGATGTGTAATTCTTCTTACACGCAGGCCCTTAATCCTGACAACGAGTACCATTTTAAGAACCGGATGAAGGCCTGTCAGAGAAATTGGGCTGAAGTTTTTGGAGACGAGGCTAACATGTTTGCCGTCTCTCCAAGCAACGCCTATCAGAAAGTAAGACCAATTTGTCTGTGAAGCATTATAAGATTGTACTGTAGCATTGTAGTATTGTGCTGTATGTGTGGCAGTTAATCCAGATGCATTGGCAAGTATTTATATATGTTTACATGTTAAAGAATTTGTTTATGGTGTATAGTCATGTTCAAGGTTCAGACAGACCAATTCTTCAGTGTTGCATAACTGAGCCGCAGAGGGTCAAGAGACCATGGGTGGCTGACACACAGCAGCTGCTTGAAAACTTAATGTGTATGTCTCATGAGAATTTTCAGTGTCATTGCTGAAAGCATTTACTTAAATCATAGTGATCTGTTTCAGGAGCCCCATGGTTGGCTGGTTGATTTGGTGAATCGAGTGAGTAATAAACCACCACTTAGATATTGTCTCCATAAATATATACCAGAGTTATATCAGTTTTGCCTCATGTTTCCTTTCTCTCTGTAATTTTTGTCAAGTTTGGAGAGCTGGGAGGATTCACTGCCATCCAGACGAAACTCAACACTGAGGAAATTGAGATAGCTGTAAGAACTATTGTTTTTACGTCTTCTTATCATCTTTTTCCGGGCATTTCTTAAGACTGACAGAGTACTTTGAGACAGTCTATGCAGGCGAAAGGTCATCATGTTTGAACTCAGTGCTCTCAGCTGCACAGCACTGAATGTCTCTCTCTCTTTCTTTCACTCTTTGTAATATTCACTTAAACACAAACACAGTCCTGCATCCTCCTACTGTGTGATGGTTGAAATGCTCTGTTGTTTTATGTGTTCTGAGGCATCCTTGTACTGATGCTTCCTTCTGGGAACCTGGCCGGAACCTCAGCAGCGCATGGCCATTAATTCAGTGCGCGTGCATACACACACACACACCCTCTAACCATTAGCATTTTAATAAGGCAAAGACTCATTGCACACCACAGTTGCACTCTGCAGTTGCAGTGGGAGCTCAGCAGAGTGTGTAAGCCGTTAGATCCCTAACACACTAGAGGCACATTGGATGATGGTAAAAGTGAAAGTAAAAAAAAAAACGAGTAGTGCTCACTTCTCTATTTACTACCAAGGGTGACACATTCATTTGTGTGCTTTGAGCAGGAAGGCATGTAGGGTGGAAGGGTAGAGTTGGAAGGTGGAGGAGAGGGAGATACTTGCAGAAGGCAGAGATGGAGGATAGTCAAAAAACTGACAGGAACACAGGAAGCTTTCATTAGCCTCTCTTGATTTAGCAGTGAATGACAAATGACAGCTGGGCTCTGGTATTCGATACTCATCCACGCATGTGTTAACAGTCACTCCCTCTCGCTCACATGCACTCATGTGTTTAAATGCAGGTTGATCTCTACCCTACACATTTTACATCAGGAGGAGTGATGTTGTGATGCCATAAAAAGTCTTGCACACATCTGTTAGTGAGTTTTAGCAATGCTTCAGAGTCAGTGAATTATTCTTAAGACAATCAAAGCTGGTGCTGATAAATTATTTTCCTCCCTTTCCTTTCTTTCTTGACTTGTTTATACTTTTTTTCATCTGTCCATGCAGTATGTATCTGCTCTAGTCCAACCCCTCGGAGTTTGTGCTGAATACCTTAACTCCAGTCTTGTCCAGGTGAGCTACCTTATCTACTCTCCCTGACACACACACTAAATGATGCTCACTATACATTTCTACCTTAAAACAATGTCTTAGCCCTTTAATGGCCCCTTGTAGGATAAAGTGAGGACTGGCCTATGTGTCCTAAGCTGATTTCGATTAGTGTCAGACACTTGGGTTGGGATACTTATGCACAGCTCTCACATGTAGCACCCAGAAGGATATTATCAAGTTCAGACACATTCAAACTACTGTGTTTTAAGCAAAGGAGCTAACTGGATCAAGGCAGCATACACTCACTGGTGGGCATTATGATTGCTGGTAAATCTAGTTTTCCTTCTATTTGCACTTCAAAGTCACAGAGACTTTGTACCAGGAAGCTGCCGGGTTAAAAACCTGCTAATGTCTAATCTGACTGTGCTGATATTTATGTTCTCACATGGATCTCTGCTGGGTGGTAGAGAAGTTCAAGGCTGCAGTGCATAATATGTGACAGGGTGTTACATACACTTTTAACATCTAATGTTAAAAATGGTCCTCTTAAAAATAGCAGTACAGGTATGTACACACATGGACACACAGTTGTAGAATCTGGCCTGTAATTGCTTTTTTTTCCTCTGCCAGTAATATATATGTGTATATACATTGTTTGTCTGTGGCTCCGTAGTTTTGTTCCAGTGATAAAATCATCGCTTGTGTTTATTACATGACACTTCTACCCCATTCTGATTTATATTCTATTTTTATTTGCTGTATCCTCTTACTGTTTTGCTGCTCCAGTGGTCCCTTTACCCCACAGGGATCAACACAGTTTCATATTGTTTTTCCTAGCCTATGCTGGATCCAGTCATCCACAAGATGATCACATATGTACAAAACCTGGAGGAGAAGGACCTTAAAGATAAGGTAGTGATTTATACTACCTCATAATTTTAAGAAAAAGAGGACAGAGATGAATGTGTTCACTGCCCTCTTAGTTGTGCTACCCAGTAAATTTGAGTTCAGAATGAATATGGGACTGGTGACTTTTGTTGGCACCTGCTAGATCATATAGTATGAATAAACTGTCTTAGAAGACTATGGTAAGTGCAAACACTGCTCATCTTGAGTTCAGGAAACTAAATTAGTGTGGAAATGGTTCTTTTATTGAAACTTCACAAGAATTTTATGACTCAGTCAAATGTTATTCAACCCTAGCGTCTGGTGAGCATCCCGGACCTGCTGTCAGCCATCAAGCTATTGTGTATGAGGTTCCAGAGGGAGTTGGTTACTGTGGTAGATGATCTCCGGCTGGATACGCTTCTACGTATGCTCAAAACACCCCACTTCTCCACTAAGATGAACTCCCTCAAAGAGGTCAGCTCAAAAAGAAGATTTTAAAGTATTTCTTTCTGAGTGCTTCCATTTCTGAGCTCATGTCAGACTATTTTTGTATGCTTGTCTCTCAGGTGACAAAGTTAATAGAAGAGAGCACGGTTTCAAAGTCTGTGAAAAACGCCATTGACACAGATAAACTGCTGGACTGGCTTGTAGAGAACTCTGTCCTGTCAATAGCACTGGAAGGTAACGATGTTTGTTAAAACATAACTTACTAGAGTTTTGATGAGTGCTTGGCAAAACACACAGACATAGTTAAACGTAGTCACCACTGACATAAATTTAAACTGAGAAATCGGGAAATTAAGATTTCAGTTTAACTTTGGCTGATTCATTCTTTTTGTTCCAGGTAACATTGATCAAGCTCAGTACTGTGAGAGGATTAAGGGAATCATTGAGCTGCTGGGGAGTAAACTGTCACTAGATGAACTCTCCAAGATCTGGAGAATACAGGTAAGAACCATTTATATCTCAACTGCATGTGTTATTACATATTTATTATTCATTCTGATCGGTTTTATCTATTTATAACTCTTAAAGAAAATCAGTAAACTGCACTGAGTGCTTTTATATGTGCATATCTGTAAGTATGTGACAAATACCTGTCAGCTCAGTGGATGTATTGATTTCTTTTTGTGTGTGACCATCTCAGGCGGGTCAATCATCAACTGTAATAGAAAATATTCATACAATAATTGCTGCTGCTGCTGTGAAGTTCAGCTTTGACCAGCTCACTCACCTCTTCGTTCTCATACAAAAGGTCAGCGCTCACTCTCTGACATTTTGATAAAATAGGTTATATTTGAAGAGATTTCTACATGTGTGCGTGATATTTATGTTAACATGTTTGCATGATATTTAGAGCTGGGAAGTTGAGAGTGACCGTGTAAGGCAAAAGCTGCTCAGCCTGATCGGGAGGATAGGCAGAGAAGCTCGCTCTGAAACCACAACAGGAAAGGTATGCTGTGTAAATGTCTTTTTGTCAAAGGTAGGCTCATTCAAAAGTAATTGGAGAAAAAACAGGTAAAGATATTGTGAAAGGTTTTGATATAAGGATGTTCCCTTGAGTCAACCTTGTCCTTGTGTGTGTATCTGTCCAGGTGCTAGAGGTGCTGTGGGAACTGGCTCACCTCCCCACCTTGCCTACCAGTCTAGTTCAGCAGGCACTGGAGGAGCACCTGGGGATTCTGAGCGATGCCTACGCTGTTAAGGAGTTGGTGAAACGCAGTTATATTATTAAATGCATTGAAGACATTAAGAAGGTGAGACAGACAAAGTATAGTATTTTCTTTGTTTACTTGGGCTCTTGTTGGGGTTTAGCATTTCACTGAGCCGGTGCTTTAAAGGTGTTGTTTATTTTGTACACACACAAAGAAAAAACTGGGAGCATTTGTCACGAATCTTAAAACTGCAGCTCAGCAGTTTTAATGAAACACTAGACAGATCTACTAGATATCTAGGTCTTTTTCTGCCTTCAGTAACAGTTTTACTGCATGTTAGCATTCCCTTATAAGTTTGTCAAACTCTTGCAATACAGTGTACCCCACTGTAATGAAGGGAGTCTTTCTTTTTAAACAAGTACCCATCTATCTAGAATAATTTATTTTTAAACTTTTTTTATTAGTTTATATTTTTGTCATTGTCTGCATCTGTAGCACCCTCTGTGGGTATCTGTAAATGCAGGTTTTATAATTAGTTGATTTGCTGATACAGTCAGTTAATGACTATATTGTGAAACAGTGGTGTGACTGAACTGTTAAGTAAACTACTCTCAAAGCGTGGAAAATGTGGTAGATAACGTTATAAACTGCAAGTATGTGAGGAATTTATGCTTCATCTTGCCTTTTCTAAATGTGTACTTTATATGTCATTAATAACTGTGTCAGTAAATTGGTACTGCACATCCTGGCTGTCCAACATGACAAACTGGTTCACCCTAGAGAGGACACACGCAGATGCTCATACTAAACGTGGCATATGTTCAATAGTCCTGGTGAGCCTCAGGATTCTGTCTTAAATGCTCAATTTCTGATATTTTTATTCTACTTTGAAATCTTTGTGATATATTTAATATGGTCTTCTCAGCAGCTTCACCCACCTGCTATTCAGATCTTTTTCCTTTTTGTTTCTCTGTTTATTCTTTTGTTAATTTCGTATGACAGTTAATAAGAAGAAAATAGGCTTTAAGGGAGGGGGAAGGGAACTAAAACTGACAGTGGACAAACTGAGCCACAGTACAAGAAATGGAAATTGGCATGATATATCAGTTGCATGTATGCTTTTCCTATTTTGAAATTATATACAATAACCATATTTTAAAATGACTGCTGGACTGACTGTTGCCACACATGGAAGAAAATATGTGTGTCATCCTTGGAAATCCTGCTTGTTATTTGTGTACAAATATCCCACTTCAAATGATATGTATGTCTCTAGAACTTCACTCAGGAAGACAGTAAAGGCAACGAGACTCATAGCTCATTTCATATTGGCACTTGGGGCAAGAAGAAATCTAACTCACTGGCCAAATTAAAAGAGGTATCCATTATGATTTATATTTCCACTGACTGGTGTGTATCCAATCTTGCTGCTTCAGTCCTGGCATCCAATCGTGGAGGAGGGGGTTTGACCACAAAGGGGTTTCGTTGGTCTCAGGTTGATAATTTCACAGATGATTGCAACATGAGGTTGTTTGACCAGGTGTATGTTAATCTTCTGCTTGCCTCACTAAGAGGGCTTTGGCACTCGCTAATGATTACACAGTGGTGTTGGTCTTGTCTTGGGTGAACGCTTGTGGAAATAAATGAGTGATTTATCTGCTGGATGACTGGTTAGCTTTGGTGGAAATTTTTTACTCATGCGAGGACTCTAATCAGAACCATGGATACCCAAGTGAGGCTTTTGTTTGATATTTGGCCTTTCACATTAACCCTCATCCTACCAGCATATTTGACATACATAGACCTGGGGTCCTTGGGGACAGCAAGGATCATTAATTGCTATTGTGACTACCAGTCACAATAGCAAGATTATAATACTAGCAATATTTTTTTCTGCTCAAAGCATTATTAGTTATGTGTCCTATGTCATCTAAAAAGTAGATCATTATTAGATTTTTGTAAAATTGCATTTTATCGCCCAATCCACACTAAATACTCAAAAGCTTAATTGATTCTGATATTCCTTAGTTTTCAGTAATTTTAAGTAAACATCAATTGTATTGTAGTTATATGACGAAAGCTGCTGGATCTATTTTGATCCCAATATAAAATAATTGAAATAATTTCTCCAATGCATTCTGGGTCTTCCCCAAAGTCTCCATTATGTGCTCAAAACACATCACCTAGGAGGGGGTTCTACTCTTACCTTTTCTCAATGACCAAGCTCCTTGCTCTGTTTCTGAGGCTGAGTACGAATCCTCTTCAGAAGAAACTGATTTCCACTGCTTGCATCTGTGATCTTATTCTTTCATTTACCGTACTACCCAGAGCTTGTGAACATAGCTGTACTTTTGCTTTCACTCTCAGCTCTCTTTTCACCACAACAGATCGGCATAGCATCCACTTCACTGCCAAGACCCCACCAATATGTCTGCCAATCTCCTTTTCCAGTCTCCTCTCTCTTGTGAACAAACCCCAAGATATTGAAAGTCCTCCACTTGGGGCAGCAGTTTGTGCCCAAGAAGGAGTCGGCGTCCCAACTAATTTACACTCGGCATCAGATTTGATGCATAAATATGAACAGAACTGGTAACAAAGAGCAGCTCTGGAAGGGATCAGCACCCAATGAGAGAGACTGACTTATTGCTGGCAACACAAAACCTAAAGCTAAACCCTTACTATAGGCAGTTATAGCATACAGTTTGCGTCATCATCAGCACGTGCTGGCATGTAAAAGGAGGAACAAAAAGTTGCTAGCTTCCTGTCTGTGTTTCGGGAGCAAAGTAACACCTTTTTCAAGTAGATTCTTCCAGCACAGTGTTGGACAGGCACATCAGCAGTAGAGGTTTCTTAACTCCCAGGAGACTCATTCTTGCTCAAATCAACTGGTGTTTGCAATATAGCAGTAACATAACCAGAGCATTCCCCAGCTGTTTCAAGCAGATTTGGCGATGTTGCTAACGTTCTGAAAACTTTCAGTGTGGGAAGTTTCCCCATACAGACAATGAATGCAGCAATGCCATTCTTGTTCTTTAAAATGACTAACAGAGTTCCGCTTGGTGGCTAGGTAAATTAATTTAGGACCCATGGCAACCATTACCTGAGATAAGT
This sequence comes from Copadichromis virginalis, assembly GCF_057382275.1. Lineage (NCBI taxonomy): Eukaryota > Metazoa > Chordata > Actinopteri > Cichliformes > Cichlidae > Copadichromis > Copadichromis virginalis. Next base: position 8,000,047 of record NC_140639.1, read on the forward strand.
AGTTCCTGCATAGGTGCAAATGGGTACTTTTGACTGAAATCCCTCATGACTCCAAAATATTTGTATTTTTTAAAAAGTGTTCATCAAAGCAGAGACAGGAAACAGATTTTAAATCATTATCAACGTCATTTAAAAAAACAAAAAGCAAACCTGAAACACTAGGATGAGGGTTAAAAGTGGCAGATTTGATCTTCCGTGGTTTAAATCTCTGGCTCTGATTTTCCTTTTTCCCTTCTTGTTTTAACAACGCCCTTAATTACAAAAATAGTAAGTCTACGATGACAAAACAGTTACATAAAATTAAAAGTGATTCATAAAGATCATCGCTGACCTCTATTTTTGTAACAAGCGTCTGTGTTTGCTTTGTGATTTAGTAAATATCATCATCTGATATGCACGCATGTGTATCTATTTATCTCAACAGGCTTCACAGCAGAGCAGTCCACAGGCGGTCTGGGTTGTTCCTGCTCTCCGTCAGCTGCATGAGATAACCCGTTCATTCATCAAGCAGACATACCAGAAACAAGACAAGGTGACACATAAAAACATATATAAATGCACACCTGAATAATCTGCTCTACGTTGTGTTTAAGTTAACATTCCCTCTGTCTCCCAACAGAGCATCATCCAAGACTTGAAGAAGAATTTTGAGATTGTCAAACTAATCACAGGATCCCTTGTATGCTGCCATCGACTTGCCGTGACAGCTGCTGGTAACAGCGGCCTCTCAGGCTCAACCCTGGTAGATGGACGATACACCTACCAGGAGGTATGTCTGTCTTTTTAATTTAAAGGTGACCTATAATGCTCATTTCCAACCCTATAGAATCCATGGACTCGCTACTAGATTAGCAATGCATGACTCATATTTCAAAATAATCCTCATTCATTTCACACTGGGTCATGCTAATTCAACCATTGTCTAAAACAGGCTGTTTTAGCTCCCTCACAAACAAAAGATTTAAACAGCATGTGGGAACAGTTTACATTCTCACAGCTAGAGCTGTGTGCGTGAGATGGCCATATTAGGGATATTCGCTCTCACTGACATCAAAAAGTGATGTCAGTGAGACATCCCTGAGAGCTTTTCTTGATCAAACCCAGAGTTCCTCTCTGATATATCCCATCCTGCTGGGCTTGAAGCTGCTCTCTTTTATCACAGTGATTCACAGAAATTTGAATATTTACAAACCTCAAAATCCAGGTTAGATACTCCAACTTTTTTTTTAACCCAGGACGTTTTTCGTGATCAAACTGTCATCATTGTAAAAACAAACACAGCAATGTGGTTTCATCCTCAGATCAGTTTAATGTATAATAAGAACATGTGCCTGCCTTATAACAGTGTGACTCTTTGAATATAAAGGCAAATGTCAGGCTGCAGTAACTTAACATTTACTGTTTAAATAAAGAAAATCTATATACAGCGACACATAAGAGACTGATCAGTAAACAGTCATTTATCATCCTGTGATCCACCACAGTAATGAACACTCAGGTTACTGTTAGCTTCATGCAGGGAAATGTGTGAATATTTATTACTGAGGATGATTTTGATAGTGTTGAAATTACATTGTTGAATATAGGCTGCACAAGAGTTAAGTTAAAATATTTACACACTTTGATACCCAGATATTAAATGCTGCTGAGTAAGATTTGTAAATGTATAATAGATAAAGGAAAAATATTTTAAAAAATAAGATAAAAACCTCAACATCTTTTCTACTGCTAATGACCAAAACCATTATTAAGGGATTTGACTAGTGACTATAGCTTCATAAGTAAAATATCTGCTGGATGCATATTTTCCATAGTTCCTGTCTCCTCTGTTTGCCCCCCCAGGTTACAACTGAATAAATGTATTTAAAAATCAAATAAAATGTGTAAATGACCTGAGTACACTGACTAAAACGTAATAGCCTTCTGCTCCTCCTGGGAGCTGTATTGCTGGATATTTTGATTAATTGCATAATTAGAAATTAATGTGGGTAATATGCAAGTTTCCCTTAGCTGGAATGAGGTTTACACCTGAAGAACATAATGTTACATATTGATAGTGTTACAAGATAACACATTTCTCTTTCAATATGTCTTTAGTATCTGGACAGCCACCTGCGCTTCCTGGCCTTCTTTCTCCAGGAAGCTAGCCTCTACCTGGTCTGGAACAGAGCCAAGGAGCTGTGGGAGTGCCTGGTGTCAGGGCCGGATGTTTGTGAACTTGACCGTGAGGTATAAAAACAGTCATTGCAAATGAAACCTTGCCTTTGGCCATTTGTTTATCATTGCAGCCTCCTTTCTCTGGATAACTGATCTGGAGGAATGCACAAACTTTACCTCTTCCTTTTAAAGCACAATAAAAGGAATGTTCATACAAGTTTTAAATACAGAGCAAGCTGGCAAGAAAGTGACATCCATTCTGTTTAGGTTTCTCAATGTATCATCCAGTAAAGTTTAGCTTTATCAAGTGCTTCTTTGTATGAGAACAAAAAAAACAACAAAAGGACAGAAAGAACTGGAGGCAGGTTTCTGCCCTTTCCAATAGTATGAGATCATTCTGGGCACAAGTGGTTAGAATCAAATGTTTAACTACCTCCAGCCTTTAACAGATCATTCATTTAGTCTTTGTGTTAGGCTCAGTTTGGTAGAACTCAAGCCAGTCCATCTCATTTGTCTCTAAAATTCACTGTAACTGAGATTAACACAGTGTGTTTCTGTGTGTGCAGATGTGTTTTGAGTGGTTCACAAAAGGGCAACATGACCTTGAGAGTGATGTTCAGCAGCAACTCTTCAAGGAGAAGATCTTAAAACTGGAACCCTATGAAATCACCATGAATGGTGAGAGATACTCTATGGTGATACATTATTGACCCACAGCAGTGGATTATAAATATGTATTTAACATGTTTTGTATGTGTTTCAGGTTTTAATCTTTTTAAGACCTTCTTTGAGAATGTCAACCTTTGTGATCATCGACTAAAACGCCAAGGAACTCAGCTGGTCAGCTTTCATTTTCTCTCTTTTGATCCTTAGTACACAGTGAACCATTCAGCGTGCAAAGGAAAAGAATACTGAAATACATCTTGGTTGACATTTAGATTTAAAGTATTATGTGCTTTGATTTCAGTGTGTGGAGCGCATTGACTTGGCAGGGATGGACTTTATCTGGCGCATCGCCATGGAGACCCCTGATGAAGAAATAGCCAATGAAGCAATCCAACTGATTATTACATATAGCTACACCAACCTCAATCCCAAGATGAAGAAGGTTTGAGTATATTTTTGCATTTATTGCTCTGGCCTCTTAATTTTAGCACTGCTTCTAAAGAGAGTGGAAGTGTCATTTAACAGGACAGTTCACATTAAAATCAGCAGCAATGTCTCTTTACATGATCCCAAAAAAAGTCATTACCTTTATTGTGAGCAGTTTGGTGTTGGAATTAATTCCTTTCTAATGAACCTATTACTTTGAATCCCCAAAAGGATGTGCTCTCTGGTTCCTTTATATTCTAGACAAGGCAGTCATCTCTTTTCCCTCTATCCAAAACTGGGAAACTCAAAGCAGAACAATTTAGGTGGATAAGTTACACGGACCAGAGGGAATATGCATATTTTATCCTGGGAAGAATTTTCCTTTTAAGATGCTGCAGACTGCCTATTGTTTTCACTCCTCACTTTGATGAGAAATGATCAGAAGTATTCCAATAATAAAAATTGAATTACTGCTTTGTGGCTGTTTTTGAAACAAAGAAATCACACGCAGAAATAAATCTTCCTCCTCACAGGATTCTGTGTCTTTGCACAAGAAGTTCATTGCTGATTGCTACAAACGACTAGAGGTAAGCTGTTGAATATGTTACTAGCATGATTGTGCCATTTCACAGAAAGTGGGATCCAGCAGCACATTTCTTGTTCTTCTTTTAGGCAGCCAGTTCGGCACTGGGTGGGCCTACTTTGACACATGCTGTTACTAAAGCAACCAAGATGCTGACAGCCACGGCCATGCCGACTGTGGCCACATCTGTACAATCACCATCCAGGTACAGAGGGGGGTTTGGGTAAGAACATAGTTACTAAACCTATTAAAATACATTTGTGTTTATATAATTTATCTTGCATGTTAGTGATGGATAAAATGTTTTGAGTATAAATATGCTTGTTATTGTTGAGACGCTTCTGTGAATTTCCACCTCCAGATCCACTAAGCTGGTGATAATTGAAAGACTGCTGCTGTTGGCTGAGCGCTATGTCATCACTATAGAGGTAAGCTGTGCACTCTGTCTCCAAGGTTTCATTACACGTGTAAATAAAAATGATTATGCTATAATGGGTTTTTTTAACCTCATGTTTTTGTGTATTTCTGTGTAGGATATGTACTCAGTTCCTCGCACTATTCTACCTCACGGGGCCTCTTTCAATGGACACCCTGTCACTCTTCACATCACCTACGAGTCAACCAAAGACACTTTTACCTTAGAGGTATTATAAACTTCTGCCCTTTTGTGCACAGTTCAGGTCTTCAGAGGAAATGGCTAATTTTACTCGTCTGTCTGTTGTACAGACTCACAGTAATGAAACAGTAGGAAGTATCCGGTGGAAGATATCTGAGCACTTGAGCTGTCCGGTGGATAATGTCCAAATCTTTGCCAATGATAGTGTGGTAAGTGTTGATGATTCAGTGCAGTGCCTGTCTGGGGAAGGTCGTCCACTATCCTGTTGTGTGTCCTTGAACAAAATTAATTTTGTTTTGTTTTTTCTCTCACATTGTCCTTTTACTGCACCTCCAACGTGTATTAGTTGACCATGAATCGAGACCATAAGCTGCTGTCTCAGCTTGGCTTTAGCGATGAGCAGAGCTTAACTGTGAAGAGCTCAGGCACTGGCACTCCCTCTGGCAGCTCCGAGTCCTCAGCCTCTGCCTCCAGCAGTTCCAGCTCTGCTGTCTTCAACTCTGCTTATGCCCTAGAGCAGGTACCATCATAGACATGGTTAGAACTGCAAATTGTGCATCCATTAAACTTTCCGCTGGTTCTAATGCAAAGTGCGTACATTTCTGTGTCTCTAGGAGAAGTCTCTGCCTGGAGTTGTGATGGCTTTGGTCTGTAATGTGTTTGAGATGCTTTACCAGCTAGCAAACCTTGATGAGTCCAGGTAAGGTAATATTTCTTCCATATGACAACAGAAGACGCTATTTAGCTATTTACATCACCTCATTTTGAAGCAATTTGTGTAGATACAAAAATGCATAAAAACATAGACAGAGACTCTTGCATGCATGTTTAGCTGGGTAAAAAGTGATTGGTAATTAATATTTAAGTCACTACTATTTCATAATTCATGTATTAAGACCAAAGGCAGTTAATAACCCTTTTTATGTATTTGGATATTTCTTGTACTTTCCAGGATCACTCTGCGTGTGAGGAAGTTGCTGCTGCTCATTCCAACAGATCCTGAAGTACAGGATGCACTTGACAACTTTGTTCCCAAAGAATCCAGCGTCTGGAGCCATCAGGTTACTTGAACTCTTTTCTTATTAACAGTGCTTAATGCAGAACGATAAACCTCTGAAATTTTTAATTTTCTGCTTTTGGAGGAGGGTTTATTATAAGTCTAAACAAATTTCTCTTGTGTGCATTTCTTTGCCTTATCCGTTGTCTGAGGGAGTTATTTTCTATCTTTTGTGTATCTTTTCTCTAGAAAACGCTCTTCACCCTCGGCCAGGGTGCAGGCTCTCGTTCTCCTTCTATGTCCTCCAAGCAGCAACATCAGCCCAGTGCTGCTTCCATCTTGGAGTCCCTTTTTAGATCTTCAGCCCCTGGCATGTCCACATTCAGAGTGCTATACAACCTTGAGGTATATTTAAACGTAAAACCCCAAATACGTATATAAATGCAAAATTCCCTGTTTTAAAGTTGACTAAGCTGCATGACATCAGTTTTCATCTCTTTTCCTTTTTCTCTCCTATGTCTTTGTTAGGTGTTGAGTTCAAAACTCATGCCCACATCTGATGATGAGATGGCCAAAACAAGCAGCAAATCCTTCTGTGAGAATTTCCTGAAAGCAGGAGGCCTCAGGTAGCACCACAAACAACAGACCTTTAAAACAATTGCTGTTCTTTGTTTGCTTTGAGCCACTGTAGGAGGTGTCAGCATAGTTGTCAAGCTACATTATACACCAGTACATATATTCCACATGGCATATGCTTCTATCCAAAATGCCTTATGGCATCTTTTTATTTTTAGTCTTGAGTATTGTGTTTCTGTTTGTCACCTCTGCAGTCTGGTGGTAAATGTTATGCAGAGAGACTCCATCCCATCAGAAGTGGACTATGAGACCAGACAAGGGGTCTACTCAATCTGTCTTCAGTTGGCCAGGTGCAATACATGTCACAAACATACAAGGTTTATATAATCATCACATACTATGCCAAACTTCTAACTGAATGGGCTTTGTTTGCAGGTTCCTTCTGGTTGGTCAAAGCATGCCTGCTGTACTGGACGATGATGTCATCAGGGATGGCGATGCGCTATCATCTCGGCCGTTTCGTAATGCTGGGCGAGCAGGGCGACAGCTCTCTCTATGTGGCACTCCAGAGAAGTCCTCCTACAGACAGATGTCTTTGTCTGAGCGATCATCCATAAGAGTTGAAGAAATCATACCTGCTGCACGTGTCGCTATTCAGGTATGGTAGAAATAATTTCAATTTTGAGGTTATTTCTAGGATAAATTTGGTGTCCAGTAAATGTAAAGTACTCCAGATGCTCTATCTGCTGCTGTTTCTTTTATAGACCATGGAAGTGGGGGACTTCACTTCCACAGTGGCCTGTTTTATGCGTCTGACCTGGGCGGCTGCAGCAGGTCGATTAGATCTAGTCGGTAGCCCACAGCCAATCAGAGAGACGCATGGCTCTCTTCTGCCCCAGGGAGTACGCACTAGAGTCAGCAGCACTGGTGAGACAAAGAAAAAACAATCATTACACATTTTGTCTGTTTGTCTCTGTAAGTCTACCAAGTAGATAACTTATGGTGTTAGCTACATGTTTTTCAGTCAGTGGATGTGGCTTGTACAACTTCATTTTTAATTTATGACTAATGCTGACTGTTGGTTATTAATAGGTCACGCTCAAAATATTTTACTGAAACTAAACCTAAAGAATTGAAAGTAAATGTATTTGTGTTTTGCAGGGAGTAACTGCAGCTCCAGTAGCGAGGGCGAGACCACACCAACAGCATTGCATGCAGGGATATGTGTCAGACAGCAGAGTGTCTCCATCAAAGATGCCATCATCGCTCGCGAGGCTTTGTCTCTGCTGGTTACCTGTTTGCAGTTACGCTGTCAGCAGCTGTGTAAGACTCCTGCAGGCGTACAGACAACACTACAAGATCACAGTCTCACTTTTACTGTGTATTGTAATGAGATATTCTGTACTGTGTCCAACAGGCTGTAAATCTTGTGTTTGGTTTCTTTCTCCAGCTTCTTTTTACAACCTGCCCTCTGTCAATGATTTTATTATTGATATTCTGCTCGGATCTCCCAGCGGAGAGGTAAATAACACACTCAGCAAATAACAGAAGAAATGTATTTCAAACATTATATTATATTTACTTATCTTTTCTGTTTCTTCTTCTCTCAGATCCGCCGTGTGGCTTGTGATCAACTGTACACTTTGAGCCAAACTGACACATCAGCCTTCCCTGAAGTCCAAAAACCTAACTTGTTCCTCCTTTCAGTTATCCTGACTGCTCAGCTCCCGTTATGGAGCCCCACATCTGTCATGAGGGGGGTCAACCAAAGGTATCTAATCAATAAAGCACAAGGTGCAAAATCCCTAAAACATATGCAGACATCATGAGTTAGTGTTGGTTTTTGTTTTCAGATTGCTGTCCCAGTGCACTGAATACTTTGATCTAAGATGCCAGCTTTTGGACGACCTAACTAGTAAGCCACAGTTACACATTCCTAAATATGAAGTTTTGTCCCTGATTGAGGCTCTGTTGTAATGCAGACCTTACAGACTGCTTTTTCACCAACTAAAGGCCAGTGAATCACACATTTGCTTTCTGCTCCTTTCTTTTTCTATCCCTCCTTTCCTTCCTCCCGCTTCGCTGCATGCCTCACCTCCTCAAGCGTCAGAGATGGAGGTGTTAAAAGTGAGCGCAGCCACCATGCTGGAGGACGAGATCTCTTGGCTTGACAATTTTGAGCCTAGCTGGAGCTCTGAGATGGAGACCAGCGAGGCAGATAACATCCTCCTAGCAGGGCACCTCAGACTCATCAAGACCTTGTTGTCTCTCTGTGGCAATGAGAAAGAACATCTTGGTGAGCAAACACTGAGTATACATGCATATCCACACCTATCCAATGTATATTCTATTTTATTTAGGACACAGCTGTTATGTAATGTTGTAACTTTTTGTCCAGGTCCATCTCTCATCCAGCAGTTGCTCGATGACTTCCTGTTTCGAGCCTCACGCATCATTATCAACAGCTCCAACCCTACAACTTCCCCGGCCCCCAGCCATGATTTCCACCCAAAGTATGTATTCCTTTCCTTCCAATTAGTTTCATTTTTTCTCTGTTCTAATCCAACTTTTCATTTTTTAAGATGTGATTTTGAGAATCATTTTGTGATTTCATATAAAAGGGATCTGCTTTTTTTGTTTGCTTGTTTTTTTTTTTTTTTTTTAAGTAATGGGTAAATCCCTCCATTTTGCAAACAACATTGTGTGTTTTGTAGTATTCCTGATAGCGGTATTTAATCATTTCTCTGTGTGTGATTAGGTGCAGCACAGCCAGCAGCAGATTGGCAGCCTATGAGGTGCTGGTAATGCTGGCAGACAGCTCTCTTTCAAACCTACAGCTCATCACCAGAGAGCTGCTGTCCATGCACCACCAGTCAGATCCTTCGCTCTGCAAGGAGTTTGATGTAAGACACCGGTTAAAATAGAATTAATTGTAATCATGTTTGGTGTTGCATGTAGTCTGACAGTGCTTTTGGTGTGAAAGTAACTCTTTCTTCCTTTCCTTTAGTATCTACCCCCTGTAGAGAGCCGTTCAGTCTCAGGTTTTGTTGGGTTGAAGAACGGTGGAGCCACTTGTTATATGAATGCTGTGTTCCAGCAGCTTTACATGCAGCCCGGCCTCCCAGAGGTACACTTTCAATGAACTGTTTACTTAATTTTTTTTTCCATACATTATGTGATACTTAGCAGTAACACCAGTATCTGTGACTACAATACCATGTTTTTTTGTTTTAGGCTTTCCTGTCCATTGAAGATGACACAGACCAGCCTGAAGAGAGTGTTTTCTATCAGGTTCAGTCTCTATTTGGCCATCTGATGGAGAGCAAACTCCAGTATTATGTACCTGAGAACTTCTGGAAGGTAAAAGTCTGTTCACTGTTAAATCATTTAGAAACCAGAGACAAAGTTCTATTTTTAATTTGCAAGAGGTTCTGCACAATCTTGGAGTTCATCGCTGTTTCTTGTATTTTTTTTTTATCATGTAAAATTATGTGGGGGGTTTTAATAAGTCCTAATGATGGACCATGTTGTGCTGTCTGTAATCATTATGTCTATAAAGTCTGTGTAACACATATAGAGTTTGTTATCTTGGATAGTGACACAACTGAGTGTCATTAACTAAAGTGACAAAACTCAGTTTATCAATAGATATGTAACTGTATAAACATGCATAATATTTCTGTTGCAGATCTTCAAGATGTGGAACAAAGAGCTATATGTAAGAGAACAGCAGGATGCCTATGAGTTTTTCACTAGCCTGGTGGATCAGCTTGACGAACATCTCAAGGTATAACTCACACACTAAAGAAACACTGTCGTCACTTGATTAGAAACTTTAATTTGTCAATGACAAACTTTTTCCACCAGAAAATGGGTCGAGAGCAGATCTTCAAAAACACATTCCAGGGAATTTTCTCTGACCAGAAGATCTGTAAAGACTGTCCTCACCGGTGAGCCACAGGTTTTTACTGTGTAGAATTTACCAAATCTTTTTCTTTATGCATGAAATTTGACTCACAAACATCCTTTGCACAGATATGAGCGTGAGGAAACATTCATGGCACTGAACCTTGGAGTGACCTCTTGTCAGAGTTTAGAGATCTCATTAGACCAGTTTGTCCGAGGAGAGGTGCTAGAGGGCAGCAATGCCTACTACTGTGAGAAATGCAAAGAGAAGGTCTGTACACTCCCCTTCATGCTTTTATACAGCACTGACATCATATGTGCTTATAAGTGTTAGTGTGTGTGTTTGTACAGAGGACCACAGTGAAGAGGACATGTATCAAATCCCTGCCCAGTGTTCTCTGTATTCACCTTATGCGCTTTGGCTTCGACTGGGAAAGCGGACGGTCTATCAAATATGATGAGCAGATTAGGGTATGAAGATCAAACACTTGTACCTAATAAATCACATTTCCTAATATTGTTACAGCCTCCTTAACTTTAATGTAAATGTGATTGGGATTAAGGTTGTTTCCATTGTTTCACAGTTCCCCTGGGTGCTCAACATGGAGCCCTACACTGTATCTGGAATGGCTCGTCAAGACTGCAGCGGAGAGGGAGGCGAGGGGAGAGGCGACGGGACCTCAGGAGGGTCACCCAGGAAAAAAGTCACAATTTCTGAGAACTATGAGCTTGTGGGAGTTGTTGTCCACAGTGGTCAGGCGCATGCTGGCCACTACTACTCTTTTATTAAAGATAGACGGTAAGAGACACTGTAGTCAGTCTTACCTCATTTCACAGGAATCGTTTTCTAATGGCAGAGCTATGTGCTTTTCCTAATTGTATTTTTCCTTCTCTTTGCTACTTTACATAAGGAGTACCTAACCAGCAATTGGTGGAATACATTAATTGGTTGCTTTAGTTTTCCAGGCAGAATTTAGAAGACCTCCTTGGGTCTTGCATATGAATGCAGTATCAGATTTTGTATGGGCTCCTGGATTAGTTTGTAAGCATCTCCAGATGTCTGGCTCTGGAAGGCAGTCGTGCTTACTGGAGAAGTGGAATGTAAAGAGCCCACAGAAGCTTGTATTTGGCACCCTGCTCTCACTCATTTTCTTGTTCCTTTCCATGCTTAAGAAATTCTGTTCTCAGGATGATGCTTACTTTCCAGGAAATCAGACACATTCTGAAGCTGTTTTTTAGTCACTTATTGTTTATGTCAGGTAGGGATCTGTGTGGGTTTAAAGCCAAGAACAGTGACATAAAAACTTAGCAGATGAGCTGGATAGATGCAAGCGAATACTGTGATCTGCCAGTAGGTTAATCTGGTGTGCTGTCCATATAGTGCTGGGTACATACATGAGTGAAGATCCTGTTTTTTTGCTTGTAAGCTTTTTAAGTTTTTGCATTAGGTTATTATTTAAACTTCATAGAGTTTCCAGTGTGTCTCTCTTTCTCCTTTATCTTCTCAAAATCCTTTTTTGTCATCCATCTTTGTTTACTAATAGCGGTGGTGCGCGTGGTCGGTGGTACAAGTTCAATGACAACGTGGTAGAAGAGTTCGATATGAATGACGAAACTTTGGAGTACGAGTGCTTCGGTGGGGAGTATCGTCCCAAGGTTTATGACCAGTGTAAGTTGCTGACATTACTTTACTTTATGTGGATTAGCAGTACACACAAGTACAAAATCTTAAATAACTTTGATGTATGCTCAGCCAACCCTTACCCTGACGTGCGGAGGAGATACTGGAATGCCTACATGCTGTTTTATCAGAAGATCAGCGACCAGAATTCGCCTGTTCTGCCCAAAAAGAGCAGAGTCAGCATCATGAGACAGGAAGCTGAGGACCTTTCACTGTGAGTCAAATTTCCATATGTACCACAGTCACCTTGTAAACATTCTCATTGGACTGTTGAAAATGCATCTGTCATCTTTTCATACATCCATGTGCAACAGTCAGCAAAATGTCACCGCAGGCAGTAGGTGATAGATTTGATGCTGACAGTTAAAGACTTATTTACAAAGACTTCATTTATATGCATTATACAGAAACTTTAATGAAACATCACGGATGTTAATCACATGATGCGAGTCATATTTGTATATGAACACTGTCAGAAGAACAGCAGTTGGGAACGGCTCCAGTGCATTAACTATTATGAACCATCTATGTTGTCTCTTTATTCCCAGGTCTGCTCCATCTTCTCCTGATGTTTCCCCACAGTCCTCTCCACGCCCCCCAAGAGCCAACAATGACCGTCTCACTCTCCTCACCCGTCTGGTCCGCAAGGGAGAGAAGAAGGGCCTGTTTGTAGAGAAAATGCCCGTCAGCATCTATCAGGTAAAGCAAAATCTGCCTTTACATGAGCTAAACACGAGTTATATTAGAGAGAGAATTGCTTTAAATATTCATAGTTGTCTCACCGCTTTGTTTGTGTGTTTGTGCAGATTGTGAGAGATGAGAATCTGAAGTTCATGAGAAACAGAGATGTCTACAACAGCGACTACTTCAACTTCACCCTTTCCCTGGCTTCAGTCAATGCAGTATGTTTCTCTGTTGGCTTGTCTAATTATACATAAACACAGACTGAAGATACACAACACTTTAAGCTTCATGTATTTGACGATTGTAATCAAAAGACATAAAACAAGTTAGATAAAAGTTTTCTTCCACATATTCAGCAGTTTGTTTTTCTCTGGTACTTGAAGTAGATGCAAGTAAAATATTGGATTTCACCTTTGGTCTGTGTTTACACAACTGAAAAAACAGTGTGTATTTTGCTTTTCTGAGGCAATGCTTTTATTGCAGGTCAGCATTTTACAGTAACTGCACTTCCTTATAGGAATCAGAGTACTGTTCACCTTTAATGACAGATCGCATTCTGCCATTAGAGAGAGATACTCTGACATACATGAATGATAATTATTTAAATGTTGTGAGTGCTGATGCAGAATGGAACCCACAGCCATTGCAATATTACTATTATATATGCTATAATGCAATACCATAGTGTTTATATACATAAAATAACATGCAGTATGATAATCAGTGATGTTTTAAAAAGCTGTGTTCCTTTTGCAGACAAAACTGAAGCATCCAGGCTACCAGCCAATGGCCAAAGAGAGTCTTCAGCTGGCTGTTCACTTTCTGTTCCACACCTACTTGCACACCAAAAAGAAACTCAGGTGATTTCACTTGCATGCATCCACATGTGTTAAGTTTGAGCACCTTCATGAGGAGCAACATTATATCTGTATTTGTGTGTCTCTTGCAGGGTGGACACAGAGGAGTGGATGGCGACAGTGGAGGTGTTGCTGTCTAAGAGCAGTGAGGCATGCCAGTGGATGGTGCAGTACCTGGTGGGACCAGAGGGCCGCGAAATCGTCAAGTTAGTACATTCCTGCCAACTAATTAACCCACAGGGCTGTTGTCACATTATATTTCTCATGACTAATATGAAATATTGAAACAATTTTCTACATTGTTTAGATAGCGATACTATATTGCTGCTGCTTGAAAGTGGAAATGACAGGGTACAGTTATGTCTGCATCAGGTGTGGATGTTGGGAGTTCGCCTTGTAATCGGAAGGTTGCCGGTTCGAGCCCCGGCTTGGATAGTCTCGGTCGTTGTGTCCTTGGGCAAGACACTTCACCCGTTGCCTACTGATGGTGGTCAGAGGGCCCGGTGGCGCCAGTGTCCGGCAGCCTCGCCTCTGTCAGTGCGCCCCAGGGTGGCTGTGGCTACAATGTAGCTTGCCATCACCAGTGTGTGAATGTCTGCGTGAATGGGTGGATGACTGGATATGTAAAGTGCTTTGGGGTCCTTAGGGACTAGTAAAGCGCTATATAAATACAGGCCATTTACCATTTACCATAATCCATGTTTGTAGGACTGCTTTTGCAGAAGCTTGACCTAGGTTTGATCAGTACAGCATTTTTGTAGCTGTCCTAGTGATATGCGATACTTTAGACTTGGCGGCTCCAAGCATTGCGCCCTCATTCTAATCAATGCACATTCAACTCTCTGACCAGGGCCAAATAATTCCGCTTTGATTATTTTTCCTACAACGCCTAAAGCTTTACTAAATATATAATGCCCACACACATTATCTCTGGAGTGTTTTAATGCTATATAATTTATTATATTTGCACACTTCATCAGTATAACTGCAAAAGTCTTGGAGCATACTTACAGTTGCATCTTTACTGACAGTAGAGATATTAAACACTTGTGTGCTTGGTGCTCACTGACTTAATGCTGATTGGCTAAAAAAAAGCAAGTCCTTCTCTGGAATGTAAACATTTAGAACCACGGGATAGTTTCCCAAAGCGTGTGTTTGGGAGAAAGGTGTTGTCTTACACTACTTGATGTTTAAGCATGGGGTGATCATATGATCCTCAGACAGGATTGGTTGTCGAACATCGGATGTTTTGGGCAACAGTACACCACAGCTGCCTTTACATACCACACCCCTCCCCGTAGAACAGAGGTACAGATTGTCACACTTAACTATGTGCCTCAAGGCCAAAGCAGCCAGAACTGTTAAACAAAGTACAACAAAGAAATTTCCCACATGAACAGTGTTGCAGACTTGTCTGTCCTTTCAGATTTTATCATAAGATACTGAGTGTCTTATGATAAGACATTAGACATGTTAATTGAAGTTCCTGCCTTAGAGGTTTATTTCCCTTCACTGGAGTGCTGATATTGATGGTTTTGACATTTCCTTAGGGTTTGTCTGTTGGAGTGCAGTGTAAGAGAGGTGAGGGTGGTGGTTGCATCCATCCTCGAAAAGACTCTGGAGAGTGCACTTCAGTTTGGAGATCCAGGACTAGACAGTTTAACAGATGCTCTGCTCTCCTTACTGGACAAAGATGTTCCTGAGAATGTGAAGAACTGTGCGCAGTATTTCAACCTCTTCAGCAACTTCGCTCAGAGGGTAATTCTTCAAAATTGAGTGTTTAAGTACAAGCCATTAAATTTAATGACTGTTTGATTTCCTGAGTGTTCTCTATTTTTCGTTCACTCTCTCCCTCCCTCTCTCAGGGTTGCGGTCCTTGTCAGTTGTTGTTGAAACACTCGGCATATCGCCGGATGCTCATCTTTCTGTTGGGCCCCAATAGGCAGAACAACCAGGTACAGTTTACATAATACACACTGCGTGTTTCATATGTTTGTCATTCTTAATGTTTTCACTTTAACTCAACTTTTCCACTCACTGAATTACACTCAGGAAACAAAGTGTAAGTTTTTTGCTTATCCAACACTGAGTTGCAGTGGTAACAGGTTAAGCAGGTATTCCAGACATCCTTCTCAATAGTAACAGTTTAGAGAGATCCCAAGTCATTCCCAGGTAAAATGAGGTATATAATCTCTCAAGCGAGTTCTGGGTCTGTATTGAGGGCACTTCTCAGTTGGGTATACGTAGAAAAAACCTCCAAAGAAAGGCAGAGAGGTTTTACTTTGTGTTTTTACAGAACCGAAGGTGGAGTCCAGCTCAGGCTCGGGAGTTTCTTCACCTGCACAGCACTCTGGCCCTGATCACTCTGCACTCTGACCTCAGCCCCCAGCGCACACAGGGTGATGCACCTAAATTTGTTTCTCACACTACTACAAATGTGCACCTACTGACACAGCCTGAGTCTTATTGTGATTGTTTGTTTATCACCTGTTGTTCCTCACGTAGCTCCCGGAGGGCTTAAGCTGCGCCTGAGTAGTGTCCTGTCCTCCACCCCTCTTCTCCCTCTCCATGCGGACATCCTTGCCTCACTCTTTACTCCAGAAGGACAGCCTTACCTTCTAGAGGTAAGATAAAAACCATCAGTTCAATGTTTTACTTCTTCATTATTAAATAGAAAAGACTCAGAAGCTCTTTGATTGACAATTTTGTCAATTGTAAATACCCAACAGGTGATGTTTGCAATGCGCGAGTTATCAGGCGCACTGTCTCTCCTGATAGAGATGGTGACCTACAGCTCGTTCTGTAATGAGCCCTTCTCTCTGGGAGTTCTGCAGTTACTCAAAGTAAGAATCTCTGAAAAGCAGCTCAACCACATTTACTCCACAGTCAGTATGCACTAAATTGTTTTGTACTCTTCACAGACACAGCTGGAGACAGCTCCACCTCATGAACTGAAGAACATTTTTCTGATGCTGCAGGAGCTTCTAGTGAGTAACATCCTTCAGTGACCCTTCCTCTGTTGATCTTTCATGTTGCGTGGTCACTATGACGTCTCACATTTCCTAACTTCATTTAAATCTTTTCCACAGGTAGTGGAAGACCCTCTGCAATCCCAGAGACTCAAGTATGCTTTTGAGTCAGAGAAAGGTCTATTAGGTATGTCTGTTGTTTTGTTTTTTCCTATTGACAACAGTGTACAAATCCTTGTAGCTCATAATGTGTTTTCTCCATAGCTTTGATGCAGCAGAGCAACAATGTGGACAGCAGGCGCTGCTACCAGTGTGTTAAGTTCCTGGTCACATTAGCTCAAAAGTGAGTACATGCGGTTTAGGGATCAGACTTGGGCAGAAAAATATTTGGTTGTTATGTGGGGTTTTTTTGTTGTTTTTTTTCCCCCAGTGTGAACTATTATCAACTGTAATAGTAGTAGTATTAGCAGATTAACCTACCAACATAATTCTGACCCTGCTTTCATCCCTCCCACTCTCCAGGTGTCCTCAAGCTAAGGACTACTTCAAGGACTTGTCTGGTACCTGGAGTTGGGCGGTGCAGTGGCTCCAGAAAAAGGCAAGCCTAAGAAATACTGTAGGACCACCTACACCAGCGGTCCCCAACCTTTTTTGCGCCACGGACCGGTTTATGCCCGACAATATTTTCACAGACCGGCCTTTCAGGTGTCGCGGATAAATACAACAAGATCAAACTAGTACCGTTACCGAAAAAAAGAAGATTTATTCATAACACACGTGAAAAGACCCAGGAAAACAGAGTTAATGATAAAAACGATAACAAAATAACGCTGAAAACCGATAAAAACCCTGAAAACCATACATTTCACACCTGAGCCTCAACTCTTGTGGCCCAGTACCAAACGACTCACGGACCGGTACCGGTCTGAGGACCGGGGATTGGGGACCGCTGACCTACACTACATGAACAAAAGTACAGGGCTACACCTCTTAATCTTTAAAGTGACATGTTTTCAGTCCCATTGCACCCAACATTTCTAAACATTTGGGAAAGAAGAAAATGTTTCAGAACCACAACAACTCAGCCATGAAATGGAAGATCACATAAGGTTACTAAGAGGAGTTGCATAGTGCTTAAGAGATGCCAACACTTGATGATTCAGTAACTGCAGATTTCCAAACCTCCTCTGCCATGAACATCAGCTCAGTAACTGTGGGCTGGGAGCTTCATAGCCTGGGTTTCCATGGGCAACCAGTTTCTGTAGGTGGCCCAGTACGTTTATCCATATAGTGTACATCACATTAGTGTGAGGCATTTTTGGCTTTTGTAATTGACAGTAGAAGTGAGAAGGATGGAGGACAGCAGCCAAAAAAAAATCCCCAGTGCCTTTAAGCCCAAACCTCAGTGTTTCCCATTCCCTTCTTATTATTTAATCCAACATAACCTCCAAGTTCTTACAGGTGAATTCGGACACACTGTGTTGTTAAAAACTAATCAGCCTTTCAAACATTAGTTTAAATCTGAACTCCGTTTAGCACGGCATAAATTTTTATTTTTATTTTTAGAACTTTTTTTCATTTAGCTAAATGATAGTTTAGTAAAGTTTGCCTTGATATTAGTTACCACTTGGTGCCAAACATAAGGTCCGAGGGCCAGAATCAGCTCAGCAAATCAGCCCACTGGACTGCATTGGAAAATGTGAAGGGGAGGATCGACTTTGGACTTTTAACTGTGTTTTCATAAGTTTTACCGCTTTTACTACTTACAAAGACCTCCCCCATGGCCATTCGTACTACACCAAAGTATTTAAGTAATAGATAAACAATAAACTAACATAAAAACAGCATTGTTGTATGCAGACTATACAGTTACTATTTTCTATTCATTACAGCGAACTTTAGGTAACTGAACTGTTTTTCCGAACTGAACTTAAAACTCTTTTAAGTCATATTTATTATCATTATTGTTTCTTTCTGTATACAGTTTTGTTCACAGCTCACTCAGTATATTAATTGTTTTGTTCCGTCATTAATTTTCATATTACTGGAGCTAAACGAGAGTCTTTACAGTGCCCCCTGTTTAGGAGACACTTGGCTTAACCACTATGGCACTTATGAAGAACTGTAAATTATGCTGTATGCTCACAGTGACTC
This sequence comes from Copadichromis virginalis, assembly GCF_057382275.1. Classification (NCBI taxonomy): domain Eukaryota; kingdom Metazoa; phylum Chordata; class Actinopteri; order Cichliformes; family Cichlidae; genus Copadichromis; species Copadichromis virginalis. The sequence goes on from NC_140639.1 coordinate 8,018,319, forward strand.
TCTCTGCCTTCAGATGACAGAACATTACTGGACTCCACAGAGCAACGTCTCAAATGAGACATCCACCAATAAAACCTTCCAGCGCACAATTTCTGCACAGGTAAATACACGCACACACAAAAATACCGTATATCAACGACCTCCAGTTCTCCTATTACACTCACAGTCACTCATACTGTTTATTTTCCCTGTGTGTGTGTGTGTGTGTGTGTGTGTGTGTGTGTGTGTGTCACACTCTGCAGGATACCTTGGCCTATGCTACAGCATTGTTAAATGAGAAAGAGCAGTCTGGTAGCAGTAATGGTTCTGACGGCAGCCCGGCGAATGAAAACGCTGACCGCAGTCTCCGACAGGTATCTCTCAGCTACATCCAAACGAGCAGCTTAGAACAGTGGAGCTCTCAAATGACTCATGGTTTTAAAGCAGTTCCCGCTCAGCTCACATAAGCCCGAAAGAGAAGAATAGAGCAAAAATGGATCATCTCATTGGCTTCTGTCAAAAGCTATAAAGGCAGTTTGTTACCGCCCACGGTTATTATTAGAGGTGGATTTGAAGCTGTTTCATTCTTCTCCAACTCCCGCTGGGGCTGTCAGGAAGCCCACACAGCCCCAGATTGTCACTTGTGCTCACATAAAAACATTATAGACAATCGGTGTGTTGAATAGAAATTATAATCCTCCTGGCTCTGCCTAACAGATGGATAATTCAACTTTTTTTTTTAATCCAACTTCCCTCTATTCTACCACAGGGGTCAGAGTCTCCCATGATGCTCGGTGATTCTAAGAGCGATCTAGAAGACGTGGACCCCTAGGTCGTCCTACCAGTGGGATCCCTCCAAAGGAGAGGCAGCTCCGGGAAGCCATTCGAAAAGGCTGCACTTTGCCTCTGATTGGTCAGGACATTTAGGACTCCACAGCAAGCCAATCAGAACATTTGTCTCGGTCGCTAAGGCAACGAAGGAGCTATGAATAAATCATGAATTACTTCCTTTCACATGAGCCAAGGCGATGATGGAGATGCATTATCATAAAGGGCAGCAGAGTTGATTAGGGTGGGAAGTGCAAATAACCTTCCACAATCATGGATGACTTCAGTTTATCCTTTTATTCATTCATTCACTCAGAATGACAGCAAGGTGGAGGATGGGTTTGGGTTGTGTTTTAACAATTTTCTGCTCATGTTTGCCAATTTATCTACATATTCATATTGTAAAGATTTTGTTCCATAGATGTTATTTCCAGTGTAAGATAATATTTTAAAGTGTCCTGTGCTCTTCTCTCACAGCCATGCAAATTGCGGGAGGTCACATTTAGCTGCTCTAGAGGAACTTACAGACAGGAACACCTCCACATATGAGCACTCGGGAGGGAGGGTGGGTTTAAGTATGCACTTTATAGTCCAACCCATTCTGTTGTGATGTACAGCAGCACTGGTCAGTTCCTCTAGAGCCTCGTCTTCTTTTGCTTTTAACAACTTATATTTGCAGTGCCACTTATGCAACACATGAGAGCCCTGATGGCAAGCCAGTCTGCCTGTGACTTGACCTTTGACCCTCGGCCACCACAGTGTAGCCATCGGGATGCAGTAGGGGGCTGGTCCTGTTGTATGACGGTTCCAGACCCTCAGCATATCTGAAACAAGCAGTGCCATGGTCAGTACTCTCCCTCCACTCCTCCTCCTTGCTGACAAGCGGCCTCGTGTTCTGGATTTTATTCTTTTTGTCGCTTTGTTTTATTTTCAATGCCACTTTTCTTTGAATCTGGATGAATTGAATTACTGCAGAGGATTAGGGACTCGAGCCTTATGCAGGAAAAAGCTGATCTGGAAGAGCGCAGATCAGTTGTGGTGGGCCATCAGTGCTGCCTGAAGGGGAGCTCAGGAGCAGGTTTTTATTTTTAGGTGCCAAGGTTACACACACACATGCATACAAAAACTAGAACTTCTGAAAAACATGCAGGCGTGTGTCACTCATTCACTTCGCTCACAAAGACAGAGAACAGGTCCTCTTCACCTCACTGTTACCTCTGCTTTATCAGGTTTCTTTTTTTTCCGATGGAGTTCACATTTTGCTTTGCCTTTTGCTTTTGTCAACCTTTGGAAACACACACAGAGGAGCTAAACCCAAATGTAGCTCTAGTTTTTACTGGAGAGCAACACCCATGTTACCATCATCCCTGCCCCCATCATCGGGAGACTTGAAGTGCCTTAACCTCCCGATCTCCCTCCCGTCTCCCCTCGGACACTGTCTCGTCACATCTCCGATGAGGTACGTCCTCATCTGCTCCACCCGTGACGCTAAACCAAGTGTCTCCTGTGGTCATGTAGAAGGGCAACAGGGCTTCTTCCTTTGCATTATTCTTGAAACTACTACAGGGAATTTCCTCTGTGTGTTGTGACAAAGGACTGTAGGAATGTAACTGTTGACTCTGTGTGTGAATGGGGAGGTGGGCGTGGAAGTTTTACCCAGTAACACAGGGTTTAGGCAACACGACAGGGTTCTGATGATGGTAAAATGCTGCTTCTCTTCACTCTGCACTCAGACAGAGACACTTTGTAGATAATTCATGCTAGGTAGTTTTAATGAAGTCACGCTTTCACTAACATGTTTTAAGACATGAGCCTAAACTTGCTTAGCAGATTAGCTCTCAGCTTTAACAGGTCAATGTTTACAATGTAAGGACCTAGGAAGCTACCATGCAAAATGATTTTCTGTTTGAATCAACATGCGATCAATCCGCTGGCTCCTCTGCATCCGAGAAGAGGAAAGACACTGCTTTAGCCCTTCCATGCTCCTCCACCCCATTTCCTCTCATTAGATGTGAATGTCACATCGTGCTCTCCAGCACGTTTGCATGTGTGGCAGTAAGTGATGGTGAGGTTTGTCTTTTCTGCGTGATGGAAAAAAAACAAAATCAGCCCCCACCCCCTCCCCATGTTGTTTGCTGTGTAATTTGGTATCATTAATGTCACAAACACACGCCCCTTCACAGTGGCTGGTTATGGGCGATCTGAAGGAGCTGCATGCAGTCTGTGCCAAGTGATTACATGACCATGGCAACATGAGTTGCATTCAGCCAAGAGTTTTGTTGGTTTGGCCCTCTGCTACATCACCACAAATACTTAAAAATAGAAAAAAAGAAAAAAACAACAACTTCAAAACAATCTTGTTTTAATCCTGGGATGCAGGGAGGGATGGGTAGGTGCGAGGTTAGGGATTGGCATCTATACGGGTTTTTACTGTCATTCAATTTTGAAACTTCACTTCTGACATCGCAAGACTCTGTAATGCATGTTAAGACTCAGTTTTAATTTGTACATCAGAGTTTGATTAAGGGGAAATTTGATATAAAATAAACTGGAATGCACAACCTTTTGCAAATATTGTCTTTATGCATTTCTATATACTGTCCCATGATACAACCGTAGACTGTATATAAAAGGCGTAACCTCTGTGACATCGCCAGTTGTTTTGTGAAGCTTCAAACTGAGCATTTTCACCATCTTAGCTCTTTTAAAACAAGATAATGACAAACTTGGAGGCCACATTTCAATGTATTATCTTTGTAGACACGAATAGGAACTATAATTCACTAAATGAACACCAGCTTGTCTTCAGCAAGGCTTGAATCTACACGCTAAGGTCTTAAATTCATCAGGAAAGCTTTTACTAGGCAAACAAGCTAAGGACCACTTTCTCATTCTATTAAACTGGACTTCTCTTTGCAACTAGATGCACACAAATCCACACATACTTTTTTTAGTCCTGGAACCTACATCCATCTTTTATATACAGTCTACAGCACCTTAAAAACATTACCTGTGGCCCCAATGTTGATACTGATATCAATTTATGCATCAGAGACAGTGCACAACAGATAATTTAATTTGTTTACAGCATGGGTTTTGAAACTTTTGGTGCCCATTTGTGTAAATTGCAATAAACAGCTCATTTTTTAGCAGGCCTGAACTTGCCTTGAGGCACACCATTTGGGAACCATTTACAGGTTACAGCAGACCAAATAATCCAAAACAAGAGCAGTTTCTTTTATGTTTTAGAACTCATAGAAGGCTCAGGCTTCTAAGTTTGACCATTACAGCTGATGGATCAGGTCACTAGTTAAATGGTTACAAAAAATGACATAAGAAACAAACACCAACTGAATCTTTAAGAATGCTGATTCTAAATCAGAATAGCTTAAATCTTTAATTTGTACCTACTCTGCATCCTGCTAACAGAATTACACACATGAATTCAGCACTAGCTTCATTTACTGTATTCTGGGTAAACTTTGTTTTTATTTTTTATCAGTCTTTGGTCATATAGGTTCAGTCGGATAGAATGCTGTCTTGTGCCAATCAGACAGCTAGCTGATTGGCGCAAGCTAGCTGACAGTGGTTTATATGCTTCCTTTTGCTCTTGTTCACACTGACGTCACCCACCTGTGTATCAGAACTAAGTCTCTAACTGTGGAGCCATAAAAGCCACTGTCACAATAACACTCTGGGTAGACATGAAATTTGTTTAACTGGTGTCCCTACTGTTAGCCATTTACCTCATTTTGTTTCCACCTACTGTTTCACAAAATGAGCAAAAGGTACCTGACTTGTTAATCAAGCAGGCTGATTACCTGCAGCTGTGCTGCACAAGACTGAGGAATGTCAGGAAATCAGTGCATACATAACACATGCTAACTGTGACAACCTGTGGTGCACATCATCATGTTTTTCCACTCTAAAACACACATGGCTGACACCAGAGCTTAACATTTTGATTTCATTTGTTCAGTTTATTAACTTCTAAACAGCATGCGGATGGTATACCCGGTAAATACTACACTATTATCCAAACCGTATGTTTGTGAAAGCTCTTTTTATTATAACTGTTTTGTAAAAAGATACAAAAATAGCTTACAGGTTGTCAAGTCACATATAATATGTGCACTGGAGCATAATCTGGCGTAATCCTAAAACTAAAACACACACAAACAGCTTTACAGAAGTGCTTTAAGTGAATATTAAGGATGTTGAGGTTTCTCAGAAAAGTGTAAGGGGGTTTAAAACTGACCAAAGACAAAAAATGGCAACGTCAAAGCTGTTTCAACGATGTTAGAAACCAAAGTGAGGTGAAACCGGATCAGTGAGGTGTTGCAGCTTGCTGCTCTGGTGGTGCGACACGACAGCAGACGGCAGCACCCGCTGCTCCATCCACTCCCGTGACACCATAGACATGGCAACTGTTTCCCTTGGCAACTGGCCCCAAGATAGCAGAGCCTCGAGAGACGAAACTGCAGTCTGTCAGAGTCCAGCCGGAAGGACAGGAAACCTCAACCTGAAGGAAGACAATAACTTCTGAGGTAACTTCCAGTAGCTGATTCTCAATGTTTTTACTGTGATTTTTATTTTATTTCACCTGATCTTTGTCAGCTGATATGTTTTCCAACAGGTTGCACTCGAGAGATGGAGCATGGCAGCATATCGCGTGTGATGTGACCCCCTCTTTCACCGTGCAGCGCTTCCCCTGGCTGTGACGTGGATGCGAATCAGATGAGATCTCAGCTGTGGACATCGATGTACACCCTAGAGAAGAATCAGCTGAATCTTTAAACACAACGAAGGAGCAAAGAACTTTAGAGGCGCTGTTGCCAAGCATTAACTGATCCTTCATACCGTGTACATTATAACATACCATAATAGACCCATTTCTGTAATATACTCACATATCTATATTATTGCTAATATATATTGTAATATATCTATATCACTAAAGCACTTCTGGATGGATGCAAACTGCATTTCGTTGCCCTGTACCTGTGCATGTGCAATGACAATAAAGTTGAATTCTATTCTATTCTATTCTATTCTATCCTCCTCAGAGAGACCACTATGGAGGCAACCAATGAGAAATGTAATGTAAAGTAATTTAAGTGCTCTAATGACATTTGAAAAGCTGCTAGCTGGCAATTGTGCTGGCTAGGGTTACATTTTCCTTTCAGGGTGATTACCATGGGAACAAGCATACCTGGCTAAGATATTCTAAATGCAGCAGCCTGACTTTGACTAAAAAATACAGATTATATACCTGAGGTGCATCGCTTCAGTACATCGACAGCAACTAAATTTAAATTAATAGACTTTGTTTTTGTTTTTAAAGGGGGCTGACATTTCATCCCACTTCCTATATCTCTTAGTGTGAAGCTGGAGGGAGGAGTCTCTTGGCTAAACTTATCATAAGCAATATCAACAGTGTTCAAAGAGCTGTATTCATTCTGCCAGCTATTAAACCATGATCTCTGATTACTAATTTAAAACAAAAAGATATTAAATAAATAATTTTTTCCTCCACATTTTCCCAGATGCTTTCTGGAACATTGTTTCCTTGATCTAACAGTATTAGATTTGTATTAGTATTTATTTATTTTTTATTTTTTTTATTGTTGGTATGGATAAAATAAAATCTGAAGAGCCCTATTCACTGTCTGTCCACTATATTAGGTACAAATGGTCATGATCATATCACTAATCACATCGTAGTTGAGACAACCTGCTTAACTTCAAACTAAGACTCCTAACACACTGAAAACTAGTTGAAATTAAATTAATACAAATATTCAAAATAAAATAAAATTTAAAAAAAACAACAGCTCTGCACCAGCTATATTTTTATGTAATCTGTACACGTGTTCATGAAAAATAGATAGGACTTGTTAAATGGAAGATTAAGTCCAAATTAATAGTCTTTAACTACACCTCATCAACTGCTAATTAATGCAAATCAGCTAATCACATAGACCCAGAATAGAATGTTAATTTTATTGTCTTTCTGATGTTGGTGTTCTTTATTGTTACTGTCATTTCATTTGTTTTTTTTTGTTTTTTTAGTATTTATATTTTTATTCTTTTTAGTTTATGTTCAGCACTTGGTCAGTGCTCACTGTTTTTAAAGTGCCTTATAAATAAAGTTAGCTTTGATTGGCAAATAACTCAAACTGAGCATCAGGGCATCCGAATGGGGAAGGAAGGTGATTTAAGGGATTTTGAATGCCGTTTGTGCTAGAGTGGCTGGTCTGAGTACTTGACAAACTGCTGAAATACACATAACAATCTCTTGGATATATGCAGAGTGGTCAGAAAAAGCCTACCTTAGCACTATTGCTGACCAAGTCTATCCCTTTATGGATAACGCACCATGTCACAAAGCTCACATCATCTCAGAATGGTTTCTTAGACAATGACTTCAATGTACTCAAATGACCATCCAGCACATGTGGGATATGGTGGATCAGGAGATTTGCATCATACATGTGCAGCCGGCAAACCTGCAGCAACAGTGCGATGCTGTCATGTTAATATGGTCCAAAATCTCTGAGGAATGTTTCCAGCACCTTATTCTATCTATGTCTATGCCATAAAGAACTAAAGCAAGGTTAAAAAAAAAAAAAAAAAAAAAAAGAGATCAACCCAGTACTAGCAAGGTGTACCTAATAAAGTGTCCTGTGAGTGTAAATATTTAATATATTACCCCTTTGATTTTTTTTACGGTAATATTTTTGCAAAATTATGAGCTGATAGTTGAACTTCTGGTTTATAGACACACATGATGGTGTCATTTATTTTCTCTTCTAACTCTTAGCAAGAAAACAAGTAAGAGCTTCTCCTAAAATGTCAGACTGACTGCCTCATTCAAACTCCTGCAGCTTGTACACGTGACTCACCGGTCAGGTGGTGCTGGGGGCCGACGCACTGAGCAGCTTGTCCTTGCTCAGGACTAGCATGGACCTGGCACTGCAGACCGCTTATCACACAACAGCGGGCCACAGCATACACACCTTTACCTGCTGGACCATTATGGGCAATACACTCCATGTGTCCGCTGTTCATCTGTAAACACAGGGGGTGAGGGTTTGTCCGTAGACTTATAGACTTTAGAGTGAAGTTATTGTTGATATTATGGCTGATGTAACTGAACTAACAGTGATGGTTTCCCCCACACGGACGCCTTCAGGAGCATAACTGCTGCAGCCCATCATTTCCTCCCCTTGACGACAGCGGCTGATGACCCTGTCGGTGCTCGCGACTCCTGACCTCTCTGACCACACTGACCGACACAGTAGCTCCCCATCTGCTTGTAGAAATAGGAACGCATATGTGAACCACATATAGATACTATAAGTCTGTGTGTGATAAAGGAATGTGAGTCACTAACTTGGTGACGTTTTAATAACCGGAGGCATGGCTGCTACCAGGTTTGGCGTAGTGAGCCGATGGCTTTCGGACAGAGATAGGAAGTCGATAGTGTTGCTGATGGAGTAATGCAACATCATATGGAGGACGTGCACTGGTGATGCAATCTGACTGGACGACAGGATCACTGCTACGACACCTACACAGATAAAAACAAATTATGAAGTAATTGTGCTGTGACAAATGGTAACGATACTGATGTGCAAAAATGATTTATGCACAACCTTTCTTATGCAACCTTAGTGAAGATATCTCTATTTAAAGCAAGCTGTACACATCTGTACACTGCATACTTGTATGCTAACTAGTGAAAGTCTTCTGAGTGATCATTAGAGAGAAAACCTTGATTTGTCAGCGCAAGTGAAATATTTGTGGATGCACAAGTCAGTACTTTTAAAGTTGTTTTCAGAAATCTCATGCATAAATTTATCTGCAGGCTTAATGCCTCTGAAAATCATTGCGGGATTATCAAATATAAGATGTATTACAACATGCAACCAATCCCAGGTGTGGAGACACTGCTACAGCTGCTTTCCCTGCAATGATCTATAATATGCAATTATATTTTTTCTAGTGTTTATGTGATTTTTTTTTGTAAGGATCATTGAGTCTGTAATAAAAGAATGATTGATATACCAACAGCATACACAGATTGCTTTTGCGTGCGCGTGTGTGTGTTTGCGTACCTGCAGCGTGTGCAGCAGCCTGTGAGGTTCCACTGCGGGAGGTGAAGCAAGTGCTGCAGTCACTACTGGCACTAATGATGTCGTCGCCGGGTGCAAACAAATCAACGCAGCGGCCGAAGTTGGTACCACCTGCTCCCTGTGACATGAGCTGGTCCATTGAGTTAACTGCCCCCACTGTGATGACCTATACACACACACACACACACACACATGAAAGGAGGTAAAGGTGAGGGTCGCGTGTAGGTGGGCCAGAATGTGATTGCATTTTCAGTGTTAAATTACCTCAGGCTCTGAAGCAGGTGAGTAGAGACAGGCATCATCTCTGTAGTTGCCTGCTGCGGCGATGACCACAGCGCTGTTAGCCACCATGTCTCGACAGGCTGTGTTTAATGAACGGCTGAGGCCACCGGCAAAAGGAAGCAACACGACTACTGCATCCACTGGGCGGGCCAGTAAAGTGGCTCGAATGTATTCCATTCCTGACAGAAAGGGGAAAGGGACAATCTAAAACCTCATACACTCAAGAAAAATTGGAAGTTTTACACTGTGGTCATCTTCCTTTTCTCTTTCAATACAGTTAATGAAATGAAAGTGTGTTCTAAAAGTCTTTAAAACCAGACTAAAAGTTTATAGCTGCATGGTTAGGGATCATTGGTCTCCTAGGGATTCATACTACCCATAATTATTTATATTTTAACACAAGCAGTCTGACCTGAACTTCTCAGGTTTTAGAAGAAGAAGAGAAAAGTCTGGTTCTTCTGTCTGGTGAACAGAGACTGAAGAACTGCTGCAGTTGGGGTCTTTTTTTAATTTTATTTTTTTCTACAAATATGGGCGTTTTTTTCTACCTGCAGCTTTAAATCAAAGTTGCTGTAAGAGTGAAACATGGCGCTCATAATGTAGATTAGAATTCTGTACACTGTAGATGATGGTTGCACTACCTGTGCCCACAAAGAACCAGTCAACAGCCAAAATATTAAACATATGACCCACTCATGTTCTTGCAATAACTCAGTTATGACACTCCCCATGTATATCTAGAGGGAAAGGGCCAGAGTCATAGTCAGAAGATGTCCTTTGGAAGACAATGTTTTGATAAAACTGAAATATTTTTCATGCCATCCACAAGCTGTGTCACCATGACCCAAGAGAAAGAAACTCAAGAGTTTTTGCTTGGCTCTGGTAGTCTTTAGTACAAAGTACAGTTCAACAGTTTCTGTCTTACCTGCCAGAGCTCCTGAGACGGTCCCTTTACCCTGACAGTTGAGCACACGCACTAGGTTAACAGCAGCCCCTCGAGCAACACCTGAATCTGATCCACTCACAATACCTGCCACGTGTGTACCATGACTGTCACACTGACTGGCCTGTAGTGGAACGAGGATTTAGAATGTTATTGAGCTGCAATTGCAAATACATAAGTGCTGTTGAATTGAAATGTTTCATTTGTGCGTGCATGTGTTTAACCTGTCTGTGAACTCTGACTCCATCCTCTTCAGGGGCGTTATTGAAGTCTGTGATGAGTACCCGTCCTTCAACCTCTCTGTGAGAACTCTGCACACTGCCATCCATCAGATACACCTGCGTCCTCCCTCCATCATCTGCAGAGGACAGATGGTGAATTTGACATGTAATTAGAAAATGCAATTTCTGAGGGGAGAAATCTCAGTGTGGTTGCTGTTGGAAAGCTGCACTGCTTGATGGATATCTGACAGCTAAACTGCACAAATGGCTCAGATGTCATTTAAATGGAAAAAAGATCATTTTTAAAGCCCCATAAGCATTTAGTTCCAGTGACAAATGTTTGGGAAGATGAGAAAGAAAGACCTGGTTCTTTGAGCTCCTGTCCATCACAGTCTAAGGGCTAGTAAATTTATACAAATTAATGTTTCTTGCATTGGCATTGAGACTTCTAGTAGATAGTTACCAAATGCAAGTTCAACACCCTGGTTCAACCACAGATATTATATACTACTTCATGTGAAATACCAAGGAACAGGCCTCACCTGGCCATGAAACTGTCAGTCCATTTTCCAATTATTATTGAGCCTCTGAAAATGTATCTGTATATAAAAAATGGATTTACTTCCCTAACAGATAATGCTAATTTGAATGCTAGTCCACTGTGGCGGTGCACAAAGGCAAAACTACAAAAATGGTGTCTTGGCCCAGCAAGTTATGGACTTAACTGTATTTAAGCTTAGCTTGAATTGAACTAACACAACACAGATATTAGCATGTAATTAGTTCTTCTGAAGCGGCTGCAATTAAAGGTTGCCATGGTGATGGTGACCGTCGGGTGACTTCATAGAAATTAAACTGAGAGGCACCTTTCAATATCAGGCTTATTGCACAAAGACAGGAATTCCTTGTTGTTTACAGCTTGATATAATAAGAGAGATGATACTGCTGAATATGCTGCTGTAGAATAAATGTTCCTGTTGTCATAAATGTGGAAAATGAAATAAGAAAAGTCGTGTTTTCTGCTGTTCTTGAGCTGTTTACAATAGAAACATTGGGGTAGTTGTATATTACTCCAACCGCCCCAATGACTCCTGAAACTCTTAATGCAAAATGTTTTGTTTGCCTCGGTAGTTACATTGCTTAAGAGCGCACGTGGTTTCCTATATTTTGACGAAAAATACAGATAAGTCATGGACAGAGACAAACTCACTTGGAGGTCTGTATGTTCCATTTTCGGAGAAACCACCGTAAGGGTGCAGTAACCTCTGCAGGTTCCAGGGGGCGCTCTGAGCAAAGATGGATGAGTCCTCCTCTATGTAGTGCACGTGAGGGAGCTTCGCCACCTGACAGGAACACAATCAAACTTAACTGTGGGTGGTAAGGAATGATTAACAGGAAGTTGATTGTTAAATCAGGTGGGGGTAAAGCTGACCATTCTTCTTTGAAGTCTGTTTCACTGTTTCACGTTTTATTTGTGTATTTTTATTTTTTGACATAATTCAAGAATGCGCAGATACCAAAGGTGGGTCTACAACCTCTCAACTGTCAAGAAACTCTGTCTAAAATTACCACCAGCACTCATACTATACAGAGTTCAACTAATTCACGTTTTCTGTGTGTTTTTCAGCAAAGTTTCTGATTATTTTTGTTCAACTCCAACAGCTGAATGATTTCAAATGCTCCACAAAACCTCTTTGTTAACATTCTAAAGGCGGGTGAGGAGTTCTTTTACTTTAAATCTATACTTACTTATAATTTTACAGATTTTAAAATAAAAAACACATAAATACACAGACACATCTCATCATTCTCGGTCCATTTTATAAAATATATAATAAATAAATAATCGAAATAAATAATCCTGAAAACGCCGCCAATATTTAACCGAAAGTAGTACACTTTGTCTATCATTCATTCCAGACTCCCGTATTCTCACTTTATTTTGGTCAAGTAGGTCAAATATACACAGACTGCACAGACCTCTGCAAAAAGCTGCAGTCAGAAAATCCATATTACTCCAATCTTTTCTGCCATTAACTCGTCTTGTGCCAGTATACAATGTTACAATGTAACAGTGTTATTCAAGACTATAGCTGCTTTCTTAGATCTGCCTTCCACCTATAAGCTCTTAGGATGTCCCGTTCGGAATGTCTTAACCTTTAGAAAATGGATCTGCTATGATTTGACATCTATTTCCCTGTGTTCCCCCTTTTGCCTTAAAGGTTTAAATCACACTTTTTCCGAACACATCCAGTGAAGTGACGCAATTACCAGGTGAAGGACGTCACTACTCAGTTTGACCAGAAAGCCACGCAGTGCTCCTGAGTAGGTCTGCAGGATCTCCACCAGGTATCCTCTCCTGGCTGCTTTACTTCGCAGCCTCCTGATGGTCCTCTGGAGTTGAGACTCGTGCGTCCCCTGACGCAATACAACTATGTACTGTCCGGGAATGCGCCAGGCTACCTGGACAGTAAAAATAATGCAGCGCACATGTGATCTTCATGTCCACGTGCACAGGAGAAATGTAGCATGCGTGCAATAAGTTGGATTTATATATATATCTATATTGTGTGTATTGCGCTGTTTTCACAATAACACATGAATAAGTATTATCTCCCAGCATGTGAGCGCACATTTTAACGAATCTGTATCTCAAACTGGCAGCTTGTCAGGTACATCAGCAAAGATTGTTTGTTGAAATATTTGACCAAATATTTTACCCGTTTTTGGAATAATGACAGGTGCTGATGACTGAAGATGCGCATTTAATGCCTTTGACGCAATCACTATGCCATTACCTTGTTGCACCTGATGAACTCGGCTGCCGGGTCGGTTCCGGTTTCAGGATCAGTCCTGTCCTCGCCGACCAGGTCCAGGATCATCCCGTCGTCCTCGGTGTAGTCCTGTGCACGCACGGCCAGAGATGCGCACAAACATAAAGCCCAGCCAATCCAGGCTGAGGTGCAACGCATTCTTCACACCTCTTGAACTGTCCCCAGTAAAATGATAAAGAGAGCTATTAAATTACACCACTGATGTTTTTATTTTTTATTTCAGTCTGACTTATCCTGATGATAAGTCTCCAACAGCCGCGTGCCCTCTGTGTCTGGCAGTTAAGATAACGCCTCCAACAATCTATTCTGATTTTTTTTTTTTGGGGGGGGGGGGATCCAACAATTGATTCTTATAACTTAAGGCGGGGACTGGTGACGTTTCCATGGCTCACGCCACCTCTTTTGTATCGAATGATTGTCCTCCGTTTAAAACACCTCTTACTGTGGAGGAGTCATGTTTCATGCCCCCCCAAACCACCCTGTAATTATTGCATGTCAATCTGAGAGAACACTTCCTCTCAGTTCAAGTTGATTTGTTGATGTCGTTTTAGCACGCGCACTTATAGTGAACAGTATGAGCTGTGATTGAAAGTCTAAGTACGCGTAAACTCATTCTCCGTGATTGCGCACTCACAGGGAGGCTACGTTTATTTTTCATAGGTTATCTATGTTGTTTTATTATCTTTACTGTTTGTTTGTTTTTTATTTAATATGTGCGCAGGACTGCAGAATGCGACGCAAAACGCGTGCGTCTCTATTTTACTCTGACATACTGTACGCGTTTTTAACTTTAAGCACTCAAAACTGTTAGCAGTTTCATACACTTTCATTTAAAAAGAATAAGAAAAGTAATAATTATTACGACGAGTTATATGTTTTTTGAAAAAACATTTTTTCAAAGCATGATCCCTTTTCTCTTTGAACTCAGGAAACTGTTACATAATACCCTCTGGGGCTCTGGAGGAGCCCAAATTCGACAAAGCTACCCGCTTGATTGTGTCACTGAGGTCGGTTTGGACTGAGCCCGAGGAATTTCACACCAGAAACACCAAAGTAGAATAATGAAATGTACATTTTGATTTTACAGCAACAGAGAAGCTACAAAAATATCTAACCTCTCTGCTATACATCATAAATTCTTGCATTGTGGAATTCTGTTATTACTGGTAATAGACTGGTAATAACGCCCGTTTTGCTATGCAAACAGCGTATCCACAAAGAGAGACATGCAGAACTCTACAAATTCCTGCTACCAGTTTCACTTTGTTCTTCAACAGTTGGTGGCAGTAATGTCTCAACAGGCAGTGTAGATAAGCGTTTTGAAAAGAAACACATGGAGATTTGTCACATCACGCAGGCTTATAGCTTATCCAGCTATAAAAGAGCACAAGTTCACTGAGGGGCCAAAATGTCTTAAATGAATTATTGTACACCGTATAAATGCAGTGCTGCACTCTGTCTAACAGACACACAGACATACTTTCATACAGTAAACAGTGCCATCTTCTGGAAATACTATATAACACTTAATTAGCTTTATTAAGCATTTCACAATGACAAGTGGTGCAAAACCGCTGATACATGGTCAGTTGCTTCCATTAGATGTAAAAAGAAAACAAAAGAAAGGCACATTCAAACAGCAAGATGTGTGAGCGATGCAGAAAGGAAGTATAAAAATTCATCGAGGGGACTCCTCACTATCCTGAGAGCAGTGTGGTACCCTGGAGGAGTCCTCTGGTAGTGTTGTCCCTCCCTCAGACCAGATGCAGAGTGGGACAGCTATGACACTGACTCTTCAGGGTCTCTGGGAGAAGTCTGACGCTGCTCAGCTTATGGCCACAGAAACCTGGCAGAACCTCAGTGTGTCTAAAATTAAATCAGAAGGGGTGGGGGTTGGGTGGGTGGGGGTACAGAAATAGAAGTCTGGTTCCAGTATTTTGTCCTCATTTTCTTACTTTTTTTTGGTGCATCAGAGACAGGGTTTCGCTGAGCATGCATGTCTCTATCTGGCTGCAGAACTCTCTTGTAATTGCAAACACTCATGCAGGAGTTGCACAGTACAACCTCTTTTTTTGACTGCAGCTGGAATAAATGAGGCTCAAGGATTTTTTTCAGAATTAATGGTTTTCAGCCCTAGTTTCCAACTAATCTGCCCCTTTCAGTCCCAACCTTTTGTCTAGTGGCTCTTCCTTTCCCTCTGTTCCACTTTTCCTAACCTCTCTCCATTAAGCAAACAGGACAATAATAAAATGAATATCTACAGTGATTTAGTGCAGACCCATAGCACCAGCCTGCCCACACACACCGCTGCTGTCGCCATGTTCACCCACTACTCGATGGGCACTTAGCATTCTGAGCTACTCTGACAGACCAAAGGGAATCATTAAGGCCTCAGTCAACACCCACTTGTCTGTGGCCCATTAGGATACAAAGTGAGCGTGTGTGTATGTGTGTGTGTTAGGGAGCGTACCTTTCATCTTCAGCCACAGGACCCATGATATTTTCTAGGCTTTTTTCCTGAATTTCATGAGCCACAATGACCTAATGTAAACACACAATCTCCATTACCAAATCTATTTCTTCTTGGCAACAATCACATATTTCCTGTCTCTCTATCCACTAAACACACACATAGCATATACCTTAGGATAGCACTGGCAGAGGCTCCACACAGTCCCAGCGCACACCATAGTGACACCCAGAACGCACAAAGTAGCAAAAACATGTGGCCGCTCCTGCATCATGATGAAGAGGCCAACTGCCAAGACACACAGGCCGGCCACTATCAGTCCATAACGATATGGTTTCCCCTCTACCATCGCACTGCTGCCTTGTCTCAAAGCGAGGCACCTGTCACGCAGAAAGGAAAAATTCTGTCTGGTACAGTTTCAGGGCTTGAAGGTGAGGGTGGAGAAAACTCAGTTAGAGTTCCACTCTGCTGCTTATTACAGCCTGCAGACAGCCTGCCCAGGTCGGGTATACAATTGCAGGTGTGTACTTGTACCTGGTAAGTCACCTTGCCTCAAGCTGCTGGCAAAATGAGTCTCACAGCTCTGCTTGGGAACAGAGTTGAGTCTACATTTATGTTTGCTTGGATTAGAAATGATTTTAAATATGTAGACATTTACATTCTTTGCCTTTCTGGCATTAATTTCTTTTTAAAATAAACAATCTCTCATTTATAAGTGCAACACCACTCGCAGGGAGCCTCGTGGCTAATAATTCACTCACATTTATAGTGAAATCACAACAGTATAAACAAAGCTGAGTGATGAACAACACTTCCCTGTTAAGGTTCTGCTGCTGTTTGGTAAGGCACTTTGCTTTGGAATATTCTACAGATACAAAGTGCAGCCGTGAGAAGGGGGGGAAAAGAAAGTTATTACGTGTGGAGAAGAGTGCCATGCAGCCACAGTAGTAGGTCACATAAATTCATGCAGGCCAATAAAATCCATCCATGAACTTGGTTGTAAAAGTTGAGCCTACAACATGTTGGTCTCAAGAAAGCCCCCCCCTTAGTACAAAGAGTAAAAGCAGTTGTAGTAATCATTTCAATTTCTTTCACAATCAGTCAGAACACACATAGTTATTAGACAAAAAGGCCAAACTGGGGCCCAGTCTGTAAAAATATTAAGTTGTTAACCAGCTGCAGTCTGTCGCTGTTTTTTGTCTTATGTTTGGGATCAGCGTGTCTGTGCTAAGGCACCTAAACGTCCCGCTGCAACGAGTTCACTGATAGCACCGGCTGTTCTTTCAAAGTCCTTGTGGAGAACCGCGGACACAAAAGGCACTGACATGAATTTAGCATGTCCACCTGAGCTTAAAGCTGTTCATTGCGCTCCTGGCTTTTCATCACTGCGTCGTAGGATGGAGGCGGCTCCATGGTCCACGGCGGAGGGGTGGACGGCATGGTGGGTTCAGGCTCTGGTGACCTGTTGACAGTGTCCGCCGACATCTCGCGACGTATTCTGTCCAATCTCCTAAATACATGGAGAAAGAGAGCCAATGAGAAGTTATCAAAAATAAATTAATTGAAAGCTCTGTGGTCGACTCTTACTTCACTTTTCACTTCAAATGCTTTTAGTGGGTTACATTTGATCTCCTTTCACACTTTCACACTCCACAGCTGCTTCTTATCTCACTGCTTTTCCAGCAATGTGTTTCAACTACAGGTGTTCGCTTCCTTTTGGGAAACACATTATGTAGATAACATTACTGCACGTAGAACCCCGAATTCTTTAATCCCTCAGACAGTACGCTGTCACAATGAAGCGTTACTTTGCGTTTAGAAATACTTATCAGTCTGAGTTTTGTCAGTGTCTGGGGGGAGAAAAGGCCCTGATGATGAAAACTCTGCTCTTGTCATCTCTCTTCCACAGACAAAGACCAGACTGTATCTTGTTTAAATTTGCAAGCTATCATAGATTACTGCAGACAGTGCCAAGGGGAGTCATTTCTCCACATTTACATGTTTGCTGTTTTCTCCATGACCTACTTCTACAATCAGCACATAATCAGAGAATCTGTTGCTTTCCAGTTCTTGGCATGTCAGACTGCACACTAAAACTAACACAAAGAGATCTGTTCAACAAAAAGACACTTGGATGGTGTGTTTGTGTATTGTTTGGAAGTGTGCTCATTTGTCACCAGCAACAGAGAAAGGGAAGTCTGAATAGCGACAGGATTACAGAAAAAGAGAGTTTTTCTCTTTCCTGAGATAATGTTGCTCCCTTTTAGCAAAGTTTTTACAATCCACCGAATCCCCTTTAGTGCCATCATTAGGCCCATTTGTGGTTCTGAGATAAAAATCTCGACAAAGACTGGACAGATTAGCACATAAATTGATACACACACGCTTCTCGTTATCAGCAGAGCTGAATCATTTGCCCAACTCTGGCTTATCAAGTTCCTGCAAAAACTAATGACAGCACTGTTATTTAAGATGGTCAACATGTTACACATACCTGCTGACTAAAAGCATGATGAGCATGTTTGCATGCTGACGTTGACACTCAGCACAGCCTTACTGAGCTGCTACAACTGTAGATTTCTAGTATTGTTGACTTATGATGCTGTCACAAGTTGCCATGTTTTTTAATCTTCGTTAGAAATATCAAATATTTTACACTCGACAAACAAAAGCATGTCTTGTGTTCTTTGCTGTCCTTATTTCTAATTTATCATCACAAATGGAACTTGTATTGAAAACCACTGCTCCAGGATATCCCTCACACTTTTTTTTTTTTTTTGTTTTGTTTTTTTAAAGGTAGTTTATAAAAGAGACTGGAAATACCCTTCCGAATATGATCAGGGATGGACTGTAAAGTGCTGAGTGGACAGTAGTAAAAACCTAACGACATGGGACCTGTAAAGAGGTGGAGGGGAGCTCCCCCAGACCGAGCAGATCTGCGGGCTTCACTGTGCCATTATGTTATTGTTAGAGCGTAGTATCTTTGTTTGTTTGGGGGTTTTTTCCTGGGGGGGCTGGGGGGGGGGGGTTGTTTGTTTGTTTGTTTGTGTGTATTGCTAAATTAAAGTACCTTTTTAAAAAAGAAAGAAAAAAATATTACAACACCACAAAAGAACATCTGTGTCCAAACGACTGTGAGCTTCTGTCTCTTTCAGCTCTGTAGGTACCTTTGTATTGCCAGAGCCTGCTGTGGGCTGAAGCGTGTGCCTGTCCGTGGGTGCAGCAGAAAGTGTCCAGGCACAGCAATCTGAAGATTCTTCATGGCCATGCAGAGTCCACTGACCAGCAGACCTATGCCCCCCAATCCCAGGAGCAGCCCAAGTCCAAAGAGCAGGCCTGGCGGCTGGACCCCTCCACCAAGGGCCATGACCGCCCCAGCAGTCATCATCAGCACGCCCAGACAAAGCAGCGTGCCATGGTGGACCGACATCTCCAGAGCTTCTGCGTTAAGGTGTTTACTTCTTCCAGCTACAGCTGTACCTTCACCTCAACCACAACCTGTCTGAGGGGAGAGAAACAAAAAGGCTAAGATGCAAGACTACAAAAGAGAAACTACACAGATGCAACATTACAAAATGAAAGCGACTTGAAGAGGAAAAACCGGATTGCGTGCAACATGTAAATGATCTCTCGTGCGTTCTCGTTGTGATAAACATCGATCCCCTCTCTACCTGATAGGAAGTCGCGGTGAGAAGATGTTCAGCTAATGCGTGGACTGAAAGTGTGACCATCACTCTTCTCCTTGCCATCAACTTTAACACGTGTGCCTGTTTCCCGATCTGTGAATAAAATGTGGGGAAAGCAGTCCGTCCGGTTCAGTCCGTATATCCTGAGAATCCGCGGCGCCTCTCTCATGATGTGCTCCTCTGCGTCTCTGCTTTATTCCCTCCCGGAAGAAGCATATCCGTTTTTGTTTTTTGGAGGGGAACGATTACGATACCGAAAATCTGTTGGATAGCAGCTGATGTCGCATGCTTGAAGAATACTGTGTGGCTTTCATCTGGCCCCAGCAACAGCAGCAGCAGCAGGGACGTGCGCTGTGAGGAAGTGTGTTTTTTCCCTCCTCACTAGGAAGGGTTTCGGTGACGAGGAATGGAGGGCAGGGCGTCCACTGGGTCTGAACATTGTCACTTAGCCTATGTTTGGTAAAGCTGTTTGCACAGAGAGAGAGAGAGAGAGAGAGTTATAGCCCTCTCTTATACACGGGGCGATAAACTCTGCGTAAAGCAAGATATATAGGGTAGGCTATTAAGCCGAGCTGAAGAAGCGCCTGGTGGGGAGCAGGATGATCACAGCCTACAAATGAAATACAGGCTGATAGTGGAGGAAATGACTGGCTTATTATTAATGATTGATTCGGAAAAAACTGAAAATGCAGCTCCGTGACGCACGACTGCGTTAGTAATCGCTCCATTACTGATCATTATCTTTGATCTAACTTGTTACCTAAAGCACAAGTCTTAAACAAGGGTGTCAAACATGCAGTCCAGGGGCCAGAAACTACCCGCCCAAGTAGACCAATTTGGCCTACTTGATGCCTGGAAACAGGGGCTTTAATGATATGGGGAGAAAGTAGGTACACTGAAAAAAGTGATATTGTCTCCTTTTAAATATAGCATATTATATTTTGGTATATCTTTTCAATTCAAATGAGTAATTCCTGTCTACATATATAATTCGAGTAACTCCAGAATACATTCCCTGCGTTTTAATCCAATTAATTTTAGTTAATTAAATGTAGCTCAAAATGCTTAAGTATGTTTTTCATAGCCTCCTGCTGGGCCATTTTGCGCATGCGTTAGGACAGGCCACCATTTTGCGCGCGGACTGAAGAAGCGGACTCTTTGTGTGCTGCAAGCGGGCTTAAGTTAATCGCACAACTTCATATAAAGGTGGTCTAGCTTCGGTAAGTAAACCTTTTACGGTCGTTTTTGTTTTATTTTTTTACCTCAGTCAAAGCATGTTGACTCTTTAAGACGTGTGCACATGGAGAAAGAAGTCTAAGTAGTTGTACACCTCTGAACTTTGTCATGAATTTGACTTAAGCTAGCTATGTGCTCTATTAGCTACTGCTCTATTAAAAGAGTAATTGTATTGATGCGTTAAAATGTCATATGTTTTTAGCTTAGTTCTTGTGGCACACTTTGTACTAACAAATTATGGAACGAGGCAATTTCTCTGTAGTTAGCTGTAAAGTTCACTGTACAGTCGCCTGCAGTTTTAAGTGGAGAAATCGTCCCTCCCGCCACAACATTGGCATTAAGGAATAGTCGGGCGGGGGAGGGGGCTTCTGAACGCACCTGCACAGTCAGGGGTGCAGTAGGAAATAAGTAGGATTGGCGTTGCACAACGTCTTTTGTGCAGAAAAAAATAATGGTTGTAAACTGTGGAGGAGAATAACTCAGTGGTTGCCAAAAATGTGAGATCAAAAGGCACTGAGAGTGATGTTTGTCAGAACTGAAATTAACTCAGAAAAGAAGTTGCTTCACTTGATAGAGCTGTTGAGTGCAAGACCTGTCAGCGGTCTGGTTTAGCATTTGAAGCCTCGCTACGTGCTTCCAAACCGCTGCATTTAATCTCAGAGAAAACTAACACAGAGAAGTAAAGCAAGTGTGTAAGTTCATCTCTTTATGTTTGCATAGTATTTCCATGTTGAGCTTAACAACCGATGTATGGAGCCACAGCTGGACTGGCTGTCGGAGTTTTGTATTGAGGGGGAAAGGAAGCGATTTGTTTTATACTTCAGCTAGAATGAAAAAAGACACAAAGCTGGAGTTATTCGGTGTCTTCATGCTGAACAGCTAAAACTTCTTCCCTCATTCTCCCCCCTCCCTCTCCTGTTGCTACTTCAATCATGAAACTGATCGATTATCAGGTGATCGGCTTTTCTGTCGCTAGTCTCTCTCATTTGTTAGTCACCCAGTTTGCGCTAGAAAGAGGAAAACGGCAGATAAACAACAGCAGCACGTTTAAGCTTGATAAGCTGTTGCTAGAATTTTTTTAATATTACTTCTAGTATCCGCTTATGTTTTCTGGAGCCACAGCCGTAATAGCTGCTGGTCATGATAGTTTGGATATGTGGTGAGAAGGAAACATGAAGGTGAAACCAGGAGAAGTTTTTACTGAATCATTAGAGCTGAACAGGTAATGAAGAAACAGGTTTACATTTTAGGTCACATGAATGAGTTGAAGGGAAGTTATGAACTGTTTCTGAGAGACAAATAACTCCAGGATCCTTTTTTAGGTAGCTGACAGCTGGTAACTGTGCAGGGGCGGATCTAGCAAAGTTTTGCCAGGGGCCAGGTAGGGCATTAACAGGGAAAGGGAGACACAAAGACATAATTTTCTTTCTTATTCTCATTTAAAATGTCTAGCTTTTAATAAATAATTATTCTAAATCTTACTACCAAAGTGGTGATCTGGTTAAATGTATAGAGATCCATTATTGTATGTAGTAAATATTAAGTTTAATATATGCCCTAGTAATAGTAGTACATATAGCACTTTTTCCTTTGGGAAGGTACGCTGTCTGCGCTGTCTGCAACTGTATTGAAGAAAAATGTTGAATCAAATTATTATAGAAAAATAATTGATTTCTGTGCATTAAAGTAGATTACGTCAATTAAGCATTATCAGGCGGAGGGTGCGGGGTGGTTTCCTAATATTTTTGCTGGGAGTTGGCAGTCCTATTAGTTAGTTTAATATTTCTATGTACTGTTTAGAATACCTGAATAAGGAGGATGGTGTAAGTTTTTTAGGTTGATCAGTATTGCTGAAGTATAAAATATTTTGGGTGCAGTGTATTTTTTGCATACAGGTATAACAGAATAGCTTTAATGTTTTGTTTTTAAAACTGAGTATGAACTTATACAAAATGCAGCAAAATATTTATAAAAACAGTTTTATTTATTATAAAATACACTATCGGATTCATATCGGCATCGGCAGATAATCAAATTTATGATATCGGTATCGGACATAAAAAAGTGGTATCGTGCCATCTGTAGTTTGCACAGAGGCACAAGTAAGATTTGTTTTGTTACAAGGGAGTATCATGAAGTAATGCACTAATGGCTTGGAAACGGTAACTGTTTGTCTTTCTAAAGTTTTTTTTTTTTTTTTTATTTGTCTTCCTTTTCTGGCAGATTTTCTTCCCCTTATGTGTTACTGTTTATTCAAGAAGATGGTGTTATTTTGGTAAGTACATGCAAATTCCTTACATATTTATCACAACAGTATTTGTCACAGTATTGCAGGGACAAGTTTATCTATCTCATCTTAAGGGTTCTTGTGATTATTAATATTGATATTAATTAATATCAATTAATATATATGATTAAATTTCTTTTATCCAGGACAAAAGAAAAAAAAAACTTGCGAAAGTGAAATGAAAAACAGGAATTTAGTTCTTGTGAGTTAAGAGGATGCAGAGCATAGGGTTAGATGGAGGTGGATCATTCACTGTGGTGATCCCTGAAGGAAACAGCCAAGAGAAAAAGGATCAGATTGCAAAAAAAAATGTGGTTTGTTTGCATACATGAGTCTTTACGGTACCCACAGGACTCCTGAAGTATAAGTACTCTGAAGTTTGCAGAGCAATTTCAGAGATGTTTGGGGCTTACATGGCAAGCATGTTTTTAGTTGCACATCTAAATTTTCTCTGCTCTCTGTTGCTGATGGCAGAGTTCTGCCCCGCTGACCTCACAGGTGAGACACTCCCACCAGTGGACAAAGAGCACAGGAAAATGTGTTGCCAACCACCTGAAACAGACAAATATCTGCTTTTTAAAACCCTTTAAACCCGTTAAATGGACTGATGCCATTCATTTCTTCTTTGATTAACAGTAGTAACATCCTTCATGCACTGTATACTAACCCATATGATAATCATGCTTTATGAAGTGATGGCAATTGCATTGTAGCATTTAATGAAGAAATAACAAAATAATCATACCAATGATTAAGCACCAGTCTTCTTTTTTTCGTGTGTGTGTGTGTGTGTGTGTGTGTGTGTGTGTGTGTGATACAGGTAAATGCTGAATTCCAGTGTATTACAACACTTCAACTGGAGATGACCTTCGCGGCACAGTTAGACAGAATTACACCTCAGTTGATGACAGTTTTCCAGAAGAAGGGCGGTGTTTCTGGGCAGAAACTTGCCCACCACTTGCAGATCATGCAAGAGGTAAATCTGAATATTGCAAATTCTATTTGGATTTCTTTTGTCTTAAGTGGCAGGTCACTGGTGAGTCCAATAAGCCGTTTTAGGTGACCAGCCAAGCAATCTAAATTTTGAAATTTCATATATAAATTTTATTTACTATGTTTGAACTGACATATGATAAAATTTACTTATTGCGAATGTCAGACATTGTTCTTTTTTCCAAATTGGTTTAATCAGCAACTCTCTTTAAACAGGCTGAAAGTGATGTTAAAGTGAAAAGGGAAGCAGTTCTCAGGGCACTTTGCCTCTACCTTGGTGAAGAGGACGGAAGCCTTATTCGGGAGTTCTTTGTAAGTCATTTAAGTCATTGTAAGCAAGTCATCTATACACACACTTTTTAGATAGATATCTGTGTGTGTGTGTGTGTATTACACACACACACACACACACACACACACACACACACACACAAACGACTAGATTGGAATTTAATTGTAGAGTTAATTGTTTTTTCTTTTACCTTTTTATTAAATGTTTAGGACATTGAAGGAGATGATATCCAGAGAGACCTGAAGAAGCACACCATGGGCATTTATGTCATCAACAGGGAGGATGGACAAAATGGACATTATGATGACATTGGAATATTTGTTGAAGGGGAGATAGTCATGGACAACATTGGATCTCTGGCCCAAGCTTGTGCATTGATGCTTGGAGTAATCTATGCACTAAACCTAGCCTTCCCCAAGGAATTGAAGGACTATTATGAATTCATTTAGAAAGTGTTGATGGGATTCGATGGTGAAAAGCTCTCCCCCAAAGTCTTTGGGCTGAAGAACAAAATTGCTACTGGATAGGAAGATTTCTAAAATAACACATCAAGAGAATGCTGTTATGTAAATTACCAATGACTGGTGCTCTTGTGAATAGGAGTGAAACTCTTGTACAACCATCATTTGTTCTGTGTTATGTTTCGATTGAACATTTTAACTTTCAATAATGAATGTTTCACGTGTGGTACATTTGAGTAGCTTGAAGAGCAACTTTGTAATTATTCAGTTATAGCTGCTGCCCTGCGTATAATCAGTGTTAACTCAACCGGATAAAAAAAAAAAAAAAAAAAAAACATTCATGATTACCACACTGCAGCACACTGGTAACACTTTAAAGACTATTAATTGTTTTGAAGCGAGTATGTTAGGTCCGAAAATATGTAAAACATTCAGAATCTTCAAGGAAGGACTAGAATGGAAAGACAGTGGTCAATAAGCAGTAAGGAAAACACAAGTTTAATTTTAAGTCTAATTACCTTATTAAAATGCAATTTCTAAATATGGATCGCAGAACAGCAAGTCTGAAACTGGTTAGTTTGTGGATGCATCAGTTTCTAATTGTGATACATTATACTGCTGGTAGTGTTTTATTCTTTTATGTAAGGAGTTTTTTTTTTTTTCTTTTTTAGAGGAAGAGAAACATTGGTTAACATTTCTCTTGTCTGTTGTTTCTGTTTTGTTTGAATACAGCTTTTTAAAGCTACTAGTTCATAGGCAAAAGTTTTGTAATTTGTATTATACAAATTGCAGCAATTTCCCTTAGAGATGTGGATTCTTATTCTGTTTGCAACAAATTTTGCATTAATAAATGATGTGAAAGAATGTTGTAGTTTTCATTATTGACGTTTTTAAAAACTACAAATCAGGGTAAGCAATATTTTTTAAGTAAACTTAACTTAATTGAAATAGAGAGAAATTAACAATTTGATTGATTTGAATATAAGTTTGGGACATAAGTGTAAAGGAAACAAATTATTCTGGTACATTTAACACGACCTTAGTTGGACTTACTAATAATATTTGACTAAGATGTATCCACAACAGTTAAGTTAAAGTAGCTTAAAAATATATGTTGGTTTTACTCGCTTAAATTAAATTCAGTGTACTTAAAAAATATTTCTGGATTCAAACAAATTTATTTCGTGCAACCACTTGTCATAAAAAAATTGAGTAAATTGAACAAAACATTTTTTTCAGTGTAGGTCAGACTACCCAGGATGATGGCAAGAGGGGCCCCTGCAAGCCTGTAATAAAAGTTTGTTTTTATTTTTCTTTCTTCTTTTTTTTTTTGTATTATTATTTATAAATGGTTAGGGTCATAATTAAATTCCCTGAATAAATCAGTTGGGTGACTGAACTTTGATTCCAAACAGATTAAATGGAAGTCTCAGTGCAACAGAAACGGTGAGAGCCAAATGATGCAGCACTGTGTGAGTAAAAGTTGCTCTAAGCAATCACTGGTATTGATAGTGGTCTCAGCTGAAAGCTCAGCAACATCAAGCTGCATTAAGATTTATTGAAAGTTAGACCAGTGGCTCTCAGCCAGTATGCTGTGATGTAAACAGGGCATTTTGGGGAAGCCAGTGTGTTTCAGGCTGATAACACTGTTTCCTGATTAAAAGATTAAAAACATTCATTTTGATAGTTTTAGTGAAACCCCATCAGACAACACATCAACATACATTTATATGCTCGTCTGCTGCTATTTTTTCTGATCTGTTCTCTATCAAATGTATCAATCACACAAAAAAGTCTGCAAATTGCATTTATAAATGCAGTATTTTGGAAACACGCTTATACTTGCCAAAAAATGCTAAATGCTTTATTTTCAGTTATTACACGGCAGTGTGGCAGTACAGCCTTAAATCCTGTCATCTTTCCTGGTTAATGAGACAACCAAACATCTGAGACTGTCAGCTTTTTTGTTTTTATTAAACAAAGTTGAAATCACACTCTCACAGAGACTGAAATCAATGCACAGTTCTCTCTTGAGTTGCCTTTTCCAAGCGCATAGCAGATACATGCATATTCAGAGCTAAACAAACAGTTCCAAGCTACACGGGGAGACAACCATGATCCTGTGACTCATGTAAGCTGAAGCCAGCTGTTCCGTTTGAGAGGTGCTCATATGTCACTGTAGTTTATAATATAATAAACTGTGAAGAATAAATGACGAGCAGTCTGATACGCGGCAGATGACCAAGAACAGAAAAAAAATCCAGGGCTTTTTTTTTTTTTTTTTTATTTTACGATAGAATGAAAACGAACTTGGAGAGACAAAAGACACAAACATAATCATGATTAACACCATAGTTTTGTCTAGTTTACTATCTTTGATTGATATGTTATAAACACAGAAGGGTACTTTTCTGCTTCCGAGTTTGAACTGTTCTGAAAAGTCTTTCTTGCTCAAAGTCTCCTTTCCCTAACTTCCTTGTTCAATTTTTATTCTATTTAAAAAACTAAAAGCATATAAAGGCATTTGGGGTTTTTCCATTCCTCAAATCTTTAAAGTTGTAGATTTCAGACAGCACCTGAATGTCACATGCTTAAAGAGAAATATGTTTAAGGCCTCTAATAGTTGATTTCCATGTTGCACTGTATTACAACAACAGTAGTCATGTTAAAATGTTTTAAAAATGCGAACGCACAAAGGGATCCTACTAATGACAGCAACTGTGAGGGCACAATAGGTCATTTTGTAACCCTTGAAACTCATGCAGCATTGCCAGTGAGCTGCAGTGGTCTATCAAGCAGTGGAAAAACTCATATGGTTAGACGAGTCATCGTTCCCCTGCCCTCACCGAGCTGATGAGTACATGTGTGGCACATGAACTGAAGGATTGCTATTCCCAGAGAACATCTGCATTGTTTGAAAGCCACAATCCCCATCCCACAGAGGAGGATTATCCAGTTGTCCAGATCAGTTAAACAGAAATTTAAAGAAATGATGAATACAGCATTCCCAGTACTTTGTAGGTTTTCTTTTTCATTAAGTCTCCATGGCGCTTAATGTTTCTGGTGTGGGAAAGCTTAGCATAAAGGCTGGAATTTAAACTAACATGTAGCCTCTCATAAAACCATGACTTTTGTGTACATTTTGACTCAACAAAATGCAATATTGGCACTATTGGGTGAACATGTTGAACAGAGGCAGCCACAACCATGGACGACTGTGCAGCTGCAGACTGCACTCATCCAGGAATGGAGAGCAATTCCTCAGCAAAAGATCCAGACATTTAGGTAGTCCAGGCATAGATGGGTGACTGCCTGCATCACATCCACAGGACCTGGCATTGAATTTCTTGTGTATAAATATATCAGTGTTAGTTTAAAAAGCTTTAATTTGGTCAAATAAAGATGAATTTGGTATCTTATGCATTTAACCAAGACCAGCACAATGGTGCTGTTATTCAGATTTTACTTTGCAGCAACAAGGTCCTGGTTTTGAATCTAGCTGGTGCCTTTCTGTGTGGAGTGTGCATGTTTTTCATGTGCCTCCCTTTGTGAGTTTTCTCCTGGTACTCCGGTTTCCTCCCACAGTCCAAAGACTATGAAAGCATCTTAGCTTAATGTTTCTTTGTGTTAGCCCCACCTCTTGTCCCAAGACCACTGAAATAAGCTCCAGCCTCCAATGATGGATAGAAATTTAACCAAGTGGCAACACCATGGGTTGAAAAATGAAGCCACATGGAAGTTCCTTTAAAGACTACATAAGGCTGGCTCCAAACCTGAGGGGTCCCCATGTTGAAATGCTTGTTGATGAAATATGAGAACATGAGAGGAAAAAGTAAATGTTTTCATCGTGGTAGAGCAGACGGTTTTGATCTTCATCTCTAAATCTCGCCTTTTATCAACTGTACATGTTAAGGCTTAAAGTTGTAATTATTATTGCAGGTGGGGGTGAGCAGATGGCGCTTTGGTGTTTGGCTTCAGCTCTGATAATTCAAGTCACTCCATTGATCTAAATCTCTCTATGAGGTTTTGTGCCTTTTGGAGCATTTTAAGCAAATTATTTGTGCTCGTTGTGCTAAAGTTGAGGCTTCAAAATGGGACTTTGCAAACCAGTGTGTGGCATCCCTTCAGCCCCTTTTATATATACTCTCAATGCATTTAACCTTAGCATCATTGCATAATTTAAATTACAGGAAACTTGCAGAAAGCATGCTAAGACCAAGAAAGACCCATGCTTCAAGTGAGTGAAAAAGTTTGTTACTATGAAAAGAAAACTACAGCATAGTCTGAGCAGGATCCCCAGTCATCACACCTCAAAGCTGATCTCCCTTGACTGTCCAAACAAGGGCTCTGATGCCAGGTGTGTGTCTGAGTATGCACGCCGCAGGTGTGTGGAGCTACATGTTGTCTTGATGGCAACCTCATATGGAGGTGGGGGTCCCAGCCATGGAGGAGGATGAGGAGTTGGACTGAAACCACCAGATTCCATAATCATTGGGGGGTAGTCGAAATCTTCACCTCGAGCAGCATGCCTGTGGCGCTCCATCGTCCTACATTCAGAGAAAGTAAGACATCGTGTGAGATCATTCACATGTAACCATAAACTGATATGTATTACCGAATTCTGAGGTATCAGGGGTTGTAGAGATGATATGCAAGACTGTCTCTAGTGCTGCTTCCTGCCAAACAGAGGCCTAATTGTCACATTGACATGTTTAAAGTGATGAAAAGCTTTTTAGTCACCTCTGTAGCCTTGAGTCTTGCACATGTTTATTTCACTAACCGCCTCTAATCAAACAGCAGCAGCAGGTTGGCTGCCTTTGGATCACTAAGGTGCTTATTCCTGAGGCATGCTTGATTAAAGAAATAGCATAACTTTCTAAAATAAAGCAATATTTGAAGCTTTGCACAACACGAGTATTCATACTTGGAGAGAGACATCTAAGATCAGAATATTGTCATTTCTGATGTATAAATGTAAACTTAGACACTTAGTTCATCATAAAGACATAAACGGGGAAACTGTTAGTCTGCAGGTAGCACATTTTGCACACACTTTGCATCAACCAACCCCCTTCAAGACACATTTCTCTGTCAGGTTAATTGTAGATCTTTACTTGATGTAGGATTAAATCTTAATAAACAGACAATTGCCTTGAGTTGCCCAACATCATTAACTGTGACTTCCGTGTTCATTTATCAGAGTGCAAACAAGTACTTATACTAATCAGTCAGTAAAGCTACTTCCTTTATCCCCTGGTGGATTGAAAAAGCACGTTCTCCATAGGCCCACCTCAGTTCGAACACAGTTTCTCTTGGGATGTTTTGTGGTGTCTGGCACTGGGGTAGTGGATCATTTGCAACCTGATAATTATGGGTTGGGTTTTTAGTGCTTCTTCTGGCCCATCCTTTGGATGCTTAAATGCATCTATATCTGGGAAGTTGGAGACCAATGCAAGCCTTAGGTCTAGGACTAAGGGAACACTGTCCTGCAACAGTGTGTCACTGTTGCCAGGTGTGCTTGTTCTGCACCTTTTAGGTGGCTGGAAAATGAGGAAATAACACACAAATGAATCAGAGGATTCGGGTTTTCCCACCAAAAACACTGCATTGTAAGGAAATTATCTGTGCAATTCTCAGTGGAAAAACCCATTATATTTATACACAGCCAAGTCATGAGTCAGCATAGCTGTAACCAACATGTATAGTCTTTATAACAGGCAGTAGGGTGTTCTTGTTAAGTCTGTACCTTACACTATAAAGCACCTTGAGGAGAGTGTGTTGTGAAGTGGGGCTATATAAATCTAATAGAATAGCATAGAATTGAATTGAATTGAATTGAATTGAATTGAATTGAATTGAATTGAATTGAATTAATCTCCTGGTTCTAAATGTACCTTTAGCTACAGACACCAGTCTGGAGTCTGAGTCTTCTCATCTAAAGAGCCTGAGAACAAATAGTCTGTTTCTTTTAATTTGTAGTCACTTTATTTAGACCATTTTCTATCTTGTCTTTATGGTGTTAAAGTAATCGGGTATTTTGCAAGGTTGTTCACAGTCATCAGTGTGAAAGATGTCATTTCTTTCTCTTTAGATTTATTCGACCTTGTTTGTGCTTTTTGGCTAAAATAAAATTAAAAAACAGTACAAAAAGGGTGTGTCTAGAATAGACGACAATGTACTGTCATTGTATTTAAGCCTCTTTGACATTTAATTGTATAGAAGGATGCCTCTGTCCAAAAAGGACATGGATGACTGGGAAGTGGACAACAAGACAAAGCAGACATTAGCTGTGTAGATAACTGTCTCACGATAAGATCTACTCTTTGGATTAAATAAATGTCTTTTTTCATTTCTTTGTTTGTTTAGAAAACCTGCTATGAATAGTTGGACTCATAATTTCTAGTTTATGGTAACAAGATCAACAAAAGCAGATCTAATAATACGAACTGAGCTTATTTTTCTTTCACCCACCTGGGCAGAAACACTGACTGGGACTCTGGGAACCGATTCCCTGGGGAAGTGAAGTAGGCTTGGCCGGGGTAGTTGGTGTATTCGTACGAATAATGCGGGCACTCTTGGTCGTACTCGCTGTGGTTGTAATTAGCAGCACTTTTGCTGTTCATAGCCCAAAATAACCCAAGGATGAGCATGACCACCCCCAGCACCACACAGCAGAGGGAGAAAGCCTGCAGGCGACTCTGGGATGAAGTCAGGAAGGCTGTGGACCCCCCAGTCACAATGAGGAAGGCTCCGGTGAAGATTGCTCCATGATGCAGGGAAGGCATCCTTCTCCAGGACTGTTAACTGTTTCAGAGGTTACTGTGTGGCTGTGACCGGCTGGTTAGTGTCACTCACACATAAACAGACTCACAAAGTGTGTTCCCCATGCGCTCTGACACTGACCAGGCATCCAAAAAATTTACTCCACAGTTCCAGAAATCCTGTGACATGGAATTCCTCCTAATTTTTACTCTTTTGATCCCGTCATTTCCATCTCCATTACTGATAAAATACTCCTGATCATTCACCATGTGTGTTGGTTCTTGCTTTGTTGGTCTCCAGCAGCGGAAAAGTCCTAAAAGTGACAGTTTGTTGAAAAATAAAGAGAAATAAAATGTCGACTGCTTTGAGGCGCATCAAGCTAATGTTGAGTAGCTGTGTGTTTATCATCAAGGCAGATGGACGAGAGAGCGGCCGAGCCCATTAAGAAATCTTTACTGGCGCCCCACCCTCCCTCTGTCTAATGTGTCTGAAGGCTGAAGGGTACCACTTTAGCCCTGTGTGTGTGTGTGTGTGTGTGTGTGTGTGTGTGTGTGTGTGTGTGTGTGTGTGTGTGTGTGTGTGTGTGTGTGTGTGTTTCAGAGAGAAAGAGAGTAAGAGGGAGAGAGAGAGAGTGCCAAAACCACTTCTCTAAACATAAATGGACGTACTGGATGTAAAATAGACACAAGTTCAGTCCTATATCCTGTAACAATAATATGTTTTCCACATTATGAAACAATCAACATCACAGCAGCAGATCGTGAACAAGTTAGAGTGACATATAAAGGATGCTTCCTTTTAAAAAAAATTACTTGGAAGAGGATTTTCCATTTTTGCTTACCACATAGTTTGATGAAAAACACCTACTGAATTTGTTACAGGGTTAATTACTGACCAATGTAAACTTAATAATGGACACATTATTAAATACACCTTGCTGGCACCATGTTTGACCCCCTTTTGCTTTAAGAGTAAATTTAGTTCTTTATGGCAAAGGTGCTGGAAACATTCCAGAGATTTTAACCGATGTTGACATGACAGCATCGCACAGCTGCTCCAGATTTGTTGGCTGCACATCCATGATGGGAATCTCCTGTTCCACCACATCCCAAAAGTGCTCTATTGGATTGAGATCTGGTGACAGTGGAGGCCACTTGACGAGACTGAACTTATTGTTGTGTTCCAGAAATCATTTTTGAAATGACTTGGGATTTGTTACATGATATGTTATCCTGCTGGAAGTAGCCATCAGAGGATGGGGACACTGTGGCCATTAAAGGATGGCAACAATACTCAGACAGGCTGTGGTGTACAGATGATGCTCAGTTTATACTAAGGGGCTCAAGATAATGCCCTAATCATTAAACCATTACCTCCAGCCCAAAACAATGATACAATGCTGCATGGATTCATGCTTTTATGTCATTTATGCCAAATTCTCACCATACCATCTGAATGAAAGCAGCAGAAATCAAGACTCATTAGAGCAGGCAGCATCTTTCTAAACTTATGTAATGCAGTTTTGGTGTACCTGAATTGCAGCCTCAATTTACCATTCTTAGCTGACAGGAGTGGCACCTGGTGTGGTCTTATACTGCAGTCCATCTGCTTTAAGGTTCGATGTGGATGTAAAGTGCATTCAGAGATGCTCTGCTGCATATCATTGTTGTAACGAGTGGTAATTTGAGTTATTGTTGCCTGACTATCAACTTGAAGCAGTCTGGCCATAGTCCTTTGACGTCTGATATAAACAAGCCATTTTCACCTGGACCTTTAGGTTGTTGTTATGGACTGAGACCTGTCAATCTGGTATTATATTGTAGGAGGTATTTGTCAGGAGCAGATGAGGTTCAGATGAGGTTAGGGCGCTCAGATCAGAAATGACAATAGAAGCTACTTGATTTGCCTTTATGAAGACATCCCAGTCATTTGCACCAATGCATCCTAAAACTTAACGTGATGATAGATTTAGTCATAGTCTGTCTAAAAGTTGGCTGTTAAGCTCCTTCCCCTTCTTCTTTTCTCTGCTCCTTTTAAATCCCCACTGCAGATCATCTGCCTCCATCTAACCCTATCCCTCACATCGTCTTATGTCACACAATCTTGTGGATTGTCCTCCTTCACTACATTTTCTCTGTGGTCTTCCTCGTCTCTTCATGGCTGGTAGCTCCATCTTTTACATCCTTTGTCGAGTCTATCTGTCCTCTGCACATGTCCAAACCATCTCAGCTTTTCTTCTCTAACTTTGTCTCCAAACCGCTGGAACCTGAGCTGGCTCGATGTCATTTCTAATCTGTCCATCTTGACCACTGTAGAAAAAAGCCTTAACATCTTCAAGTCTGCCATATCAAGTCCACCACCTATTGCCCCTCAGAGACAGAAAGTTCGAACAGCAAGTGTGTGGGGCTTGTGAGCTCACAGACACAGCTGTATGGCTGAGAGGACCAAAAAAAGGGATGTCCAATCTAAATGCCAAAAATAATCTGAAACTGAGTGTCTACTTTCATTTGGCTTCAATTTTTATTTTAAACTCCAAAATAAAATTTAAAAAAAATGAATTTAAAAAAGACCACACTGTGAACCTTGGTGGCCTCATAGCTGGCTAAGCGCATGCTTGTGAAAATGTATTCAGATATAGGTCAGCTTTTATTTTAAAAGGTGTAATTGTGACAATTTTAGCTTTTTAATTTTGCTATTAGTAGTAAACACAAACTCCAGACATTTAACCTAATGATGCCAATACTGTGGAAAGGTAGGCTGCTTTGATTCGACCAGAAAGGATCATTAATGTCTCTCCTTTCAACAGCTAATCTGCACCAAAGGGGGTAGGCGCACTTAGATTTATTACTATCCACTGATTTACATGCGCACACTATAAATGAACATGTATCAAATGGACCAGTTACTTTATAAAAGATGGGGAAAACAATGCATGTAACTGACCTACAGCCATGGACATGTTGGGAGTGCATTCATGCACTGATTATGACAAAGCCTGCTTCTGCAAGAAACTACAGAAGTTAATTTAAACTTAAAGTGTCCGCATTAAACTACAGGGTCCAACCTGTGATACTGTGTAAATACAGTGTTGTAACACAGTCTTGAGGACAGGGTGCATGGTGTGACAGCCTGCGTGCTCCGTGATTGGGTAAACAACAAAAAGGCTACTTTTCTGGCATTCCCTTCAGTCACTTAGTGGACCAGTTAACTTAAAGCTTACATGACAGGTTCCGCCCCTTTGGTATTATCGCCCAATCAATGTTAAGCAGGGGAGGGGCTTGCCTACCACCTAGCCGTGCTCACCTATCCCAGCGAAGGGGTGATCAGAAATCGAGTTTTGAGGGTTGGGATAATCAATACAGAGTTCACCAA
This sequence comes from Copadichromis virginalis, assembly GCF_057382275.1. NCBI lineage: Eukaryota > Metazoa > Chordata > Actinopteri > Cichliformes > Cichlidae > Copadichromis > Copadichromis virginalis. The sequence continues at coordinate 8,053,103 of NC_140639.1, forward strand.
AGCGCTACTTAACCAGCTGAGAAGTGAAGCGGATATCTTTAGTTTGGAAAGAGAGGAGAGTGAGTGCCGATCTGCCCGGACACGATGGTTCCACTGTTGTATTTAGGAGGTTTGGTGGTTTTGTTCCTGCTGTGGATCAAAGTCAAAGGTCTAGATTACGTGATAGTTCACCAGAGGTGGATATTTGTGTGCTTGTTCCTGCTGCCGCTCTCCGTTATATTTGATGCGTATTACTATGCGAGAGCGTGGCTCATTTTCAAGATGTGTTCTGCGCCCAAACTGCACGACCAGCGCGTGCGAGACATCCAGAGACAGGTGAGCGTGTCCGCGTGAACAGGTGTCAGAGCTGCACTGTCCTTTTCAGTCATTACTATATAAATGCAATCCATCATTACTAAACTAATAAGGCACGCAGCTTCATTTCTATTACATCTCAATGTTTCATTCATGTTGCAGAGTCGTCCCTTTTAATTTGGGCCACCGTGATATTTAATGATCAATAACAATTACAGTCAAATAGTTAGTGATCATAAAGTTTCATGTGTTGTTTGCAGTGAGTCATGCTTGTGAAAACTTTAACAGGCTGCTTTTGATTCAGATGGGATAACATGTACTGTGTGTGTATATTCTGTGGATTACAAGCAGCTTTGTAAAGTTAAACAGTGGTGTGGCTTCACCTCAACTAATTAGACTCATTTAAAGGGAATCAGTTATTCAATAACTTAAACTTATTAACTGATCACTCAACAGCTGTATCACTAAAAGGATTTTGCTTATCCCCATGTCATGCAGGCTTTCATATACAGGAAAACTATCTTAGGAAAAATGTCCTCTCATATACATTGTCACCTAATGGATACCAACCATGACATCTCCATATGTGACATTTCAGGTGCGCGACTGGAGAAAGGAGGGCACTAAGACCTACATGTGTACAGGTCGCCCCGGCTGGCTCACCGTGTCTCTCAGAGTGGGCAAGTACAAGAAAACCCACAAGAACATTATGATCAACATGATGGACATTCTAGAGGTGGACACAAAGAGGCAGGTATGAGGGGGCAACAAACTCAACTCCAAGTGTTTCGTATCTGTGAACTCAACCAGAAATATTTGTAACTGATGAAACAGCATCAACCTGGGCTCAGTTCTGTCAAGTTCCCCAGATAGTAAGTCAGATAGTAATGAAAATACAATAGAGGTATTATTTTAAAAAACTGCACTTTGACATCTATCATTAAAACATATTACCGCAATAATAAAAACTTTCTATCTGTAGGGAAAAGAATGGCTATGTTAATTTACCACGTCTTGTTTTATGATGTGAATGGCAGCTATTTGATTGATTTTGTCTGTTTATTTATAAAACTCAGCAACAATGAGCCAATCAGATAAAAGTTGAGTGAATTACTGCAATATCTTAACCAGACATTAATGTTAAGTGTTAAAACTTTGAGAGAAATTGAAGACCTAATTAAAAGTGGAAAACTATTCTCGACCAGCGACTGAAAATTATTGATCGTCCTTAACCCTTAGTCTTTAAGGTAGACTGAGCAGTTTATAAATGTCCATGTAGTCCATGCAGTCCAAATAGTCCAGACAGTGTTGGAATCAAACAGTTTGTACATGGATGGATAGACTGAGGCCATTTCTTACATTCACAGAAAGTGTTTATTTCTGCAAGGCAGATTGTCTAATTATTTGGCTCAATACTTTCATGCAGGCACGAGTTCCACGTAAATTGTGAGGATCTATCTTTTGAGACAAAGATAGAGAGGCAACATGATTTGGACATGTGTTTGAGGAGGGATAGTGTTGAATATAGAGTTGGCAGGCAGAAGCAAAAGAGGAAGCTGTAGTGAAGAATGACATGCAGAGGGGTTGGTGTGACAAAGGAGGGTGAGATGGAAGCAGGAGAACCTGCTGGTGGATTGTTACTTAAAAATATATTTGTTTTTTAGGTGGTTAGAGTTGAACCGCTGGCAAACATGGGTCAAGTCACCGCTCTCCTCAATTCCATCGGCTGGACATTGCCAGTGCTGCCAGAGCTGGATGACCTCACTGTGGGTACGTTGTGCTTTATTTTCATTGGAATCATGGATCGGCACCTTCTGTGGTTTCTGCAAATAGAGAGATGTACCGATGATGTCGACACCGATTTCACTGATGTAAATCCTGCATTTCCTCTGTCAGTCACTGCATCCTGTTTAGAGCCTCAACGACTTTTCTAATCGCATTAGAGGACTGATGTTGTAGCTCAAAAGACGAAACTGGGAGGAAATGGCTGCAGTGTTGGAAACACCCCTGGATTGGGTTTCATAATGGATTTCCTGATGTTATAAACAACGCATCAACAGTCTAATGTTTTCCAATCAGGCCGCAGTACATTCATTTATCCTCATGTCCACACACGCGCGCACACTCACAGCAGGCAGATGTTCCTGTCTGCTCATGTGTCCGCCTGGTGTTGTACTCACCTGGGTAGAAATTGAATTAGTAAAGGACGTTTATGATTCTCTGTCCTCTCTCAGGTGGGCTAGTGATGGGTACCGGCATAGAGTCGTCATCCCATATTTATGGGCTGTTTCAGCACATCTGTGTTGCCTATGAACTGGTTCTAGCTGATGGCAGTTTAGTACGCTGCACAGAGGTGAGTATTGATTTTGTGTTAAGTATATAGATGATATATGTCTGAGTCCAGGAGCTTGTATTCTAAAGAGAGTTTTGTGGGTTAGTATGCCATCCTTGCACTCATGCGTTACTAAATTATCTCTGCTTTTTGAGATAACAAAATTATGATTTCAATTACGCTGTCTCTGCTTTTATATTTGAAGAAATATCCATAGGCAGTGAAATCAGCTTTGCTCAGATGGAGTATCTGGTGTTCACTATATTAGCATGGTTTTAATTCATGGTAGAAGGTTCATTAGCAAGAAAGCACTAAAATTCCACCATGAAAAATAACTATGGAAACTTTTACCCTCAGTTTCAGTGGATAGAAACATTTCTCCTTCTTAGCTCACCTGGTCAAAGGACCAGTGAGCTAATCTGTTTCTGCACAGTTCACAAATCAGTACTCCTCCTCAAGTTATGATCAGATTTTAGTGAAACTTGTGCACACTGATCACCTAATGCAAGGGTGGGCTATTAATTTTCCTAATAGGCCACATGAGAAACTACGACTGTTTCTTCCATTCTCTTCCACGTATCCTTAGCAGGGTCGCATAGGAGGGTGCTGGAGCCTATCCCAGCTTAAGCTGAACTCAGTTCTGCTAAATAATAACTTCATCTCTTTATAAGTTTGATGGTTTTGCCCTCTGCAGCAAGCCTAGTTTTTCATGTGGCCACTTGGGAAAATTAATTGCCCACCCCTGATGAGTCTTCATCCCAATTGTGCTTAAGATCAGTGTCACATTGGTCATTTTACAGGCAGTTTTACATTTTTCATAACAATCGCTAGTAGTCCTAGATTTTAGCTAAAGGAAATTCATTTGTCCTGGATATGATTCTGAGCCTCAATGACAATAGATTTGTATTCTCATTAGTTTGTGTAATACAGCCAACCAATAACAACACAAACTATAGTTTTCTTTCTGTACTTCATACATTTCAGTAACCTCTGAATTGGGGTGAGCTACTATGTCACTGATGTTATGATTATCATTTTTGTCTCTGTTTAGTCTATTCTAGTTAATATTATCTATTTTAAGTCCTTCTGTTTACCAGAAATGGGCAAGAATTGAGTAAAAATTCCTGCGTAATTCCCTCTAACGCTCTCGAGCTAAAAATAGGCTATTTATCAGACGTTGTTCTATAATGTAGAATCAAAAGATGACAACTGTTTGCTGGTAAAATAAAATAACTAAACACAGTAATGTGGTTCATCAAAGACAAATACACTGTGTTCCAAGCCCCGTTTCTGGTTTGTCACACTTGCATGTTATGATTTTTCACCCCAAAAGCAGACAGCGTGATCTTTGTGAGAAGATAAACTGGTCGCTACTGTGAAGTATGTGAGAAAAACTGAGACAAATAGCCTAATCTCAGAAAGCCTGGCTCTTCACCGTCATATTCAGAAGAGGGCCACACACTTTTGAAAAAAATTTTCTTCTTCATAAAGGAGGAGAACACGGATCTATTCCACGCCGTCCCGTGGTCCTGTGGCACTCTGGGCTTCTTGGTTGCCGCTGAGATTAAAATAGTCCCAGCTAAGCCTTGGGTGAAGCTGCACTATGAGCCAGTCAGAGGGCTTGAGAACATCTGTAAACGCTTCACCGAAGCTTCTGCGAACAAGCAGAACACATTTGTTGAGGGACTCCAGTATAGTCTGGATAGTGCTGTTATCATGACAGGAACCATGACTGACCACGCAGAGCCTGACAAGGTAAGGCATCTTTGACTGTGCTTGCGATTTGTTTTCATTTGTTTTATCATATTAACCTTCCCGTTTCCTCTTCAACATCAGATTAACAGAATCGGCCTGCACTTTAAACCCTGGTTCTTTAAACACGTGGAGGGCTACCTGAAGAAAGACTGCGTTGGAGTTGAGTACATCCCTCTGAGACACTACTATCACAGACACACACGCAGTATCTTCTGGGAGCTTCAGGTACTCACACACAACAGATTTTATCTGCTTTAGGATTATATTGAGGGGGTGCATAAATCTGTCACATTTTAGCTTGTCATCATCTTACCAATTTGCTGTCTTACTTCTCTTTAGTAGGCTCTAATGCATTCTCTTTGTCTCTTTCTGTCTCTCTATCCCTATCCCTCACCCTCACACACCATTAGCCATTAGTGAGGAGGGCTTGGCATCCTTTGTTTCTGTAACAGTAAATGGTGTGATGAATTATGCATTGTATTGGTTTGACAGATTTAGTTGAGTCACCTCTGGGCTTTTGGATGCTCTGTTTTCCAAAGGATTTTGTGTTTGTTGACAGTGCAGGGAAAAGCAGGCAGAAACAGGGCTTAATGATGATTTGATTAAATCGCTAACTGACAATCTGTGATAGGAATCGTTTTTGTTGTTGGACATGGTGGCGTCAGACCGTGATTGGTAGGTTAACACTGCCCTCCGGTGGAAAGTAAGAAGACTAAAGCCAGTACTGATGCTACCATGCTATTTGACACACTGATCAGGCACAACATTATAACCACCTGCCTAATATTTGGTCGCCCAGTCGAGACATGGACTCCTCTGGACCCCTAATGTGTACTGTGGCACCAAGATGTTAGCAACAGATCCTTAATCCTGAAAGTTGTGAGGTGGGGCCTCCATGGATTGCATTTAATTGTCCAGGATTTGCTTGTCCCACAGATGCTTGATTGGATCTGGGAAATCTGGGGGCCAAGTCAACAACTGAAAGTTTTTGTTGTGCTTCTCAAACCATTCCTAAACCATTTTTGTTTTATGGCAGGACGCATTATCCTGCTGAAAGATATCACAGCCAGCAGGGAATACTGTTTCTATGAAAGGCTGTAAATGCTCTCCAACATTGCTTAGGTAGGTTGGTACCTGTCAAAGTAACATCCGCATGGATGGCAGGATCCAGGGTTTCCCAGGAGAACAATGCCCACAGCCTCTGCCGGCTTCCCTTTTCCCTATACCACATTCTGCTGCCAGGTATTCATCAGATAAGAGATGCACACACATCTGGCCATCCATCAGAACCACCATTAAATTTTTGGGCAGTTTGAGCTACAGCTTGTCTGTTTGATCAGACCACATGAGCAGGCCTTCGATCCCCACATGCATCAGTGACAGTGATTCTTGGCGGCCCATGACCCTGTCGCTTCCTTGGAGCACTTCTGATAGATACACAGATTTGGAGATGCTCTGACTCAGTCGTCTAGCCATCACAAACAGTTGTCATAATGTTATGCTTGATCAGTATATGTCAGAATCAATAATATGTCAAATGTAGGGTCAACAGTTATCACAATATCCTAGTACATCTGGTCACAGCTTGCTATTCTAACCCTGGTCTGTGATTATGAATCAGTTCTCTGTGCAGCTTACAGTTTCAAAGCAATTACTTTTTACTTCTAATTTTGGGCTACAGACTGTGATTAATAAGAAGAATCCTAATGTTAGGTTTTGTATTGTTGATTGTCATTTATGCTTAGAAATATTTAACCATATATGCTTAGAGGTGTATAATCAATTGTGTAATGATAGGACTGTGATCTTTAGCAGGCTGCAAAGGCTTGGTGTGTATTCCACACTGGAATGCACACCTACATCCTAGGAGCATGGAGAGGTCGTACCTTGTTTTATTGTTTTATGGTAGGATTAACGTAGCTACGTCTGTTCTAGTCTAAGTGCTTTTTGTTTAGATGAACTGTTGGATTTTCCAGACCAGCAGGTTAAGAAAGTCGTTTATGGGGTCACACTTTGACCACACACACACACACACACACACACACACACACACACACACACACACACACACACACAATTCTTTGTTTACATGTATACCTATGTAAGATGTTATATGTTAATGACCCTATGCATATTCATGTAACCACAATAAAAGGAGTGCTATGGGGAACCTGGCTGAGAGTCTGACGGAGGTCGAGTGGTGGAACGACACTTGGCTCCAGGCAGGACTCCCTCATGCATGAGTAACATGAAGAACTTTGCCTACTTGTGTCTTGCTTTGCAGTGTAATTATATTGTCTTCAACGTTCCAGCGGATGGGTTCAAGCTACAAACCTATCACCTAAAATCCTGTTTTTATATATTGTAACTTATTTTGATAGCAGAGTCGTGGTATACTGTATTTTCAGGACTGTCATATTTAATTAAAATTCTCACTGTGATAGAAAGAAAACTTTCAAGAAAGAAGAGTTTTTTAAAACCTGATTTTCTTTTATTTTTACGTATGTTTGTGTGTCTACATGTTCTGTTTCTTTTGAATTTTAAATTTTAAAAATATATAAACAGAAAAAAAAGGATGTGATCTGTGATTTTAAAATCAGACATTGAATCATGAAAATCAAGTACAGGGAATTCTCCACTTTAAAAAAAAAAAAAAAAGAGTCAGCACTCTATTACAGAGGGACGTTTTAGTATCTCTGCGTACATTTGTGCCTTTTCTGCAGGATATTATTCCGTTTGGCAACAACCCCGTGTTCCGCTGGCTTTTCGGCTGGATGGTGCCTCCCAAGATCTCGCTGCTGAAGCTCACCCAGGGAGAAACCATCAGACGTCTCTATGAGCAGCACCACGTGCTCCAGGACATGCTGGTACCCATGAAACATCTGCAGGATGCCATCACACGCTTCCACAAGGACATTGAAGTAAGATGTGGATATGGATATGGATCAGTGTGCCGGGCACTTAGTTTATGTATGAGGTACTTGTGCTTTAATATTGAAATTGTTTGTGTTGTTTTAGGTGTACCCACTGTGGCTGTGTCCATTCCTGCTGCCACCAGGCAGAGGGATGGTTCACCCCAAAGGTCAAGAGGAGGAGCTGTATGTAGATATCGGGGCTTATGGGGAACCTAAAGTCAAACATTTTGAAGCTAAATCGTCAACAAGCCAGCTGGAGAAGTTTGTCAGAGATGTTCATGGGTGAGTCTCAAATTAAGCAAACAAATTGAAGCATCTGAAACAAAAGTGATATGAAATATTTTGCTTTAATTCACACTGCTTTTGCTGTTTCGTTGGCATGTAGATTCCAGATGTTGTATGCAGATGTCTACATGGAACGAGAGGAGTTCTGGGAGATGTTTGATGGACAGTTGTACCACAAATTGAGAGATGAATTAGGTTGTAAAGAAGCCTTTCCAGAAGTCTATGACAAAATCTGTAAATCTGCCCGACATTGACCCCTATCTCCCATCACCTGGTGCCTGAATTCAGCCCCGTGTCGCAGATACACGAAGCTTCTGTCGGCAGCTCACGCTTTCGTGAAAGCTGCTACATTTTGAATGTTTCTAGGAAAAAAAGAGAGCTCAAAATTTTCTAAAGTGGGACTAATCACACTGAAATACTTATTTTGGAAACCAGCCTGTGGGGACATTTTTATCAGTGTGACAAAGAAGCAGAAGCATTTTATTATGAAGGGTTTTTTATGACTTTTTTGCCTTCATATGAAAATGCAATGCTTAGTTCATCTTCAAACTGTTTAATACTGCACATATTATGCAACTTCTCCCTGTTTGGCAATTTTGTCTTATTGTTCCCCTAAGTGCCATACACTTTGAAGACATGTATAATACATGGTTCCTGTTTTTCAGTTTTAAAAAGTATATATTGTAACTTATTTTGATATCAGTGTATGGTTATACTATATTTCCAGGTGTGTATAACATGTAATTATAACTTTTCCTACAATAAAGCTCATTGCCATGCCTTTTTCCCATCAGTTATTTCACATTATTTGAAATGTCAGATAAATTATAGCCACCCATTTTATAACTAGTTTTTAACAAGGTTATTATAATCAACTGAAACTATACTAGGAATTAAAACTACGTGTGAAAAAATACTATCTGAAATAAATACATTAAATAAAAATACAACAGAAACATATTTAGTTTTGTCATTCTGGTAAAAGTCTGTACAGTGAGTATGAGGAGGCATTGTTGTTTTTATTTAACATTGAGGCTGGAATGTTTACTTTAATGAGTGTCCAAAATACGTCCCGTTCCTCTCCTTGAGGAAAAGACTCAAAAGAACAGGTGTGGTTGTGAACTGCTCCTGTGGTTGTGAACTGATCGTGGCTCAAGAGTTGGAAGTTCGCCTTGTAATCGGAAGGTTGCCGGTTTGAGCCCCGGCTTGGACAGTCTCGGTCGTTGTGTCCTTGGGCAAGACACTTCACCCGTTGCCTACTGGTGGTGGTCAGAGGGCCCGGTGGCGCCAGTGTCCGGCAGCCTCGCCTCTGTCAGTGCGCCCCAGGGTGGCTGTGGCTACAATGTAGCTTACCATCACCAGTGTGTGAATGGGTGAATGACTGGATGTGTAAAGCGCTTTGGGGTCCTTAGGGACTAGTAAAGCGCTATACAAATACAGGCCATTTACCATTTACCCAAACCTATGCACAACTTTACAGACTACCATCTACATGCTGTAGCTGCTTACTGTCACCAGAGGGCAGAGCATGTAAAGCTGATAATCGAAACAGAGATTATACTGAAATGCAAAGTAAGACCTGATTACATTAAAGATAATACTGCAAGAGGCATTCCAATACAATTACAGGCTACACAAGATAAACGAGACACTTTAAACCACATCATAGATAAATGTAGCCGCAGCAAAATATCTGCCTTCAACTGCAAAGTATACAAAAGAAGACATGCAGAGGTAGATTAATGAACTCACCACATACTTAGACAGTTGGGGGTCACCGACTGTGTCTGCAGAATATCCAATCCTACATTCCTATGTGGTCTGTAAATTTGTGGTTTGCCAATTTTGAAGATCATGCTTTAAAACTAGTGTCATGAGCTATTAAATTACATCGTTTTACTTCTAGAGGGACACGAGGAGTGGGCTATTTTCCAAAGTCATCCTAGTTACCACAATTAATTTTTTAATTTATTTTTTTCTTACTGCAGAGTGTATGGAAACTTTTACCCGTTGAGGGGGAACGAGTATCTGCTGTTAAGACTACACGGGAAGTTTTTCCAGGGGACATCTTCGCGGGTCCGCCCTTTCTACAGACAGCGATAGTAGCTGCCAGCCGGTTTGGTAAGTTTACTATAAAGTGAACTGCAGCAAGGCGCCCGCAGTCTTTTGCCAGCACAGGTAGGTTCTTCACATTGTTTATAGCATTAAGTCTTCTTTCTTTTATCATTATAAAGCTCTCAGTTAGCTATTCAGTAAACGTTTTATAAAGTGAGTCACACAGTTAACCTTAGCTACCTGTTAGCTGTCAGTCAGTGTAGTTTTGTTACTACAGCTACCCAGCAATTTTCGTTAGCCGTGACTTATTATTGTAAAGGTGACTTTGACGATTTGTAGAAGCCACACGACTCGTTAAAACTTAAAGCTATCGAACCACCTTCGAGTGAAAAATTATCACAGCACTTCTGAGTTGTAGCTGAAGTTCCCTGTGTAGTTTTATGTGCAACAGAGGTGTTCCAGATTAACTGAATATTTTCATGCCCAACACATTAGACACCGCCTCTGCAGCTCCTTAAAATAAACTACGTATTAAATAAGATGTATCTGTTGTCGGTTTACTGTATTTAGTACGATTTTCGTAATTTTATTAATTTTGAAAATATATTAGTTTCCGCAACCTAACAGGAAAGTTTCTAAAATCGTTTATTGCATGTATTGTTATTTGGAAAGATCGATAAGCTTTGTTTGTAAAGCTGTGTCAAAAGTTTATTGCTACTGTGGAAGATTTGCCACAGTAGCAAATAATTTGCTGATAATTCGGCATTTAAAGCCAACATTTGTAGCTAATGGCACTTTGATTTTGCATGTTTGCAGCTGAGTACTCCTGCTAGTCCTCCATTCAGGGGGGAAAAAGAGGAAAACCCCAGGTGGTGGGAGAAAAAGCATTACCTGTTTTGCACACTTGATCCTAGAGGAGAGGGAGGCCGTGGAGAAAGCATGCCCACTGACCAAGAGCCCACCTTCACTGTGAAGCTACTGCAGCTGATTCTGATCTCCACTTATTGGGGGATGCAGATTTGGGTCACGTTCGTTTCAGGTGGGTATAAACATGCACACAAATACAGGATAAGAGAATGATAGGAAGTACAAGTGGTCAATAAAGAGATACCTGTTTAGTTTATAATCATTACTGAAGCACAGTTTTTTTTCTAGTGAAAACTGGAGAAAAAACCCTGGTATCAGTGTAGTCTCAGCCATCCTGAATGTGACACAATTGGATCAGAGTGTGTGTTCAGTATGTCCGGGGGCAGGGGGGGTTGTAACAGTTCTGCAAAACCCCAATTTATGTCATACTTCGGTTTTTAGGTTTTGGTTCTTACAGGCCCATCACTTGGCCATGACTAAAAGAAATTAGTGCCACTATTCTGACATATTTGAATTTCACTTGGTAACTTTACAGTCTCTAAACATGATTGCTTTCACCAGATTACTCATTAACACCACCACATGCATATCATGGGACAGAAAGATGAGGACAAAACGATACCGTGGATGTTTGTGACACACTTTTAGTTTCAGAATCATCAAGCATACAATGCTTTTAAAGTGCAATACATTGGTTGCACCTGGCTTTTTGTAGCTTGCAAAGTTTACACATATTGAATTTGTTATTATAAGGTGTGTACATTCCTTGCTTATGGAGGAATGCCCTTCACAAACTTGTGACCTGACCTTCCTGTTAGCTTTAACGCTGCAGTATGTTTCTTTTCTTTAGTATAACTGTGGTCATATTATGTCAGTGCCACTAAAAACTCTTCATGTAAATGTATTCCTGTATCTATATTATATAATTATAATTTTGAGATGAAACTTGATTTCAGACTTTGTTGTTACTGCTGTGAGATAATAAAAAAAAAATTTTTTTTCTTTAAATAAAATAGTATTGATTTTGCCTGTGGAGTTAATGTCCTCGATTCTGCTCAGGTTTTGTGATGAACAACCACCTGAACAGACACACGTACGGCTTTATTCAGAGTCGTCTGGTCCCGTTCTATCTCCACCTCGGTTCAGCCTGTGCTTTCTTTAACCTCACTATCTATGCTGTGTATCACCCAAGTGACATGTTGGATGACAAAGAAGCCTTTCAGGTATGTTTTGTTTTATCATATCATTACATTGCATGACACTCATTTTGAAACATTTCCTAAATCTTTTTCTCTGCTTTTGCCACCAGATCTTCATCTTCTTTGTGTCCGTGACGGTTTCGGCCGTCAATGCTCAGTGGTTTGGCCAAATGACATCAGAGATTATGGCTGACATGCATCTTATTGAGCAGGCATGCGGACTGGGTCAGGATATCGGGCTGTCATCCAACCGTGAAGCTTACGCTAAACTATGTGAGACGGATGTCAAATACAGACACCTCAGCAGCCGCCTTTGGCTCTACAGACTGCTGTCCTCTCTGTGCAACCTCTGCTGCATTGGCTGTAACTTCTACAGCCTATGTTACATGGCCGAGAACCTTGTTGCACTATAAAGCTGACACATCAGGACTGTTGGAACCTTTAAATCAGTCCCTTACAAATCGACAAACACTTCATTTTTTAATTGAACCTATAACTTATATATTTAATTCATATTGTCTTCCTCTGTAAAGTGTGCAATGAAATGTCAGGTAAGCCTAGTTGCCCCTCCTAGCGCCAGAGGTGTGGACTCGAGTCACATGACTTGGACTCGAGTCAGACTCGAGTCATTAATTTTATGACTTTAGACTTGACTTGAAAAAATGTTCTAAGACTTGTGACTTGACTTGGACTTTTACACCAATGACTTGGGACTTGAATTGGACTTGAACCGGTTTACTTGAAAAGACTTGATATTTTACCCCAAATATAAAATTTAACATGCATATTATATAGAGATTGAAAATGTGACGTCATTCACGGGTAGAACCGCAAAGGATTCTGGGAACTCGTGGCAAGCGGTACTAGCGCACGCAGGCTTTCAATTGAAATCAGTTATACAGCGATAAAAAGAAACACAAAAATGTCAAGAAGCCGTTGTATTATTAACTGCAATAGCCGGTCGCATGACAGCCACGGGAAGCCGACGGGTAAAGAGATCGGTTGTTATCGGATTACGTCGTTGAAGAGAAATTGTTCGAGCCGTGTTTCCGAAGTAACAAAGACGCGACGGATGGCCTGGATTGCAGCCATTCAAAGATCAAATATAACGTCCCAGAACCCTCCAGCTCATAGGTTAGTCTGCTCCAAGCATTTACACAAAGGTCAGTCTGCTGTTGTAGTTAATACGTCATTTTCATAACATAATTAGTGATATAGGTTACAAGCAAGTCTGGCACTGAACAGAAATTGTCGCGCTATGCTCCTTTGTTTATTGTGCATAAATAGTGAATTGTCCTGACACAATATTGCGTTTTGCTTCTGTTATTATGGTACACTGACAAAAACACATACTTTTATTCACAGGATAAAACAGGTTTTTTGTATCACTAATTGCCCAGTACGATTACAGCATACAATATTGTTGTCACTGCTACATTTCTGTGATGCTACCAGAAATTATTTCCACTACTAATTAATTACCGTTGAGCTCAAAGGTCCTATTAATAAACGGTTAAGGAATGTGTATTTATGACGATTTGTGAGACTGGTAAACTTATGATACGTACGATGGTCTTTCGTTCTACACCAGGGGTGTCAAACTCAAATACACAGTGGGCCAAATTTCAAAACTGGAACAAAGTCGCGGGCTAACGTTAATATTTATTGAATGAATCTTTTCTTATGGACTCAAACACGTTTTGCTGAAAAACTGAATATGGAACAAGCAAAGCTTAATACTAAACAATATATATATTAGCTGTATAATACCAGTAGGCCAGCTCTGATAGTAATTTGGTATGGCTTCGCGGGCCAAATGTAATTAGGCTGCGGGCCAAATTTGGCCCGCGGGCCAGAGTTTGACACCTATGTTCTACACGGTGCGTTTCAAGGTCCTGCACCCATCCGTCGGTAAACTGTACCTGGGCTTGTTGCAGTGACCTGAAGTTACTAAACTTCATGAGTGTATGCACTCACTCCAAGAACCGTATGATTATAAATATGCATATAAATATGCTACGATGAGATAGCTGACTTCATCTAACTAGCAAATGTTGTCCAGGCTACGTTGGTGATACAGTTTTTTTTAATGTGTATGATATTTTTGTCATGCGATTTTAAAGCCGGTCCTACAACCGCATCCAAGAATAACATGCAGCTTATCTCAGAACTGTCGGTGAAAATTATTCTTGGAGCTAGGTTTAATTGAGCTGCATTTTAAAGAGGTGCAATTTCACAATTTGTGTATATTTTCTAAGTTCACTATTTTGTCATGTGTTGAGAAAAACACAGATTTTAAAATTACATGGTCTAATATTTACATTTAGCATATAACTGCAACATTATTTTTTCGTTTTGTTTTTTTTAAAGACTCGAAAGGACTTGAAATTCAAAGTTTCAGACTTGTGACTTGACTCGGACTTTTACACCAGTGACTTGAGACTCGACTCTGACTTGCCTGACATTACTTGAGACTTGACTTGAGGATAAAGACTTGAGACTTACAAAACAATGACTTGGTCCCACCTCTGCCTAGCGCCTTTGGGAGTAATGAAAGGACACTGCCTTGTTTCTCTCATAAGGCTTGTGGAGAGGTGAGTCCGTGAGTGCAGTGTGGAATGCCTCAACTTTCACCTAGTTTGCGTTCACGGTGTCGGCAGCCTGTAGATTTCCTTTCACTACAACAGTTGCCTTAATAGTAACATCGAGCCAGTGGATTTTTTTTAAGCTTTGTTGTAGCAATACAGAAGAGGCCACATCAGAAAACAACCCAATCCACTTGATATTTTTATAAGTATGCAACAAAAGGGCCCCTTTAGTTAGGGAAACTGCTCCAATTCTGCTCACTCCCACTCTTTCTGGTTGGGTGGAGTTTTTATCCCATATTTAGGGTAGTGTCACAGGTTTGTTTAGCTTCCCTTTAAATTGCTTTAAGATTGTGTGGGTGTGCGTGTGTGCTTCATGCTTCAGAGTGCAAGGTTGTACTATCTTTAGTTCTCCTAGCTCCTGTTGAGATGAAAAAACACTTTTACTGTGGTATGCATTCGGCGCTGCTTTTAGCTGTGCTGTGCATTAGTTAAACTGTAAACAGCTCGTTTGTATTTATTGAGGCGAGGGAGGAAGACTATTCTGCCGTACAGCAGGTCAGTCTAGTTGTGAGAGTCGTCTAACAGGTAGACCCTTGATCTCCTGCTGAGATAATTGTTCTGTTGATCAGTGTAAATCAGTGGTGACAAATGGCATTAAATAACTATTTTTGTTTAACAGCTTTGATGGTTGTAGTGATCTGCTGTCTAGTGATGCATTGATCCAGAAAATAGTGTGGGGACATGTTTTTTGATGTGGTTGAAAGTATTGGAATTTGCTGAGTTGATGTGGGTCTACTTAGGCTAAATGTCTGTAATAGTAATAATAATAGTGCCCCCAGAATGTCACAATGAAACTGAAAGACGTACATTAATACATGTGCAGTAACGTTTCCATTACCCCTTGAATTTCCCTTGGCCGATAAACATCCTACAAGGTGTTGCATCCTACATTACTTGATATCATGTGTTCAGTGTGAAAGGCACTTGTACTGGCACTTACCAGAGGTGATGCTGGTTGAGCAGACACTCATTTGACCCCTTTTCTTCTATCCGATATGGCAGGAGACTTGCTAGTACACACGGCACACACTACTATGGTTCTAGTACATCTAGACTTGTAGCTCAGGCAGGTCTGTATTAATTTGCCAGCAAGGGTTCTGCCTACTTGTGGTTATAATCAGCAGCTCTAACACTTTACATAATTATTACATCATAATACATTCAGACTTTCTCTTTGGATCAAATGGGGAAGTGATGCATAGCATCGAGCATAAGAACACCCATTGTGACCTTCCGGGAGCCCCGTAAGCAAATGTCTGAAGACCTGAATGAATCTCTGCATTTGATGTTTTCACTTAATATCCAAGCATGGCCTCTGTAAAAATTTGAACCTTGCATTTTGTCTAAAAGGAGAATATTATTTTGTATATAATGGTGAAGATTTAAAGTATTGTTTGGTCTGTATCTTGAATTCCTTGTGCTTTATTTTATAAAACCTCAGTTTGTTGTACATTAGGGTGTTTATGCACTCTCTTTATGGGGAAAATTATGTAGGCTTGAAGTGAAATCAATTTATATTTAAGTTGTGTTTTTCCACTACAGTTTTATCAGGCTGTTTTAGTCATAGTTTGAATATCTCTGAAGTCTTTGTTTCACACTCTGAACACTGAGGATCTGTGCTCATTTCTTTTAAGCTGTGTCTTTGCACATTGAAATGTTAAATCCCTTCCTGCCAGTGACGGTCGCTCCTTTTTGTACCTGCCTGGTTGAAATGCATCAATGTGTTTCATCTTTCTTCTGTTTGTAGCACATGTCTATGTAAAACTGCCGTTAACACCAGCACTTCCATAATTGAGAATTTACAGCATAGTGTGGATGTTAAAACTGCTGTTTTGTTCAGACTGGACTGACGAAGGTGCCTTTTTATGTGCCCATTTGTGGGACTTTAAAAAAAAACAAAAAAAAAAACAAAGCAATGCAACATTTGATAGCTGCACATGTAAGACAGGACACTGCTGTCTGTAAGTTCAGCCGATTTTTAATGTGTATATTGTATATCAATTTAAATGTGGTATGAGTATTTAGTTTAGGTTACCTTTTACATTAATTTGTGGATATTTATGACAGTTTAAGTTTGAGGTAATGGGTTTAGTTGTACTCATTTAAGTTATGACCTGCAAGGTCAGAGAAGGTCATGAGTTGTTAATGGTAGTGGGTTTGTATCCATGATGTTTCAGCATGTGACTTTTTGTATTCAAATTATTTTCTATAAATTTCATGCCTCAACCAAAGCTTGCTGGTTTTTTCTTTTATCTATCTTTTATCCCTCCAAAGTTGTACACTAATATGTTGCACACAATGTAAGATGTTTTCCATTCAACTCACTTTTATTTTATTTATATAGGAGTAGCTTCAAGAGGGGAAAAAAAAAAAACCTCTTAACAGGAAGAAACCTCAGACAGAACCAGACTCAGGTAGTTGCAACCAACTGGTGCAACTGGCTGGGGGGAGGCTAAAAACACACTGGAGAGAGCAGAGCCTCAGCCTATGACTGAGGGAGGTTTCAGTGTCACCTGATCCAGCCTCAACTATGAATTGAATATTGGAGAAATATGCTCTCTTCTAGGCTCTTTGGGTTGATTAAGATGTTCTTTGTGCTGGAAATACATTTGATTTTAGGTAAGGGAGGTCCTTTGGCAGATTCCACATTCAGCAGCACACAAGGCCCTCTTCTTAGCTGTGGTGATCTTGTGTGGTACTGCCCATCAGACTTCTTGTAGTTTGCCAATGTAACAGTGAATATACTTATTAAAAAGTAATTCATAACAGCTCAGCTGCTGTGTTAGATCGTTTTTCTCCTCTTGGCCTTTTATATCCGTGAGAGAATATATCCTTAATGCCTGCTTCTGTGCTTCATGCACTAGATTGAAGTATGACTGAAACGACTTTGAAATTACTGACTCTGGGAGTCTTTGCATATTTGGATTGAGCAGCACTGGTTTACAGACTTGTACCAACCACATGCTTCCATAGAGTGCCAACTCATACTTCTGTACTGTCTGGTCATTAAGAGGAGTTAATAGTGGGATTTGTGAGGGCTTTGATGGTAACTGAAAAACAAAATCTTGCTTTCTACAGCATTTGCTGCCTCCTAGTGGTGGCAAATTAGAAAATAATTAAGGTAGAAGCCCTTTTGTTAAGCTTAGTGCGTACTAAACTCTACATTTATGCCTTTAAAATGCTAAATCGTTCCTGAGGAAAACAGTGTTTTAGAGTAGATCTCAGTGCACATTATCTAGTATAAAACTTTAAAAGTGAGCCAACAGCATTTTATTAAAGGTGTTGCAGAAGGGGGCGCCATCATGCTACTGTAGTTTGTGAAGAGCTGGAAACGTAATATTTAAACAGTCAGTTATAGAGCCGCGCTGAATTTACTTGGAGTGAGCATCAACATTTTTAAACTTGTTTTTGATAGTTTCTGTGAAACTAGAAAATGTTTTTACTTTAGAAACACAAAATCTGGCTAAACAGGGAATGCTAATGATGCAGATGTTAAAAAACATCAGTTTGGCTAACATTTTTATGGTGTGTCATAAAAAGGCACACAGCTAAGAGTCTCTGGTTGGAGCTGAACTAGAGAAGCTGGACTTAGCCTTGGAGGATAACTTATCAACCTGTGAGGTAAACTGGCAGATATTTAGTCTTTTCATCCTGCATTGCTGTAATCAATGTGGCACTTTCCCCACCAGGGAGTAACAAAGTCTGAAAAGTACAAAGACTGTAAAGTAACTCATCATAACTTTGAACATTTACTCAGCATAAATGCTATCTTACCACGCAATCCTACAAAACACTCAAGTGTGTACTCTGAACATTCTGTTAGATGCTGGAATGACATTACAGCAATGCAAACAACCACTGCATTAAGTCAAGAGTTTTTAATGTAAAAAATACATTGTGTTCCAGCTACAAGATCATGGGTACTGTGTTTGAGATGTGATCAGCATCTACAATTCACTAGCCACTCCACCTACAAATTAATAAGTCTAAAAAAAAAAAGTAATAAATATAAACTGATGATATTTATGTTTTGTTTTTTTTTAAAAGCAGACACTTGTACCTGATAATTGAAAAAAGAAGGGGAAAAAAGAGTTCCTCTCATAGTACTTAAAAAAACAACAACAACAATAAAAACCCTGAAACAAATTTCAGGAACATACATTAATCTCAATGACTGTAACAGGAGGCGTGGCTGTTAGTCACTCTTCTGCAGATGCTACCTCAGTTAAAAGTGCGATCACATTTTGTCAAAAAACACAAACGAATGATCCCCTTGTACAAATAACAAACCATATATACTGTTTGTTAATTCTGCATAGAGAGAACCAGTTACAGCTTTAAGAGTCCACAACAAACTTTCTCTAATACTGAAGGAGCAAAATGTAAACTGTCATCTCAAATTATCACCCCAAAAAAGAAGGCGATACTATTTAAAGCCACAATCCTTGATGAGAACTGATGGCCTGCTGCCCATCCGCTTTAGTTGTTTTGAAGGATGAGGTCCGGTCAGTGTCGTTACGTGTGTCTTTAACAAGCGTGTGACAGTGTTTGCGCAAAAAATAAAATAAAGTATGGAGACAAAGAGTTAAACGGAAAATGACAGTGTCAGTGCATCTCACTGTGCTCAGAAAGGCATCTATAGTTACATTCCTTGTAAACAGCAAAACTGAAAGGCAAGAACAAGGATTGTGCCTTTTTAAATAACTTCCTTAATATTCCCATTGACTCATAAGTACACACCAATGTGTAAAACCAGCTGATCGCGCCTGTGTTCCATAATCTCAACATTTAACTTTAAATGTTCTGTCTAAATATCAAATGTTTGTATAAATATTTTTCACCTAATGTTCCCTTATTCTCAAAGCTCACAAGAACAGTATCAAAATACAACATAAAAAAAAAGAAAACAACAAAGAAGCTTATCTAAAAATCAACCTACAAACACTTGGGAGGGTTTCGTCACCATGGTAGCAGCAGAGAGGCATGGCAATGGTACTGCTCCATTTCCACAAAAACACACTGCGGAAGTGTCTGAAACACTGTTCCCACCAATCCCATGCCTTTACTGCCAAAATACTCCATAAATTACACTTTTACTAAAAAATAGAGTTTTTTTTGTTCATCAGCATAAGAATAAAAAAAACAAAAAAACAATCCAGTGTCTGTCATACAACCACCTTGCCCTTGATATCCAGCTTGGTGTTTTCATTTGCTTTGCTGGACTGTTCCTCTGTAAGAGTGATGTACGAGTACACCAGGCTGCCAGCAATACTGCAACAAAATTGAGAGAGGTGACATGAAAATGTTGTATCAAAACAACATGCTACAGCACATCAAAGTTGTAGAACTAGAAATAAGATCCAGCTGACACATCTGAATTCCCGCAGGGCTGGAATACAATATTATCTGTGTTAACAGAAACTTTTTATTTTCCCACCAGAAGAACAGATGCTGAGAACAGTTTGTATTTAAACTGAGAAACAAGAATTATCATGCTAGTGCTCATCATGCTATATTTAATCAGACTGTTTCATTTCTGATTCTGTATCAGATTTTTCATACTTCAACAGAAGTAACATTTTGTGCACCACTGCCCAATCTGCATAAAACTGAACCCCTACAGCCCCTCCTGTAGGTGGTGGGATCACAGGAGGGCAGACTTGTAACTACTTCAGGCTAAGTCTGTTCAGGCCCCTGTGGGCCATTCCCAGTTCCATGGTGGGACCCTGGAAACCAAGTCCCAGGCAGGATAAGCTGGTCCATTGATCTTTTGGCTCATATTGGTTTTCTGAACCACTCCAAGTTTCCTTTAGGAGACCCAACCAGGGGAAGATTGCCATTCACAACATAGTTTCTGGGATATTTGGAAAACACAAACCCCTCTGCCACATTAAGGTGGCAATTCACAGAGGGGCAGTGGCCCAATCCTCAGTTTCTAGGACTAGCTAGCAATACATGGACTGTAACTTCTCTGGTGACGCTTGTGGTGTATGGGGTTGAGATACTGATTACATATAGTTGGGATCTGTAACCAGTTTCTTACAGAAGAGATATATATATATATATATATATATATATATATATATATATATATATATGCAGCTGGATAGCGTAGTGGTTAAACTACACGCCTTTGGAACAGAGGATCGCAAGTTCAATTCCTGCCTGGGGCGTCTGTATCCAGTAAGGGTCCTAAGGCTAGACCCCCTATGCTAAGCAAGCCTACCGCAGACATGAGCGACACAGATAAATATGAAGGCATGCCGGCTCGGACGTCGCCCGGATCAACAAGGTCCGCGTCAGGTGTTGAGGAACCAGGGCACCCTGACGAAAAGTGGGCTACTGGACGAAAACAGGGCGTTGTTGGAATGCTACTACGCAAGTAACCCCGGCGGAAGGGGCTACATGAATAGGATGAGGGACCTATGGATTCTTCGATACCCAACATCCACAATGACGGCGAAACAACTAGTAGCTCAGTGTTCCAACATTCGAAAGAAGGGACTGCTCTCACAGCTAGAGATTGACGAGGTACAACACAAATGCTACGGCAAGGAGGAGTCAGGACGCCAGGTCAGGGGGGAGATATCATCACCCCCACCCGAGATTGGGTACATAGCCCCAAGTGCGATAGGAGAAGGATCGTTGAGTGCGAGAGGAACTGACCTGAAAAATAGGATCATGGCCAAGCTTGAAACCTGGATCCCCCGTAGCCGGTTACCAAGATTACGTGAAGTACCCTCAGAAGGTCTGCTAGATGATGTTAATGCAGCACTACGGACAATACCTACAACCACGGTTACCGACACTAACAAGCTGATCTACAATACGGCAGCAGTGATCAGTGAGATGCTTGGCTACAAGTTGAATAGCCACAAGGGGCAGTACCCTCCATGGAGAAGGAGGCTAGAGGGCAAGATCAAAGTAGCACGGAGGGAGGTTAGCCAACTAACGGAGTTGCAGAAAGGTGCGACAAATAAGGTGCCTAAGAAATACAGCAAGCTGTCCATACCTGAGGCCTTGGAAACTGCCAAGCAAAGACTCACAGCCTTGGCCAGCCGCTTGAGGAGGTACACCAGAGAGATAGAAGGCAGGAGAATAAACCAGCTGTTCTCCACAGAACCAGCAAAGGTGTACTCTCAGTGGCAAGGGAACAATAAGAGAACAGCACCACCAAGGCTGGAGACAGAACAATACTGGAAGAGCATATGGGAGAAGGATGCAACCCATAACGGCAATGCTCAGTGGCTAGAGGATCTGAGGGCAGACCACAGCGACCTCCCTGAACAGGGTCCAGTAACCATCACAGTGGCAGATATCCAAGAAAGGGTCTCCAGTATGAAGAGTTGGACAGCACCAGGGCCCGACATGGTTCACACCTACTGGCTGAAGAAGCTGACTGCACTCCACGAGCGTCTGGCAGCACAAATGAACCAGCTGCTAGTTAACGAAAGACACCCGGAATGGCTAACTGAAGGCCGGACGGTCCTGATCCCCAAGGACCCCAAGAAGGGACCGGTCCCCTCCAACTACCGACCAATAACCTGCCTCAGTACTACATGGAAGCTCCTGTCAGGTATCATATCGGCTAAGATGAACAGGCACATGGGTCAATACATGAGCGGGACACAGAAAGGAATTGGCAAGAATACCAGAGGTGCAAAACACCAGCTACTGGTAGACAGAACAATCAGCCGAGACTGCAAGACCAGACTGACCAACCTGTGCACTGCCTGGATTGATTACAAGAAGGCCTATGACTCAATGCCCCACAGCTGGATACTGGAATGCCTAGAATTGTACAAGATCAATGGGACCCTAAGAGCCTTCATCAGGAACTCAATGGGGATGTGGCGTACAACACTAGAGGCCAACTCCAAGCCCATAGCACAAGTTACCATCAAGTGCGGGATCTACCAAGGAGATGCTCTGTCCCCACTGCTGTTCTGCATAGGCCTGAACCCCCTCAGTGAGATCATTAACAAGACTGGCTACGGATACCGACTACGGAACGGAGCAGTTGTCAGCCACCTCCTGTACATGGATGACATCAAGCTGTATGCCAAGAGTGAACGAGACATCGATTCACTGATCCACACTACCAGGCTATACAGCAATGACATTGGAATGTCGTTCGGACTGGAGAAGTGTAGTCGGATGGTAACAAAGAGAGGGAAGGTAGTCAGAACTGAGGGGATTGAACTACCAGAAGGCAACATTGCAGACATAGAGGACAGTTACAAGTACCTGGGGATCCCGCAGGCGAATGGGAACCATGAAGAGGCCGCTAGAAAGGCTGCAACCACCAAGTACCTGCAGAGGGTCAGGCAAGTCCTGAGGAGTCAGCTGAATGGTAAGAACAAGATCCGGGCCATCAACACGTATGCCCTGCCCGTGATCAGATACCCTGCTGGGGTAATAAGCTGGCCAAAGGAGGAGATAGAAACCACTGACATAAAGACAAGAAAGCTCCTTACCATGCATGGAGGGTTTCACCCCAAGTCCAGCACCCTGAGGCTGTACGATAAGCGGAAGGAAGGGGGCCGGGGACTGGTGAGTGTCAGCACCACAGTCCAGGATGAGACAAGGAACATCCAAGAATACATTGGGAAGATGGCCCCAACTGACCGAGTGCTCAGTGAATACCTCAGGCAGCAGAAACCCAAGAAAGAGGAGGGAGACGAGGAACCATCATGGAAGGACAGGCCCCTGCACGGTATGTACCACCGGCAGATAGAGGAGGTGGCTGATATCCAGAAATCCTACCAGTGGCTGGACAAAGCTGGACTGAAAGACAGCACAGAGGCACTAATCATGGCAGCACAAGAACAAGCTCTGAGCACAAGATCCATAGAGGCTGGGGTCTATCACACCAGGCAAGACCCCAGGTGCAGGCTGTGTAAAGATGCCCCAGAGACAATCCAGCACATAACAGCAGGGTGCAAGATGCTAGCAGGCAAGGCATACATGGAACGCCATAACCAAGTGGCCGGCATAGTGTACAGGAACATCTGTGCCGAGTATAACCTGGAAGTCCCGAGGTCAAAATGGGAGATGCCCCCAAGGGTGGTGGAGAATGACCGAGCTAAGATCCTGTGGGACTTCCAGATACAGACGGACAAAATGGTGGTGGCTAACCAACCGGACATAGTGGTGGTAGACAAACAGAAGAAGGCGGCCGTAGTGATCGATGTAGCGGTTCCGAATGACAGCAATATCAGGAAGAAGGAACACGAGAAGCTGGAGAAATACCAAGGGCTCAGAGAAGAGCTCGAGAGGATGTGGAGGGTGAAGGTAACGGTGGTCCCCGTGGTAATCGGAGCACTAGGTGCGGTGACTCCCAAGCTAGGCGAGTGGCTCCAGCAGATCCCGGGAACAACATCGGAAATCTCTGTCCAGAAGAGCGCAGTCCTGGGAACAGCTAAGATACTGCGCAGGACCCTCAAGCTCCCAGGCCTCTGGTAGAGGACCCGAGCTTGAAGGATAAACCGCCCGCAGGGGCGTGCTGGGTGTTTTATATATATATATATATATATATTTTTTTTTTTTGCACTAACTTGTCTTGTAGCACCTTGGTTCCTGGAGGAACGTTGTTTCGCCTCACTGTGTATTTTTAAACTGTATATGGTTGAAGTGACAATAAAGTTGAACTTGAACTTGGATATACTTGCATTCTACTACTACCAGAGAATATGCTCCAACTACACGGGTCCTGAGTTCTCACTCCCCTAGGGGAAGGTCTATGCCAGGGTATCAGAGAGGAGGGGGTGACATTATTTAACCCTCAGATTCAGGAGAAACATGAGATCTGTTTACCTTATGTTCAAACCTAAGAAGTTAGTCCATGAGAAAATGTAGTCTCCACTGAGTACCATTCCAATGTATGTCACCAGGACATTCTGTAAAAATGGAGAAAACATTAACAAACCTGAGCATTTTGCATTGTTTTGTATTCAACAGTTCCCTCAAGCACGCAGCTCACCTTAATACAACCCACGATAGTAGTTGTTAATGCTGAGTTGTACTGTGTACACAGCACAGTAGAATACATCAGAATAAACCTAGGAAAAATAAATAAGTAATCATGTTGTAAATCACTCAACGTTTATTGGAGCCTGAAATTGGATTTCAAAATGTTAATGCAACATTGTAGACAAGCTGCAAGACAGAACTGAGACTGCAATACCGATCTAAGAGCAAATCACAGAAATTTGCCATCATCCAGATGTTGCACTGATAGTGAATTCACGCATGCCACATTTAATCTCAAGCCTGTAACTTACCCCATGACACACGACAGGGTGAACTGGGTGAGGAACAATGCATCCGACCAGCCCTCATATTCCACTGCCTGAAAGGAGAAGCAGAGTATGGGAAACAAACTGACAACTAACAAATACATTAAACATTATATTTGTGTCAGCATTAAAAGCAAAGAAAAAAACGATTGAAACACGTTTGATTAGTAAAGTAAAATATTACATTAGTGGTTTTTGATGTGTAATGTCACGCATTCACTTAAAGAAAGTGAGCAGCCTAAAAACTGAGGCGTTTTAGTTTATATCCATGGTGGTTGCTCAGTCAAGGGAAGTACTTGATGCTGCTGTAATAACTCTGCTAGGTGCATAATAGCATCTTTGTGCCTTTCTGGCTGCTGGGCCCCAGCTGGGCAACCCAGAATGTCTGCCAACACTGACCAAATGAAAAGACAGCTCATATTTACGGCACACACCCATGCTTAGACATATGTTCGCTCACTTAAATGCAGAATTAAACCAAGCAATAACCGGTCGGTACTGAAATCATAACAGCTCTGGTAAAAAAAAAAAAAAGCATTAATTTAACAAATATAGTGTTAAAGTAGTAGAAGTAGAATAATAAATGCTAACTCCTCACCTTCTGCATATCTCCAGTCACATGAGCCAACAGCAGAGTGGGAATTATCATAAATAATGCATTGTAGTACAATAATCCATATTTCCCCAACTCCTGAAAAAATGAAAAGGGTAGAAAAGCAGGTGGGAAGGGAGCAACAGGAAAACACAAGTAATATGCAGAGCCAGAACAGAGTGCTATTCACAGGTCTTTCAGTGCATTCCTCACTAAGTAGCATACAGATGTCATGCATGGCACCACCTAAGACTTCTTGTGTATGCTCTGTTTCACATGGCTTCATCGGCTTCACCCCCTCACTCATACACACCCCTCTCGTAGTTGGAGCTCAGTCCTAGGAGATGGCGCTCCATAGGCGTCATACACTAAATTTGGATCGGCCCTTGCAGAAACGTGAGAACTGAGTAGTTCAGTTTGCCCTTGTGACATTAAATATGACTTGAACGAGCTTAAACAAGACATTTCGGAGTCAGTCCAAACAGATCTGAAGACTAATCTAAAAAAAAAAATGTTTAGTTAAGCACAATGATATTTTACCAAAACAATGAATCACAAATATTTTCTCTTAATCTAATCAAATTAGTGGGAGTAAAAAGAACTGACTCAATGTATTTCCACACGCCAAGTTCTTTTGAGCAAGATACTGAAGGACAGTTCGAGTTCTCTACATTCACACGTAATCAGCTCAATGCCAAATACAGCTCCCACCCAACAATGGTCACTATTCATCAGATGCTGCCATCACATACCTTTGCGTCTAATTTTTGCTTTACATAGGCTCCGTTGGCTGCAGTCAGGATGTCGTTCAGGAGAATGAACATGTAGCCTTGCAGGTCAAATGATAAGTCAGCACTAGGATCAGAAAGAAGAAAGGGCAATCGAAAGTGTCAAGAAAATAAATAATGTGTTCAGTTGGCTAACATTTAACATTTAACATTAGTTAAGCTGCATTTAGGCAGGGCTCCTTTACAACTTCCTTGAAGATAATGGCAACTAAACTTGGACCTATATCCCGACAAAGCACCTCTTTGTAGTGAAGGTAAATCTTGGTTAACAGCCAGCACACCTGGATTTAGTAGAACTTACCTCGCGGCTATAAATGCCCCAAGGATCATTGTAAACACTGTCAGCTGAACTGGTCTGGAGAATTTCTTCCTGCCACAAATTAAATACAGTAAAGAAATTCAATATGACCACTTAGAACTGGAACCGAACAAAAAAAGGACCAGTAAATGGCGAAGAAAAGTAGGTTATCTGTTGTGTGGGATCTTACTTGAGCAGAAATCCCTCGGCCAGCATAGTGAATAAGATCGAGAACCTCCTGAGGACTGTAAACATGGGCAGACTGGTGCACCAGGGCGTAAACGGTGACAGAAAATCCATTAAACGAAAAACATCAACATTAATAGCCAAATAGTTTTTAACTGTGTGAATTTTTACAAAATGTGGAGCTTACTTTAGCCTTTTGGTTCCAAATAAACCAGTGATTTGATTTCCCACATACAGGAGAGGTAGAGGAAATGTCTAGGAAAAAAAAAGGAAAAAAAGGATAGGGAGGTTTTGTTAAGTAGGAACAGCTCCAGCATGGTTAAATGAATTTTCTGATGGACAGGCAGCGATCACCATAAACCTGACCTATTCCAGTTTCTGGGGGGGGGGCAATGCCATTTTTCAAAGGGTGAAGAAAAAAATAAAGGCTAATATATCTAATGCATATAGAGTATGCTAGTTTTCAGCAATATATTTCAAAATCTAGTTAGACACAGCTTGACTTAATGCATAAATGCTTTGAGGTTACAAGCCACTTACTCTATGTGTACAGTGCTTAATGTGTCACACAATTTGGGGTTCAATATTTAGCCCAAAAACATTTATACCTTTCCAATTAAAAGATAATAACTCTGTATACTTTCTAAACCACAGTCACTTCAGGTACTGCAGACACTGCTAAACTATTTCTAATGAATCTGTTTTCTTTTTTTTAATATATGTCAATACTGATATGCTATTAATGGGAAAATAGTTGCTTATATTGGCCAAATTATACATGTTAGGCCTCTGCATTTGATATTTGGACTGTTTATTAAGAGATGAACAGACTGCATATGGACCTCTGGAAACTAGTAATAAATGACTGGTACTCTTCATTTAGAATATCTCACCTTGCGAGGTATGGTCTCATCGCAGTCTGGGAAGCTGATCACCCTTGCAGCCTTGCCCACCCACAGCACAATCACGGTGGCTAACATCTGCACAGAGATTCATGAAGAAATCAGTGTCGATACCTGCCTGGTTTTAAGGTGTGGTGTCAGCTTGGTTAACGTAAAAGAAGAAGTTACACGTATCACGTACTTGTCCTATTCCGACACATATCGACGACGGGAACCTGAAAAAGTAGATGAAACTCCAGTAAATTTTAATGCTTTAGAAGTTCAGCACACTGTAGTTAGTAAGCTAACCTCGTACTTAACACTCAAGGGTTAAAATGTTGCCCAACACAGGCAACAGAAAGAGAGGCTCCCTGCAGTGTGAACCACAAGATTACCATCACTGGATAAAAGTTGCCGTTAGGCTAATCAGCACCGTGGTGTTGCCTGCTCTGCTCAGCCTGCACAACTTCCACAAGCTAGGTTAGCTAGCATGGAAACAGCTTATCGACCGTAACCGTTACAGGCGTTACCGCTATGCCGTTACCTGTAGTTAGTGAGGACACTCTTGTTCACCACGACGATCAGGAACGAGCTGAGACCGTAAAACCCGGCGGCAAACAGCTTCACGACCAGCGTCGGAGGTTTGTCCGCCATCCCCGACAAGTTCTCATTCCTCTCTGAGAGTCGGCTCTTCCCCTGCCCATCACTTCTTCACTGTAGGCTCACCCACCCACCTACACACACACACACACGTTTCACAACTTCCGCCCCAAGTCTGAGCATCACATTACGCGCAACAAATTTAACCACGAAATTTAACCATGAAATGAACGAGTTTTTTTGTTTTTGTTTGTTTGTTTGTTTGTTTGTTTGTACAAATCTAGCACTGCGAATGAAATCACCAGCCAGGCTTAGCTTATTTTTTGCATTCTACTTTCTTTTGACATGGAGCATTAAACTTAAAGCAAGAATCGGACGGATATTTGATCTTTCCTGCAGCTTTATTATCCCCCAGCTTTCACAAACACATCTGATTTACAGGCAGGTCGGCACTTCCCGGTTTTTAACCTGACATGTGATGCGATTAGTCCAATCACAAATTAGAAGGTAGGCGAGATAAGTTATTTATTCACCACATTTCAAACACCACAGCTAGTCAAGATAAATTCAAAATCCAAGATAAAAGATAATAACGGCAATAACAATAAAAACAACAAAAATTAAAACAAGGGCGATGGCATAGCTACACTGTTAGTTAAAAGCAACCGTGAATCTAAAGCTGTGCTCTTTACAAAATAGCTAGGGTTGGAGACGATGTGACCGCAATGGGTAGCTGGTTCCAAAATGCCCAAATGCAATAGATATTTATTGAAAATGTTTATGGTGGCAACTACGAAGGCTATAACTAGGCATTGCCTCCTACAGGGCAATGGGTTGTTTGGAAGAATTATAATAAAAATACATTTAAAAAACAGAAATGTACATATGTGAACTGCTAGGTAACCAGATCTTGCAGACCTTGAGATCTACTAGGTTTGTATACATTAAACACTATAGATTTATATTTAGGGCCAAAATCATTCAAAGATGTATAAACAATCTGTAATATTTTAAATTTAATTCTGTATTTTACTGGAAGCCAATGCAGGGAGACGACAATTGGAGTGATATGGGAGGCCAAGGAAAAGATCATTGCAACAGTCTACAGAAAAACAGGCATGAATGAGCTTCTCCAGATAAAAATATCCCAGTTTAGCCAAATTACTAAGATCCCAAAAGGCTGATTTAGTTACAGCACAAATATAGTTAGTGAAACTAAAGCCCTCTTTTATTGTTGCACGAGGAAATCAGATCGTCCGAGGTGGTTAGGCATCTAATCAGGATGCCTCCTGGGCGAGGTGTTCTAGGCATGTCCAAACGGAAGGACGCCCCAGGGTACACCCTTGCCACAGAGAGATTACATCTCTTGGCTGGCCTGGGAACACCTCAGTATTCACCAAGGTGAGATGGAGGAGGTAGCTGGGGAGATGAAATCTGGGTTTTATGGTAACCTGCTTGCAAAAATGTATTTTCTGTGCAATAGCTCACAGTAGCTTGAGTCCCTCAGGGAAAAAGGTCTACACTGATTCAGTGTTAAAAATTATAACTATCTCCAATACATGCTTCAATTTACTATACAGACTCCAAGCTGTATAATCCTCATATATTAATTTTATCTAAAAATAAAAAAACAAAAACAAGAAACCCCCCAAGACTTTCAGTATCAAGAAATTCACAGTATATTTATTTCTTCTAGACAGAGTGGGGAGTCATTTTAACCTGAGCTTTTACAAAATGATGATAATAAATGATCACTGAATAAAGGCCAGCTTCGTGACCTTACCTTGAAAAAGCCCTTGTGTATTTTGGCAGGTGGTTGTGGGATAAAAACCCTGACGTGTCTCTGATAAGAATTGTGTCTGTGCATGTGCCACGTTGTCAAACAGCGAGTACAGTGGTAAATTCAGCCCCTCACTAATTTCATTTTCTTCAAAACACAGAAGGGGACATCTCGCATGAGCCATGTCTGGACTGAATGCGTCTCTCGGATACTTTGTGGCTGCTGTGACTTTTGTAGTCTCAGTTCGATTTCTCCTTAAAAAACGGCCACGGTTCAGCTTCATCTCAGAGTTTACATCTTCTTTTATGCTGGTGGCATGTTGGCTGGAGGTGCAGACCATCGTGGAGGTGGGCGAGTGGGCCGGGGGTTTGGGCCCTGATGTGACTTTAACCATACTGTTTGTGGTATTGCTCACACACGGTATAATCTGTGGTGATGCATCAGGGAATCCCAGCCTGGCTGTGCAGAAATTCATGAAGCTTGAGGCCACCACCGTAACCACACTGCTTGATGTTGCTGCCCAGTTTATTGGGGCTCACCTAGGCCTTCTTGCAGCCAAATACTACTGGAGCCTGGAGCTGACAGACATGCACATGATCAAAAACCTGATGATCAGTGAGTGCAGCACATCTCTGCTGGTTTCTGTGCTTCAGGGATTTTTTACCGAGTTTGCCTGTGCCCTCGTCTTGCACATCATCCACTTAAACCTATGCCGCCGATCTGCTCTGATCCGAGTGCCGCTGATTGCTGTCCTCCTAACATTCCTGTCCCATTCAGGTAAGCCTGGGAATAACTGGCTTTCCTTTTCCTTTCCTTTTATTTAAACGTTTTACCTTCTGCTTTTTGGGATCCATTATTTGCATTTTTTTTTTTTTTACTTTGAAAGTTCAGAGGACTTAAAGCTGGAAATTTAACGAAAACTGTATTTTCCTATTCTTTTCTTCAGCCAAAGGTTATACCTCAGCTTACATGAATCCATCACTGGCATATGGACTCACCTTCCACTGTTCTGGATTTACCTTTGCAGAGTATGCAGTGGTTTACTGGCTGGGCTCTCTCACAGGTAAACTGATTAAATGTGCATGTCCTTTCAGGTCTTAAAAAATTAACACAATACATAAAATAAACATTTGATTTCTAGGTATGACTTTGGCTGTTCTCCTGTACATGGGCCATATTCCCAGAATCTTTGCCAAGAATCTGCTATACTCCCAGAAGACACGTTTCAGAGTGCCCAAGACAGACAAAGCAGAAATGCAAATCTTTACTTACCAGTGCTCAGCTGTAAAGAGACGTTTGTAATTTAACAATTTATCAAAAATAAAGAAAGAAAGAAAATCTTCAAATTTTGTCCTCTGTTTCTTTTTTAATCATGACATAAGTTTTTATTTGAAAAAAACAAAAACAAAAAAAAAACAATTTACAAGATACATATGAAAAAAAATTTAGCAATGTTAGAGTGTTAGCATAAAAAACAAAACAACCCCCCCCCCCCCTTTGTAATCAGAAAAGTAAAAAAACAAACAAACAAGCTGTCAATAAAATGAAAAGAAGTAATTTCATTTAAATAACATTTAAAAAAAAAAAACCTTCTCTAGTCTGTGGGTGGATGTGACACAACAAAACTATATATTAGCTTTTATTAAGAACAGTCCTTTGTATGTTAACCCCTCTTAGGCCCTGGGACCATTTTTGGTCCTTTTAGTTTTTCAGTTACAAGCCATTTGCACTGTGTTGAATGGAATATAGCCAAATTCTCTAGAAAAAAGTTTGGCATAATTTCATGTCAAAATTCAATCTGACTTCCTTAAGCAAATAGAGCAGAGCCATGGCTGCTACGTGCTGGTAGCACCTGGAGCAGAACTGAGTTTTGATGTCTGTGACCCGTCATTCTTTGTGTCTTTTGGCTGATTTTTAGCAGAAGTGATTGAATCTGTATGAAAGAAAGAAAAAACAATCAGCACAAATTTTTTGTCATAAAAGTCCCGTGCAAGCAAACATGAATTTCTTAATTACTGAATTTGGCAGCATGCTTATATAAGCCATATTGTGTTAGGGTATGTTTCGTCTTAAATATAAGTTTTAAGTTTGTCACCTTTCTGCTTTTGCTGCTCCAGCTGAGCCTCGGCTCGGTCTGCCCATAAACAGTAATCTGGATTATTCAGTAAGGTCTTCCTCTGTCCACAACTGAGACATCTCATCACGGTAAAACGAGTCTTGCTGTTTTTTCCTTATTAAAGAAATTCAGTTTAAATAAATAAATAAGTAAATTTTTAATATTTATTCATTATCAACCATTTCTGAAACAAGAAAGTGACAGCCTACATTAAGTAGGGATTGAAAGATAATAGGGGCTTACGTTTTTGTCTTGTTGTAGCAGTTACACCTGGAATGAGCAAAGAGCAGCACCTCTTGCACAATGTCCTCTTCACCGATGGATCTCTACATATATTGAAACATTAAAATGTTAGTCCATCTTTAAGTACATTCTGATTTTACTACTGTCCATCAGCTCCTAGACCAGTCTCATGTAAATATATGTGAATCTTCACACAGCTACACATTAACATCATAACACTTGTCCACACATTGTCAGTGTGAGACTGCTCTCATTTGTTAATACAGCAGGGTAAACGTGGCAGATGTTCCAGACAAATGCCAACTGAGCTGCTGGTCTGTGAGCACAGGGCCCACTAAACGATCTCTGGTCCTTATGTGTGCTTGTGTAGTTCGTACGGTATCGTATATTTAACACTATTTCAATAACTTGTGTTTTTTTTTGTTTTTTTTTTAACTGTGACATTTTCATCTCAGTAGTTCAATACTTGATCTAAAGGGAGCTCTGTGGCACGCCGAAATATCCTGCATTACTCTTTTGCTCCCCAGACAATGTGATCAACGGGATTTGTTAAAAATCAGTATTTAAGTACACGTGATTATCATCTCAACTTACTGTCTGAGAACGAGACGCTTTGCAATCGTCTTCTGTGAGAAGCAGTAGAAACGAGCCAGCTCCACATTTTCCGGATTTTGAGCTAAAACACAATGTGCAGCCTGTGGACAAAACGTAAGAAACCAGCTGAGCGACCACATTCAAAACAGAGAGCATGCTAGCATTTATGTAGCATGTGACTGTAGCTGGAAGCATCGTGACGATAATTAACTAAAACTTTCTCCAACCTGGTAAAGGTAGTTCAGTCTCTGGTAAGCTTCTTTGTCTTTCAAGTGGAGCGCCATTACACACAAAAGTCAGATAACAAATTAGCCCTAATAGTAACAGCGGATTACTTCTAACCACAGCAGTATGACCCTCTGCAAGTAGCTACAACTGATATACTTCCGGGTTAATCCTTCAAAATAAAGGCACACAACGTGATTCACACCTCGGAAAATCAAAAATACAAAATCATCCGATTAGGAATTAACTGTCTACAACCATTCAAAGACCCGACAAGCATCTTGTATCTTTGTAGTTTAGTTATATCAACATCAAACGATATCACAGAGAAATTATTCATTGATTCTACAACCAATTAATTGCAGGGCTTGTCATTCTTGTTCTATACTACTTTGACTTTGTGTGGTTTAAGAAGTAACGGATGATCTCTTTACACATCAATCACATTCACATCCAAATCACAAAAGTAAAAACAGTTGAATTTATTTGAGTGTGCAGACAAAGTTGTTAGTTGTCCAGAAGAGAAACCGTTAACAAATTGTCTTTACCAGCCTTTGTATCCAACCAGTATCATATGGTCACGTTTTTCAAACTAGTTAAGTACACAATATACACATGGAAAAACAAGAGCATTTGTTTAGTCAACACGAACACAAAGGACAAAGTTCAACATACAATACTCATTTTTAATAACAACAGAGAAGAAAGTAGAAACCCTGTCAATCTAACATTTTAATTTACCTGTAAGGTGCGCCTCTGGTATCAGGAGACTATAAAGATACAGGGGAAGAACAGGTACAGTAGCTCTGTTGTGTGTAACAAATGTAGAACGACATAATCACAACACATGTTCATGATGATGACTCCACTGAAATCTTTCCTATAAAACCAATAAAAGAAATGTCCTTAAACAATGGGTGGATGTGGAAATAGCACAAGTGTTCACTGAATGAGACAATATGTGACAAGAAGGGGGACAAACATAAAATTCAAGTATCAAAATAACTAAGACACCAACAAGCTGAAAAGATCAATTACAAAGGTAGTAAAAATCACGGGAAGAGAGACACTGAGACAATCAACAATACATTAGGCAACATTTTGCATTTGTTTAAGGCAGTTGATTAAAAAAAACTAAGTAGAACTAGGCATCTTCTTCATTCCAAGTTAAATACAAGCCTAGCCCTAACTTATCACCAGAAGAGTTGATGTACAAAATTAACTATGCCCGACTCTGATACTACGCACTTGAGTTTGACTTGTCTTCTGACATCTGAGAATGAATAGAGTTCATATGGACAGCGGTGGGGTTGTGCTCTAGATTTTTGGTCTTCTTCACAGTGAGGTTTGTCAGGGCTTATAAGGCTGGTGCATCAAGAGTGGCACACCACTCTCAGCCTATTGTCTGGCACAAAATCTAAATAGTTGGCACATATCTGTGCACAGCATGGGAAGGCAGGATAGCTACTTTCATCAGCTAACGATTGCTCTTCATGGCCTCCTTGGCTGCCAAGATGAGAGGTGTGAGACTGGAGAGGGGTTTCGCCAGCTTCAAAAATGGATGCTGAAAAAGATGTGGATGTGAAAAGAGAATATTACTGGCCTGAAACACAAATATAGTAAAACACTGAAGAGTTCAAAGAGTAGCCAATAACTGGAATCGTTTGTAACCTGCAGGAGCTCTTTGCCACTGCCTCTTTTCTCTACATCCATTTCCAGGCACAGGTTTAGAAAATCTCTGAAAATTGGAGACAGCTTCTCAGGATTCTGAAGCTCAGGTGTGCCATTTGTAGCAATTAGGTATAATGCCTGCCAAAGGGGAAGAGACAAACAAACAAAAACTTTAAAAGCAGAGTTTTGGGAAACAACACACTTAAAGGAAATGAATCAAGTCAAACTGGCTGAGAGGGAAATGTACTACAAAAGTTAATGCTGCACAACTTTCTATATTTGCCTGGGGATATTCCAATCCACATGAGCACATTCCACACAAGAAGTGAAGCTTGTCACTTATAAAGTAAACAGACCAAGAGCGACAAAGTCAGAAAAAGCAAAGTGTGAAATATAGGGTAATAAAGTTCATTATAGTGGTAAAAAGGAGCAGGGTGTAAAATCAGAAAACGTTAAAAATAAACAAAGGCAAGTGTTTATCCTGCTTTTCTGTTGAATCATGGGAGTCTATGGCCCACAGTTATTTTCTAACTACACCAAAAGTCCGACAGACACAAATCACCGATTCAGTTTTAAGTGATTTACTGTGACCTTGTAGACACTGTACAGATGAATAAATTGGAAACATTTCATTTAAAAATGGTATATATTTCCCTACGCTGCTCTACACTATATTAAAGGTGTCTAAACTAAAATGTGTGAAAGTGTTCTGCACTCACTCGTAGTGGATTCTCATTCAGGTAGGGAGGTTCTCCTTCAACCATCTCAATGGCCATAATACCCAGTGACCAAATATCTACTTTAGGCCCATAAGCCTTTCTGGTCACCACTTCAGGAGCCATCCAGTAAGGCGTGCCTACCATGGTGCTGCGTTTGCTCTGCTCTGGAGTGATCTGGGCGCAAAAGCCAAAATCGGCTGTCGAAGACATGAAGAAGAGTGAAACAATTTACACCGGAAGGATTTAACAATGCAATATTTATCATAATTACAGCACAGGACTCACTCAGCTTGACAGAACCATCCATCCCAAGCAGCACATTGTCACTTTTGATGTCTCTGTGGATGACCTGATTTGCGTGTAGGAAATCCAATGCTTGTAAACACTGGGTGAAAAAAAGAATTGAGAGAGGGAAAGATGGCGTTTTTTATTATACCTTTTACATAAAGTGGGGGTCAGTTTGTTTTACAGGACTGCAAAATGTAACGTACCTCTCGGCAGACAGCAGCTATCTGGGCCTCATCCATGCAGGTCTCTGTAACCACATCTGTCAGCGAGCCACCAGCAAGATATTCCATCACCACAAATAACTCCTCCCCCATCAGGAAACTGGCACATAAAACAAACGCATGTGAACAATCAGACAAAAAGTACTGTAAAAAAGTTTAAAAACCTGCCAGGCTGTAGGTTTACGTTCACTCTCACCTGTCTAAAAAGTTGACAATGTTTGGGTTCTTGAGCTCCTTCATCACTAGAATCTCGTTGATGATCAGCTCCTTCTTCGGCTGCTTTTGTAAGTTGATCTGTTTAATGGCGACCTGGCAGTGTGAAAAAACATATATGACCTTTAGTTCACTCAAAAATGTTCAAAAATGTTTCCTCCTAATGTAAAGCGTCACACAGTAACCTATGAAAGACAAAGTAAAAAAACACATACGCATATGCCTTTAAGAGATAAAATGAGTTTCTAAGCAGTTTAGTGGATTTAGTGGTTGGTGCAGATGCTGGACTTTAGATACTTCTTGTTGCATAACAGATAGCTCTTGCTCAGTTTAACTTAATTCAACTTCTTCATTTTTTGTTTGCTACAATTAAAATAATAAAACTTTGTTTTTTATTGAGCTAGATTGTTTTTCATATTTGTGGCTACTATGACACAATAATTTATCATTTCTGGGGATAAATAAAGTACATCGTTCATCAGATCTACTTGTCAGGTGCATTGATGGAGACCCAATGCACTGCAGTTCTCACTTTAAAGTTGTTTGGATGGGTCTCCCTGTTATTCTGGCTACACAGCCAACTACTCACAACACTTACAAAATTCCTGGCAACCCAGATCATTACAAACTTCACTCCACAGCAACGTCTCAAATGTACCACCTGAACACCTTCACCATGTTATCTCTCTAGTAAAACTCCCTAAAAGCTCTTTCTAGCTACAACATGTTCAGTGTTCATCTGCTCACTATAAACTAAAACTGTGCACCTACGTATTACCACCCAAATAATCTTTTTAGTAACTACCAGCTGCCTCACAATCATTTTTATAAGCGAATAATAAAAAATAAACAAAAGGTGCAGTCCAATCCTTTCAAAAATGGCTTTAGCTTGTCACTCAGCCCCGCTTGCTATGATCCATATTATTTTTCTTTTTTTTGACACCACCTAGTCCATTACTGATTTAGTCTTTACCTCCTGTCCTGTGGATACATCAATGGCTGTGAATACTGTTCCTGATGCCCTGTAAAAAGAGGAAGATTATTTATTTACTTCAACACATATTCTAAGAAACTATATACTCACAATTATTCTTCAAATGCATTTTTACTCACTAAATGTTTTACTTAAGGTCAGTAATACTGAAGAGAATTTATGTTTGTATGAGTTGAGAGGAATCACATCTTGATTAGGAATGTACTACCTGAGAAAAACAAGTATTCATGTGTAACTTATAAATAACTTGTCAATCTTATAAACTAAACTTTGACATGAAACCCGATGCTGAAGATTCTCCGAACTAAAAGCTGGTTGTGAAATTTCACTTTGTTTTTGGGTGGGATGATCAGAAGTAAAAACAGAGTCAAACTGCTATACTGTTTTGTTTTTATAACACCTTCTGGAAAAAGCTTTTAAAAATCCTGCTCTGGAGAAACAAGGGATTTTAAAACATTAAACATATTAATCAACATTAATAATATGACACATCTGCTATTAATAATGAAAGTTATTAGTCTACTACTATTTTTTCTCATGGTAACATTGCTCCAGGGCCTTTTCACAACAGAAAAAAAGAACTTGTCAAACTAGAAATGGTGAAACTGTTACAGACAAGACCGCCCTCCTGGCAAAATTTGCCAGTAAATAACTTCACCAGTTTAAAACTCAGCTCCTCCTATTGTGAGTATCTACAAGAGACTAAACAATACCAATCTCTGGTGATTTAAAAATCTCATATCGCATATCAACTGATACCGTTTCTTTCAGATACAGCAAACAAACTTTCATTGTTATTTATTAGTTAATGTATCAGTCCCTGCCAAGATAATATAACAGTCCATTTTAAAAACAAACTTGTTCATACAGCTACAAGCAGATGTGAATTACTCCTTTACGTTGCTTGTGGCATTCCAAACACTTGCTCCCAAGAGGAAACTTGTAGAGCGGCCTCTGACGAATAAACTATTCAGTATCAGCACTACTAACGTGGACCAAGTGTGTTTTGCCTATCGCTTCCTCACTTTCTTATTTTGCATTTCAGTCATTCGAAATGTTATGTATATGCAAATGGATAATATTGATCAAGCCCTACAATCTGATATCAAAAAGGCTATTCGCTGTAAATATTTACTTAGGTCTGGACAATAAAGATTGAAAATCAACTGCCTGTTTTATAACATAAACAATTAAAACTGTAATATAAAAAGTAACTCACCCCTGGCCAATCTTTTCATATCGGGTGTACTTCTTCTTGGGATCCCCAATACTGACTATGGTTCCTGTAAACCACATTTAAAACGTGTTAAAAGAAAATGGCAAATGGAAGTGACAGGAAAAATGAATTATGTCTACTGTATTTATGCGAGACTAATGATGAAGTAAGAAAAATTTACTCAGTTTGTCCATGATCTCTTCGTCTGACATCTTGCCCTTCCTTTTTTGCCTGTCTGCAGCCTTGGAGGCCACATCTCCGTCCGGACACGTGCTTGGAGCAGGGATGGGGTCGATGACAGAGCGAGTATATACCTGCAAAATACAACAAACATTAGCCAAAGATTAAGATTATTTTTAAATTGTTATTTAAAAAAGGAAAAACAAAATCATTAGAATTAGAAGTTGAAATAAAAATATCTTATAATGAATTCTGATAATAATCGTTACGCAGTAAGGCCAACATCTGGCAGGTGACTTACACTCTTTGTGTGTTCTGGTCTTGGTGCCACAACTGGTGGAGGCGCTTCATCATCGTCATCATCATCTATGTCCTTGATGTTTGGAGATGAGGGTTCAGTGCCTTTTTTGGCAGCCTTGTATAAAGTCACAGCAGATTTTGTTAACATGTATTAGACAAAACAAATACATAAAAAAATACCTTTTAAAAGTCCCAAGATACTTACAGACTGAGGCCCTACTGTGAATGTGTCTTTTTCTGTGAATTTAAAAAAAGTGTGTTTTTAGTAACCATGGAGGTATAGTCAATTTAAAACTTAAAGTCTGAGTGTCATTAAGCTGTGACACTCACTGATCAGTTTACCCCTAAATAGGGTACCAAAAACATAACATTCTCACCAGAGGATGAGAAGCTGAGGTACTTCTGACGACCGTTGCCTGTAGAGTCATAGAACTTAAGGACATCAAGCACAGCCTGTGGGTTTTTCTTCTGCTCTGACTTGGTAATGTTTGACGTCTGGAGTAGTCGAGCCCATTGCTCTGGCATACCCTATGTATTAAAAACAGAAAGGAAAATGTGTCCAATAATGTAAGCTCTAATCTAAAGGACATGCTGTGCTTTGGTAACAAGAGAGCAGAGTTTAGTGAGTGAAAAATGAAAATAACCAAACAGCGAACTCACCGTGAACTCCCCTGTTACAGCGTCAAACCCAACATGTATGGTATGTTCAAAATCTGAAGGCGGTGAGATTTCTGGTCGCTCTTTGTCTCGATCTTTCTTCCTACCACCTGAAATTAAATGAACCTTTATCCAAATTGACCAGGACAACACTCGCTACAAACACTAGACTTGAACTTATTTTAGGCCAAACTTTTAATCTTTTTATCTCACTTTTTTCAGCCCCAGAGAAGATTGAGATGATCTTATTGCGCTTCCTCTCCTCAGGCACAGAAGGCAGCGGTTTAGAGCTGTGGTTGGCCGAAAGTGAGTCTTTGCCAGAGCCAGTGCTGAAGATAGTGCTGCTCATCCTGACCGGAGGGGCAGGGGGTTTATCCTCAGGATCTCCGTTATCACACATGGCCAGGAGGTGGTTACAAGCCTCAGAGGGCTAACCGGGACAGGAATACAGCGTGTGAGGATAGTAAGTGGTGAGGGAGGAAGGCGGCGCTCACATCAGCATGAGACACTAGTGTGTTCATGCACTGCAGGAGAAAGAAAACACCAAGAAGTACCTGGATAAAAAACAGATATATGAAAGAGTATAACTACGCTGTAATAAAGCTAGAAATACAACAGGGTGTAGTGACAAGAAAGCAAGCACCCTCTATAATAAAATAATAAGTTAAATTTGCTACAGAGGTTCAATAAGTAGGAACATTGGAAGGTGTAATGTTTCGTAAGAACCCTGAGCAGACAGAAAAGCCTACACAAAGCTTGACATGTTTTCAGAGACATCACACTTTCTCTGTACTTGTGAAAAAGCTGCTGCAGAGACCTGCTGCACCAACTTTACAAAGTTAACTGCGCATAGAGTCGACAGGGGTACCCAAGAATAAACATAAGCATGATACACAGCAGACTAACTCGAATAATCAGTTCGTATTCTAACATCTGAAAGGTGGAAGAGGAGCCCAGATGACAATCAAAGAACGAAGTTGCTCCTTATCTAGTGCACAAAAATGAAAAGCTTGCACCTACTTTCTTCATTTTAAGGTTTATAAAGTACGAGCACAACCTCATGAATGACCCACATATTTCCATATAACGGTGTTCCTACTGTAATGTCTACTCAAAATGCCCTTCAAGAGAGTAACAACAGGGGCGGCTAGCGGGCTAACGCTAGGATAACTACTTGGCCAACAAGTGTGCTAGCCAGAAGCTAACATTAGCAAGCTATAACAGCGACTGCAAGCCTTAAATAGAGCTTTCAGCTAACGCTAACTTGACAACCAAGCTTGAAGGTTCCTCCCCATGATCCGCCAAAAATAACACTGTTAAGCGGTGCTTTAGAAATCACTAAACATACCAATTCACAAACTATTCCGCACAAATGAGCTTTATTTAGCTAAAGAAGGCGACGCAGGAGCAGAGAAGCTTACCGGAGAATCCACACCAGTTAAACTTGATTGGAACTTCAGTCCAGAACGATCCTCGACGGTGTGCAAAACGTCTGTATATCCTTTAAAAGTTATTCCCCCGTAACAAGGGCTCCCCGGTGGTACAGCCGGCGTATAAATAACTTAGTACAAAGGTTATTCCAACTATTTACAGTGCAACTTTTCTTCTATCTTTTCGGCCCTTGGATAATTCCGCTATGGCGAAGGGGAAGCGGAACTACCGACCCAGCCCTGGCCTGTTCAATAAAATGTTTCAAATGAATGGTGTGTGAAAACCAGTGTTGGGCAAGTTACTTTGAAAAGTAATTCATTATAGTTACTAGTTACTTCTTCAAGTTAGTAACTGAGTTTACAGTTATGTTTTCATTTTGACATGCTGTATTAACACAATTGATCTAAAATCAGACAAAAAACATAAAATCAGAGTAGAAAAAAGTTATATTTTTTACTGTAACAACCACAAACTTGTTTAATGAATCATATTTCATAATTTTAAATGCAAATATAAATTGTCAATTTTAAAATCCTATGCACAAGTTTTGCAAACAACAAAGATATTTGCATCCATTTACCTTTTACCTTGATTTTTTAAATAACCATTTCAAACTATTTACAGAACAATCAGCTGTTCTGCATTCAATAAGATGCCACACAAATTATTTGAGCCACTCCAAATATTTCTGTCCACTATAAAGGAGAACATCACAGCCTGATATCTGCAGGTCTGACAGCAGCAGGTGTATCACTCCTTTTTGTACCTGAAGACAGCAGTCGCCTCATTGTTCTGACACTACACGCTAACCACACAAGACAACACATTAACTACATGGCGAAGACAGTCAGCTATCTGAAGCAAAGAAGAAAAAAAAGAAAGAAAGGAAAAATCAGAGCCCGTGTGCAAAACCACACGGATCATACCCGGAGCTCCAATAACACGTTTTTAAGCATTAAGAATAATAAAAATGTGAAACATGCTGAAACCTATTAAAGTGGACGTTTAAGGTAATGTAGTTCAGCATTTAAAGATGTAATTTTCCAGCTGCAGAGCAATTATTTTGTAAATTATGAATGAAATGTGGCAGGTTTCTCTCACTAATCTGACATTAATGTAACGTTTGTTTATTTTCCTGCCTTAAGAAATTTTAAATGGCCTAATTTTGAAAGCCTAATTTTACTCAGATTTTTATGGCGTAAATGAAAAAAAGCAAATAACATACTAGCAAATTTACTTTCTATACACGCATCATTGTTTCTCAAGCTGTGAGAAACGACAGAAAAATGTACAGACTTATGTTAAGTAACAAAGACTGAGGGCAAAATTTTTATAACAACAACAAAGGCCTATTTTGAGAGAGGAAAAACAATATAGACATATAATATATTAGTTATATTGAAAAAGGAAGATGATGGGTTAACTACTTATTAGTTTTCCTGCAGTATAGTTCATAAACTACTTAGAACATAAACTAGTTAGAACTTATAAGGTTCTTCATCTTCTTTCCCCTGCTTCCTTTAGGGGTCGCCACAGTGGGTCATCTGCCTCCATCTCACCCTATCCCAACATCCTCCTCAATTTCTGACTGTGCACTTCCTGGTCCCTTCTAATGACAATCTAAACATGTTCAGCTCCGCTACCGCCAGCTTGGCCTCCTGACTTTTTATCAGTGCCATCTCGTCTCAGGTCTCTCTACCATCATGTAAACCTTCACTTTCACTCTACTGCTATCCTTCAGTCACAAATCACCCTTGACACTCGTTTCCACCAACTCCAACAGATAAAACTGACTTTATAACAAAAATGTCTATATTTTGTGCATATAGTTATCAACTGAAGTTAAAATAGGGCTAGATCGTACTATTCTGTATTAACAGTTTGTTCCACAAGATGGTGTAGAAAGTCAACATGAGAGGAAGAGGAAATATGGAGAAGCAAAGGAAGCACCTGGAAAGTAACCGTTATCAGCAGCAGCATCACCTCCCAGAGGGAAATCAAGTAAAACAAGAGGAGGAGTTAATGAGGATGCTGAGTATATTACTGGTATGATAAAAGCTGTTGGTGCTAATTTTCCCAGTCAAAAATAGCTATGAAGCAGATGCTATTTGCAGTGCGTGTGCTCTTACTGATATGTGATTTAGACAAAAGACAGTTGTGATCCTCTCAGGTAGAGAGCATATCCAGATCTTTACTGGGGGATCTCAGGTACATTTTCTTACTACACAGGAGCTGATACTTACATGAAGTATTTCTAGTAAAATGCTGCACCTGGTGGTGAAAGTTCTAGTTAAATTTTACAGAGGGTGACTTCAAAAAACACTTCTACTGTGTTGACACTGTGTGACTATGCGCCTCTCTTTGCTCATTGGTGATGCATAATATGTTGCAGACTTAATTCTTTTTAACAAACTATGTGATTATACAATTTCTAAATTACCCTAAGCATTTTCTCTGCAAAACAAGAAAAATATTGGACTGGCTCTTCATTGACTGCATTGTTTGAAGGCGTTTCCATGTTCCATGTTGTGTAGTGCCACATGCACTACCCAACAGGGTCAAGAACATACAACTACAAATGGAGCCTTGTAGGAGACCAAAATTGGATAACAGATGTAATAAGACAAGACATAAGCTGAAAGAATAAAAAACTTAGTTTTTCCTGACAGCATGCACGGCAGCACAGTTTGTCACTCATAAATCAAACATCCAAACGTTGGCACAGGATGACACCT
Source organism: Copadichromis virginalis (assembly GCF_057382275.1). Taxonomy (NCBI): domain Eukaryota; kingdom Metazoa; phylum Chordata; class Actinopteri; order Cichliformes; family Cichlidae; genus Copadichromis; species Copadichromis virginalis. Next base: position 8,096,679 of record NC_140639.1, read on the forward strand.
GGTACTCTGTCTCAAATGGATATGACCTTTACCTCATCATGGCATTCTTTAAACTGCCACAAGAAAAGAATACTGATAACATTGTTGTTATATTGTATTTATAGCAATCTGAACTATATACATTTTATTCAGTGTTAAAATACAGATTATACTACTGTAGACTCCAGTTTTATAATTGTGTTATTATAATAGCCCATTTTACAGTCAAAAATAAATGAAAATCACAACCAAATAGCCCAAAACTGAACAAATTAATTGATAAAAACATGTTCCTTAATTAGGTGCGCTAAACTGAACAGATAAAGAATCATGATCCTCCCAAAATGAGGTCATAGCAGGAAAAATGCTTGCACAGGTTGCAGGATTCACAAAGATAAACATAGTTACATTAGCTGGAATGGAAAAAGATAAATTCTGATATCTTTCAGCATTTATCTGTTGTTTCAGCAATATCTCAGTATTCTTTCCCATCTCAATTAGTCCTGTTCTCTGCTTGCAGCATTTCTGCAGATAAGATGACAACACTGAAAGTGCCTCTTCCTTGTCAGTTTGATAAAAAAAATAAATAATGCCAGTACAATTTTAGCTATTTAAATGACTTGATGTTTCCACATGTATTTGGACAGTGCCACACAGCAGATCATTGTGACAAGAAGAGTCCCTCCACATACGTGTGCCACCAAAGACCCATCACCCACTGGGAGCTGGAAACTCACTGGATTGAGATCCTATAAGGCAAAAGGGAAACAAGCGAATAATTGAGTTTTGTTGTTTTTTTTTTTATCACCTTTTCACTCAAGATTTGTTGAAATATTGTTCACAATCACCTGCTGAGGCTTGACTTTAACCCAAGAACAAGTGCTTGAATTGCTGGCAGTGCATGGTGCATCCACAACTGTGTGAGGCTCTAAGCTGCTGAGCTGTGCGCCTGGATAAGAGAAATAGTTTTAGAAGAAAGTGTTTCAGAAAGCCAACGTGAAAAGGCTTTAAGTCACGTTTTTGTTTTCACACTATAAAGTTTTGATCACTAAACTTATTATATGTATGTAACCTATGACTGTTGTATCCACAACCACAAAAGTGAAATAATTTGGTAATATTCATTGACACTCCACTTTCATAGAAAACAGATACAGATTTAGGTTTTTACGCTCCCACATCATTTAGTTTAATTATGCAGTCAGGTAAAATTGTATTGTGAACAGGTTGATTTAATGTATTTAGTTAATTTGTTTCATTACACATTATGACACAAAATTGTATTTTAAATATCACATTTGGTTAACATTGTTTTCCGTCTGTATAGATTTACACAGTGTCAGAAATTGCTATAAAATGAAATGAATCCACTTACATTTTTCTGACCGCAGCAGCAGCTCTGGAACTTCTATGTCAACAGATTTCAACATTTTTCCATCAAACGAGGGCTTGTGGTAGCGACCATGTATTGGAATTGTTACTTTGAATAACTTGGAAGTTGGTCCAGTGGAGAAAGGATACACATAGGTGACAAATCCTGAAGCTTTGTGAGCAGGAACCTCAAGGTCAATGGCTGAATCTAGTAATATCTTACAAAGTTTAACACAGAAATAATTAAATAAAAAAATATATATATACTATACACATGTTTTGTACATGACTGTGGTTTGTAGTAGAATTTTACACTGTGTTATGCTATATCTAGTTGCTCAGCATCTTACCTTCCAATCATTTTGATCACTAAGGGATGCAAGTTGATATGGATCAACATAGACATCTCTGGGCCATCTATGAATCAGCAAAACTTTGACACTACTGAGCTCTTTGGATCTGAACTCAACTGTAGTTGTCACCTCCCTAAAACATATTAGAAAATATCATTGGTTTTCCTGACAAGCATCCCCAAAGGCAGAACAGCTTTCTTTTGAGAAAACAAACAACCGAATACCTGTGGAAACCCTTTTTGTTGAGCTCCACTCTCACAGATGAGGGCGCAAGCCACTGCCTCAGAAGATCACAGTGGTTCTGAATCTCATCTGCACAAATTAGCAGGTTACACTGATCAGGTAAAAGCTTTTTGAATTTGAACAAGGTGCATTTGTTTTTCAAACTGTGCTAGATTATATAAGTCATGTTATCCATACAGGGGTATATTTACAGCACTTTTTTGTCTACTGTAAAAATACTATTGCTTCCTTCAAACTTTAACCGCCCCGCCCCAAAAAAAACAACCCACAAACAAACAAAAACAAAAAAACCCAACAACTTAATTTAAATGACCTTCAATCAATAATAATGAGAGCTTATTGAATGACTATCGAGTTTTCACGTAAAACCTAGTTCACGTACCCTTTTCGCCCAAACAGAGACATTTCGAGAATAAGCTCAACGCAGAAACAACATAGAACAGTTTAAAATACATTAAAAAATATAATGGCCAACGCTGAGGCGTGTTTATTTAACTCAAGCACAGCTACTACCGCTTAAGCGCTTCTTTCAAGTGTTTACGGAAGAGGATTTTTGAAGGCCCCTTTTGTAGTTTCAAGGAGCCTGCAAATGTGCCTGTGTAGAGATTGAAAAACACAAGCTTTTAAGGAAACATTTAGTAACATTTATAGACATAGAAAGTAGTTTTCAGGAATAAAATGAATAATGATGATACGTGAAAGTTAAATGATTTTATATTATTTTTTTAAATCCGAAATTTAACGTCAGGCATCCCAACAGACAGAAGCGTCTTTACGTGAAGGCTCTGCTGGCAACCTGGCAACGCGTAATCATCCCTGAAGCCGCTGCTCAATTTTTTAAACATGTTTAAATTGATGGTCGGATTGAGTTAAGTTTGTTTGTTGTAATAGAAGTACAGGATGCGTTTTGCGGCAAAGCGCTGCGGGGTGCAGTTCAGCCCTCCATCCATAGTTTTAATTTATGAGCACACGGAAACCAAAAAGGTGCGAAAAAGAATAATACCTGTGCGAAATTTCTCCAAATACTCCGGTAAGGCACCACGGACACGTTGGGACTCGTTCTCTTTGCTCCATGTCACATGTTGCTAGATATAAGAATAGAAATAGCTAGAATCAGTGTGAGAATATTATTTTAGCCTCGTTTGCTGTATATTAATAATTATATGATACTCTAGTAAATCTAACAAACCTGTCAGAGTCATGAGCCCCTGAAGTTTTAATTTCTATATCTTGTGGATAGCAGCAGGTAGATTACCTGCAAGCTGTTGAGCCTCAGGCTCCTATTTTTGACTAAAATAGGAGCATCTTACTTTGTTTAACTAAGGTCATTGCTAGTGAATGTTAATAATAAATAACTAATATGTAATACATGGAAATCTACCTTTATCGTACTGCGTTTTTTCCTTCCTGTTTTTGTTTTGTTTTCTTGTTAGCCCATTTTTTGAGACATAGTTGCTGTGATCAGAGCTGGAGTCATGAATGCACACTGCATTAACATATGTATGTAGCTTAGTTTGTTCTTGTAGATTGCCACAAAGTAACTGGGCAGGACTACAACCAACCTATTACCTCATGCTGTCTCTTCCAGACTACAGCATGGCTGCTGAAAGGCTGAAGAACAACCCTCGGCACAGGGACTACCTGGAGGGTGTCTCTCAAAGCCAGCTTGAGAAGCTTCACATTATCCTGCGCGATCACATGCAGGGCTTCAGTCTGGAGCACAGCCTCTCCTCGTTCTGTCTGGACCCTGACGAAGACCTGAACAAACTGGACGATGAGGACCTGGCACGCAAGAAAGGCCAAATGGACGAACTGTTTGAGAAAAACCGGAGACGCAAAGATGATCCTGACTTTGTTTACGACTTTGAAGTTGATTTCACTAAGACCACCTTAGAAAAGTGCAGCTGGGATGATGAATCAGATGATGGATTTTGAAACTCTCTTTTTACCAATGTTTTAATTAAGAATGTAGATTGTAAATCTATATTGAGACTGCAGGAACATACAACCCAACTGATGTAGATGGCAATGCTTCAATAAATGTCAATATAGTAGAAATACTATGCCTTTAATCAAACAAAAAACCACCTTGAACCTCCGTTAATGGCAAGCAAAGACCAAAGCCTGTTAATCAAGGGAAACTAGAGCTATGATTTGGTGTCTGTGTACCATAGCATTTATCTGTAAAATCTTCTCGGGCGCTGATAATTGGCATCTGTCTTGTGTCAGTGACGTAAAAGACTGATTTAATGCGACATGACCATTCAAACAGCAGTCGCTTTCTAAAACATCAGATATGTATCGGATTCAGTACCACATATGAAAGTGACCCAGATCGGATGTGAAAATATCAGATTTGTGCTGTTTACACTGTCATACCATAATCGGATATGGGTCACATAGGGTCAAAAAAAGTTGGATTTGATGCGCTTTCGCCTGCAGTGTGAACGTAGCCTTTGTGACAACCAAAAGACAGATATTAAATTTATGACATCCAGTGACTGCAGTCTCTAACACTGATGACAAAGCACCCATGTTAAGGCAAATTACTGCACCTGAAATACTGTTACCCAACTAACTAACCCATAGTTTAAGTTTGTTAAGAGTTTCCCTCAGGTCAGGGTTAATAAACTCCATTTTAACAACTTGCTTTTGGGAACAGGCCTCCAGCAACACCTAGACTTCATTCATGGAATGAAACAGGCAGAGTTTAGAGGAAGATTTCTAAATCAGGGGAAACAAAACCAAACAATGTTTGAGAACAACCTGATAACAAACATTAATTCCATTTTAAGCTGCAGTAAACAAAATCATGCATGGATAATAGTGAATCTTTATTTGTTATAAAATACTGAATTTTACAAAATACAAAGACTTTGGTTCTTTTATTTGTGGCTTACACCTAGATGAGTGATATTCACAGTTGAATATGAAGATTCTAAAATCCTATTAAATAAAATCTGAGTGTACACCAGGAAGTAAGCAATACAACAAATATATCTTTGGGGGAAAAAATGTGTGCACAAAATAGTTTTATATCATACAAAATATATATATACACTTCCATATATATGGTCTGACATGATGTTCTATGGCAAAGTTTTAAAAGAGATAAACTATAACATAAAACTAAGCCTGCATTATCAAACCTTGTAAGGGGAAAATGTCATTCAAAGTGCTTAAATACCTCATTCAGTTGACAATAGACACTGACTGACTGACTGACCATAAGTACCACAATACATTCAAAGATGTCGCAGGTTTTTGTTAAAATGCAATACAGAATGACTTTACATTGCTTTGCTAGTTTGGTTTAAGCTAATCAAAACAGTTTTTTACATTGTTATCAATTGCAGTCATTTTTGCAGTGCCGATGTATTCCCTAAGGAGGTAGTAACAAAAAAACTGACAATTCCTTTTCCCATCACCATTTACACATGGATTAGGGCATCTGAATTGTAAATTCTCAGCAGGCTGTTAATTTATTTTAAAAAGTCATTTATAAAACTGACATTTCAAGTATGCTTAAGACACAATCCGGGTTTTTGAGTTAGTCTTTACACATGCACACGCGCGCACACACACACACATACACACAAAGCAAATGACTTAAGAGGAACAACTTTCTGAATGACAATTTGTGAAAACTACACCCAGAAGATTACCCAGATTTACCCAGATTAGACAAATAATACATAGGTAAACTAGTCATTTTAGAGCTACTGGACAAAGACAGGCATCTTGAAATCCAATAACACGGACATAGTAAAGCAACAAGTATAGATATACTCCAACTCCGGATTAGGCCTTTAAAGAAAGCTTTATGATCCACCATTTATATGGTGCGCTGTACGAACTAAAATATTTTATATATTTATGACATTACGAAACTCTACCCAAAGTACAGATGTTAGAGAAGCACTTCTGGAAATATGAAAACTCATTTTTTCTTCCTGTCCTGGGTGCATCTCGGACAAAACCTGACAGAGTAAAAGGAGGGGAATATGTTAATTTGCTGCAGAAAGAAAAAGCGTAAGATTCCATGAATAACTATATTCTCATCACAGACAAAGAGAATAACACTGTTACTACTCAAAAACGTACCATTTTCCTTTGGGTTTTGTGGCGAGATCAACACAAGCAAAGTGAAACCACTCAATGGGGCACTAAAACCAAGAATAACAAAGAAAAATGTCAATTTAAAAATTAAACCTAAACTTGCTCAGTCAAAAAGGTTCTTACAATAAAGCTTAAGAAGAAATTATAAGTGAAAACCTACATCTGGGTTATCACATCCTATCATTTCTCCATATGACACCTGATGACACAGGCAGTATGTAGGTTCATTTGGATCGACCGGCATGTCCAACACATCTGATGGCTGCATAGGCAGGAGAGCGTCACTCAAGTCTGGGCTAAAAGACCAACATACAGAGCATGGTTAGAACTAAATATAAACATGAGCCAATTATCCAGTAAACTTGAGTTTGATTGAAGCACTGGTTCAAACTTACCTGTTTTTCATCTTTTTCTTTCTGGGAGAATCTTCATCTGAACCTTTCCTTCCTCTTCCCCTGGATCCACGCTTCTCTCTCAGCCCCCGCACATCATTTTCTGGGGAAAATATTTGCATTATTACACACTTAAAACTCTTGTCTTTTGTTGCGTTTATGATCAAAGGCGTGCAGTCACTCAGCTTACTTTTCAAACCTCTGCCCTCTGTACTGTCATAGCTCACTTCTAGTTTCTCCTTGAGTTCATTCTCAAACCGTGCCAGATCTGCATCCAGCCTGCGGATATGTTTGTCCACCTACGGTAGAAAGATATTGTGCATATTTAAATCTGAGTACATGTACACATTGATGATGTAAATCTGATAAACAGGGACAAAAAACAAAAATAATATGACATTAGAATCTGGACAGTGACAGGAGACACATTGTTTCGGACTAACCATTTCATATGTCTGCATTGCGAGCTGGACTTTGTCATCACTGAACTCTTTGCACTTGCTGTAGGCATTCTGGATCTTTTGCAGGTGTTCAACTCTCTGCTCAGAAGCTAGATTCTTGACATTTGCGATGTACTCCTCAGCCAGTTTGTCGATCTCTCCTTTCTTTTCTGCACAACAACATGATTATTAAAGTGCTGAATAAAACTAGTGATAAAATATTACATGTAAGCTTCCTATTTACAGTTATGGTCAGAAATTTTCATACAGTTATTGTAGGCATGAATGCCATGGTAAGTTTGCATAGAGCTAAAACAGGGTCAAATGTTTTATTCATTTAAGTTTAAATTTTGATATTTAAAAAATATAAAAATATATAAACTATTTTTTTAAAAAAAAATCAATTATTTTGTATTGAATAAATTATTTGTTTTCATGCAAATCTAACATATCAATATGTTGCAACCTAATGTTTGTAACATTGATATACATTAAGGTGGGAAAAGATTTACCACAGCAACAAGGAATACTGTTATCTGATTGGTTTGTAGGTCACTTTCCCACAAGAGCTCTGAACTCCATAGCAAAATCTAATAATTTAATAATCCTGTTCATTTCTGTATATTATACTGAAATTAGAATCTGCCAACTTAATATGCCTTTAACCTTAATGTATATATAGAGTTCGTATCTCTTGCTATGAATTAATAATTTCCTTTAAATGATTTCCTTGAACTGTTCTTATTCCAGGGTGGAATGACTGCATCGCATAAATCTTTAATACCCTTATCAAACAAGACTTGGATGCACAAGTTTGAATATATTTTGGATTTTCTCTAGTCACAAAGGGTCGAAAGTGAGTGGATGTAAACTATTGACAACTGTTTGTCTAAGACTACTGGTAAGTGGCACAACCTAATACATAAGGAGCCTGGCTAAACTGGGTTTTCAGGTATCACAGATTATACTGTCAGAGCCATTTGTTTATTTTGTATAAGTCCACAGAGCGTTTTATTGACTGTAATGTTAAGAGATTAAATGATCACCTTCAGTTCTGTTGTCCAGGTCCCGCATCAAAGTGAAGTTCCTTTGTAGCTCACATGGCAAGTTTTCAATACCTAAAGAAAAGATTAGACAATATTAATGCCTAACAGTTCATTCCAATTACATTTTCTGAACATAATCATCACACTTAATTAATTATAACCTGTGCTGTAATGCCTTTTAAAAAGGCAAATGCACAAACTCAACTGAATGCTTTAAAAATCAAAGAAATATAAATAAGAAGTAAAGAGCAGAGGTTATTATGACATTAATTACAACTTAGAAATCATTAAGCTTTACACTGAAGCCCTTCTTGTTCTACTTCCTCTCTTTATGAGTTTAATTCTGTCCAACCTGGTCACTCCCAATGCAAATCATAATCTTTTTGTTAGCGTTCACTACCACCTACTCAACCCTTTCAGTCTTCCTGCTATCCTTCTGTCACAAATCTGCCCTGACACTTGTCTCTGCCCACTCCATCCTGCCTGCATTCTCTTCTTCACCTTTAATGCTAAAGGCTAAAATTACTTTTGTCATTATACTTATATAACATTTCATACAACATTTAAAATACTTGAGGTCAAATCTGCACATTAAACACAACACAAATACCATCACAACCATACACTCACGTGTGCATGAATTGCAGAATGTTGTCGTGTAACAATCTGTCTGTACAAAATAACGCTTCACATGTATTACATTTGTCCCAAAAGCAGACATTATTAAGGGCTCATGATAACAACAACTGTCAAGTAAATACACTCTGTATGCCATGTGACACACTTCAAACACCCCGCCCAGGCGCGTAAACTGTTACGGGAAACGCGGCAACCAACAGGTTGTAAATGATTTCCTATATAAAAACACAAACTGTGACTAAAATGAACCTAGCTTAAATATAAAGACTGTTAATATAACAATTTATCTCTAAATGCCCTTATATAACTAATGCTAGTTGCGTAGCTACAGGCTGCTCCAACATTGCTAGCGCATGAATCAGAAACGGTTGCAACCTATAGTCAGTTTTCCTAAATATGTGAAAACAGTTAATTATTACATTCCCCTTTGACTGAATCTGACAAGACACATTAAGATCTTACCTACCCCACCTTTATCACTCCTAAGGTAATGCTAACCAGTTAGCTGGCGGGCTAATGACCTAACAGCTTGTTAGTTGCAAACGCACTGCATTGAAACCGCCGTCCAAAAATGTATAATAAATTAAACCTTTAAAAGTTGCATTTTCTATCTGTTGACAGAAATTTACCACATTCTGGATACTTACTGTCAAGGTAATGTTCCAAGTATATTGCAGTCGCCATTTCGAATTAGCTGTTTAGCTTCTGCGTTACCCTCGTTAGCTCCTCAAACTGTTGGCCAGAGAGGTTGGGTTTGTTTTGTAACCCTGGGTCGCCCGTTGGTCAGTTGGCTTGGCGTAATGCGAGTTTGTCTGCAGTCACAGGCTTCGCCGAATTAAATGAAGCGAGGCTCACAAAAACACAGGAAGTGACAGTTTACCCCAAGCGTGCCTTCACTCCGAACATGCGTGCTGGAGGACAGGGCACAACTTTTTAAGTTTGGTACCTCACATGTAATTAAAAAAAAGTTTCTAAGTACTATTCATTTACTCAAGTATTACGAACACGTAACTTTGCTCCCAATCTCCTCAGCTACTGTGTTTATACTAGTTTATACGCGTTCTATGCCAATTTAATGCATAATTAACCAAATGTATCATCCAGACATGAAGAAACCAACAGGCAAATTCGTTACACACACACACTCCTAATGGAATCATGTTTAATAAACATGAGGAATATTAACACAAGCCTCGCCGTCGGCCATGTGATTACCAAACGTTAGAAACGAACTTCAACAAGCGCGCCCTCGCTCCGTTTGCTAGCACTTTCCACCACTGTCAGCTGATAGGTTACGTCAAAACAAAAACCTCCCTCTCGCGGAAAGACTGAACATTCGTGAAGATGCTCTGTGGGCGTGGCTTAAGGCCTCCGTTGTGGACAGTAACAGTGTCAGCTAAGTTTAGCGGTCAGGGTTTTTCCTCTCCGTGGAAGGAGTCTTCTTCTTTTTATTTTTTTTGCATCTCACTTCCGTGTTTGCTGTTTCTCCACGAAAAGCTTGATATCACTCTCCCCCCAAAAAGCATACAAGAAATCAAGTAGGTAACTAATTTATCCAATGCGTTTACAAGTACGGGTAAAACGACAAGTTGTGGTGTTTTAGCGTATTATAAACACGGTTAACCGATAGGTCAGCTTTGTAATGGCGACGTGTTTATATTAAAAAGCCGCTAACGGTTAGCGATAACCTACATATCAAATAACTTATATCATATAAAATCCACATTATAACAGGGTTGCTATGGGTGGCATAGCAGTTATTAAACATGAGGACGACCTACTCACAACTGGCCTAGTCTGACTTAAAACCAGGATGACATCTAAGTAAATAGCCTAAACATTGGTTAAAGCAGGAGAACTGTCAGTTATCTGGCTTCCACCAATGTCATGTCCTAAACATTGTCTAACTAAGCATGGGGGGACTACAGAGTAACTAAACATGGTGTTAATATTTCTGGCCATGTGGCCATATTACCTTGAGCTGTTATTGTAACCTATCCTATCTTATCTTATATAAGCTTATGTTTCTGAAAATAGATTTGTGAACTTGCTAATAGTGCTAACAGTCACGAGGTTTGTGTTGGACATGCCACACCCAGTCATATGCTCCTAGTGTCTCAGTAATAACAGATGCGCTCTAATGTGTTTACATTTTATTCTGTAGGTGTTACTTCCAAGATGGCTATGGTAAAGAGTGGCTGGCTTCATCGACAAAGTGAGTATCCAGACACATTAAAGGAAAAACATGAATGCTTGACCTCCACAGTAATGGATCTATTAGTGTTTATGCTGTAAGTGGGGGCAATTGTGTGGTTTAGATGACCTGTATCCTACAATGAAACATTTTTAGCCTGATAGTAGTGATGAGATATGAAAATGATAACACAGGAGACTTTGGATCTCAACCTAATCGCAGAATATTTGTTGGAAGAATGATATTTCATTACTCCAGTAAAGAGGGGTCTTTTTTTCTTTTCATTTGTCACCCATCTATAAGAAAGCAATATAGCCATAAATATGTCAGATACTCAGATGGTTAAGATGATGTCACATTAAAAATAAACAAACTACCTTTACTATGTCAGGTACCATACTGCGTCGATGGAAAAGAAACTGGTTTGACTTATGGGCTGACGGACGACTTGTGTTCTACAACGATCAACAACGGCGCGACATGGAGGACGACATCCACATGAGGGTCAACTGCATTAACATCCGCAACTCCGCTGGATGTCAGGGTACATGTCTTACGCTTAATGTTGATCTCATGCGGCTGATCCCTATGCTATTATTACCCACCTCTTTGCACTAATTTTAAATGTTTCACCACCCCACTTGCATTTTTAGAGCTGAACCCACCGGAGGGAAAGACGCGTGATGCCTTGTTCCAGATAGTGTGCAGAGATGGACGGGTCATCAGCCTGTGTGCAGACAGTGCAGATGATGCTCTGTAAGACTGCACATACACACCAAGTCATAAAATTAGTTAGATGTATTTGAGTACAGGTAATTAGAACAGACATTTTTAACTCAAGATGACATAATGTCTGCTTTTGTTGCAGGGCATGGACAATGGCACTTCAAGATGCCAGAGTTAATATGGTGAGATTTTTATACGTTATTTAAAGTTAGTGTTGTTGTAACTGACGGTCTGTCATTTTCTGTCACATTACCTGAATAAGCTCTGAATAAAGCTGAACTAAGAGTGACTTGAGCACAGCAGAAGAACTGTCCTCCTGGGAGGAAAACTGGATATTTTTTTTATTGTTTTCACTTATCTTAATGTTATGTGCTTGAGTTTTTTTGGTGTTGGCAAGCTTCAGTTGCTGATTTTTGTTATTTGATACTTTTAGGTGGTCACTGCTCCTCAGATCGGCTTTGCACAGGAGGTGATTGCATCTGCTCCTCCCCCCTACTCGGAATATCCTCCCCAACCGGTGAAAAACAGTATTAATACATCTCTTTTCATGTTCATAACTGAATAAAATTACTTTTTCAGGTCTAAAGTCTTTTATGAAAATAGTGCTACTTACAACATTTGTCTGTGGTTTAGCATGACTATCTCAAGTGAAAATCAACTCAGTGATTAATGTAAAACAAAACAAAAACCAACAAATCCAGTCTTTCTTCTATAAGCCATCTAATACAAAGGGTTTATTAATACAGTAACATCCTTTGTGTCACTTTGTTAAATGTAATTTTTTTTGCCAGGTTTATGCCCCAGGCCCATATGGAGACTACACTGCACCGCCCCCACAGGCCACACAGGTCGTATACTCTGCTGATGGGCAGCCCTACACAGTTGCTTATCCTTATCAATACCAAGGTAAACAGCTGGACATTGCCCACCACTAGTTTATAGGAATCCTGGTAGCTAGAATAGAATAGAATAGCCCATTATTGTCACTGTAGATGTACAACAAAATTGCGGACTAACTAAACTCTGACCTAAATTTGATTGTCGACAAGCGGACATCTTCACAATATGCATATCCATAATGCAGTAAAGTGGCTGGATTTGATCCTTATAAAAGAAGTCTTCAGTATAAAAGTAAAATCTTTCCACTTTGAAAGGCCTAATATTTGTTTATCCGTAACTGGCTCATTTCAGAACGTGACTGAACTTAGTGGTTGTCAACATACTTCTGAGATTCCCATACTGAGGAAATGGTGCATAGAATGGGATTTCTGACGCAGTAATTACCAGTGCTGTCATCCTGATGCTTAACAAGAGTATTACATACCATCTTAGTTACTATAAGAACATTTGCTCATTAACAAATAGAAAAACATGCAGCTTAGTCTAAAATCTTTATTAGTTTTTCAGGTACTTAGATAAAAATGTATCATGGACTTTAAATTCATTCTTAAACAAATGGGTCACAAAAACCCATCTAGATGTTCTTATTTGTGACCAGAGGATAAAGTGAAAAAGTAGAATAGTTTAACAGAGTTTAAATTGTATGAACTTACCATTATAAAACTTGTGTTTTGTAGGTGGGTACGTTGCTCCTGGAGTGAACCATGTCATCATTCGGGAGCGACAGCGTGACGACGGAGGAGATGTGGCTTTGGGCATGCTCGCTGGAGCGGCAACCGGTTTAGCACTCGGCTCTCTCTTCTCTGTATTCTAGCGTCAGAACTAATGTACTTCTAGCAGCCAGTGACTCCCTCCCCCTGTATTTATATGGCCTCCTCTCTGTATCATCACGTGAGTTAGAATGAAACGTGTCTGATGGGCTACATCTATCTGACGCATAATTGTGATGTGCAGTGAATTACTCACCATGTATACTCAGCACTTTCAAATACAGTCTATGTTGCTGTTTACCAACATCTTTGTGTTATCTGAATATGAATATTCTTAACCAAAAAACATAATGTAATATAAGCATTACTTAATTTTCAAAGTTGTCAAAATGACAGAAAAGACACTACTCCTTTCATGCACATTTCAGGTTCTCTCCTGTCAATTTGCTTCCACTTCACGGTGCACAGATGTTTTTTTTGTGTTTATTTCCGTTTACTGTATGTTTTTCTATTTTAATGTTTTGTTGTTTTGATTGTGAATTTGCATCGTATCTTTGACTCCTGAGGTAATTAGTGGTGGAGCTAGCTTCAGATGAGCATAGTTTTCTGAGGGACCCGTTTGATGAACATTGGTTTGATTATATAGTCTGTTATATTGTAACCCTGGCATTTACATGAAGTGAAATGGGACATCACTCCTTGAGATTTATAAGTTCTTGGTTTATGTTTTTTTCATTGGCAGCTTTTCAGTCATACCTTTCATTTAAAGTGTTTTTTTAAATCTCCATGGACTTAAAAAACCCTTAGCAGGTAAATCTCTTGAGACATTTCACTTGGCTAGGACCCTTTTTTTCTCAGCATATAAATTATGACCGCTTTTAAAATCCAAACTTCTGCTCAATAGAAAACATTTTGGTCTACATTTCAAACAGATTTTTTCATCACTACTGACACTGAATTAAGAGATGTATAAGAAATGTTTTGCAAGCAGCTTATTGATGTAATTTTTTCTACAAGTCTTAATTTGTTTGTTGCTGTGAAATTAATATTCACTTATCATATAAGGAAATTAAATTGTGATTTACACTGCATTAGAAATATAGAAATATGATAGTTAACTAAGAGATGTATTTTAACAAATAAACATATTTACAAAGTTAATGTTTTAATTCCTTTATTTAGCCCTGAGACTTCTGTTCACAGAACATATCCAGTAGAATACAAGAAAAGTACAAGTTGACCTTTTTTTTTATTAATGTAACCCCTGTAAACCCAAAGGAAATTCTTAAATACATTTAAAACCCAAAGGCAACACAGCTAGAGCATAATCATTTATAAATAAGTCAGAACATAACTAGAACACAGTAAAGTGTCAGTAATCTAACAGGAGAAGGCTGAAAGAAAATGTGCAACGGCATATCAGAATTAAGAAATTCTTTCATTTTCTCTACATCAGTTTAAATCCCAGAAGATCCTTTTGGATGCCATTAATGATTTGTATGTAGTGAAAAAAAGATTGCCAGTGTTCACAGACTTCATTGCATAAATTCCTGTTAAATGTCAACCACAACACCAGTTCTGTTAATCAAAGTATTAAAATCTGCCTTAGACTACATAAAGTATGTAGTGATGGAAAGATGCCAGGATCTACCCACTGTAGCCTTTGCACATACTTTTCTAACAGTGATGCAGTTTCAGAAAAAAAAAAAAACGCTTCAGTTTGAAATATAATAAGAAAAACCCTTAAAAAAATAACGTAAACACAAGCCTCGGTGGATCGATAGGTTAATGTGGCTGAAAGAGGCGATTCCTCAACTGGTTGGTTGATTTAAAAAAAAAAAAAAAAGATCTATGATTGTGACAAAAGGATAAATGTTTTTTTGTCAGCTGTAAGACTGATTTGCTGCAACCTCTGGTCCATTAAACCTGTGACATTTTCCACCATTTTTGACACAGCAGTTGAAAAGGCGAATCAAATGATCTGAAGCATAACTGAGAGTAAAGATAGTTGTTAAGTACAGTCCTATTTTTGAGTACAAAGATATTATTAGCCTTCTTGACCAAAATCTTCAGTAAACTTCTTCAGCTTCTCCAAGTCCTGCTCGTTCACCGTAGGCTTGGTGTTGCTTTGTGACCTCAGCATGTCAGCCTGTATAGAGAACATTAGGTAGGTCAGAATAGATTACAGTCACTGGGTTTGTCAATAACACAGCGAGAGAACTGACAGAGACAGATTGCAATTCATTGTTAACCACAATGAAGGAAAAAAAAAAAAACATTTCATAATTGTTCACTGACTTTGATGGTGCCTTCTGGTCAATTTCATCCACAAGCAAAACACTGTTAAATGCCAGTAAGCTGCTGTTATGTGACCAACAACTAACAAGAGGGCAAAGAACACAATAACCTGTAACTGAAGATTTTTTTCTCTGAGCAATAATAATGTATGATGCAAGCAGAATCCTGACAATCAGCAGGATCCAACCAGCAAACACTGTGTCACTGGCAAGTCAAATATGCAAATGTTAATTTCATTTCAATGTAAAGCATTGAAAATGATGGGTAACAGTATCCATGCTAACTGCTTAGACTCCTCTCTATAACATTACAAAAATGTACAAAACAGACTATGTTTTTTTTCTTCCAGAAAGCAGACTCTGTTCATCTGGTTTCAGTGAGAGAAATGTTTAGTCACTCATTCGAGATGCATTTTAGAAAAATCAAACATTTTTAGCCACCAAAAATGACTTTGTTAACCTTTCAGCTCTCGGTTACATTTTGCTGGGCTGGATTATTTTCTATCCAGTGGGTGTGGTTTTCCGAATATCAACTGATGAAAGAGCCCTTTTCTTACCATGGATACAACTGGCTCTAGAAGTTTCTCTCCAGGGACCTCCATCCATGTCATTTCAATGGAGTTGGGCTCTCCAGGTGAGCACGGAGTCAGCAGGTCATCGACCACAACGCCAGGATTGTTCCATGTTGACCCTCGAACCTGAATTAGTATGGGCATAAGGACAGGAATAAAAAATTATAAAAAGAAACACCACACAGTGCTGCCTCCCTCTGGTTGAATTTATATTTTAGATTGATAAATTTATTATGAGCTGGGATAGTCTCCAACAGCTATAAGGATAAGTGGAAGTGGATAGAAGTTTATTTTGGAGTTACAAGAAAGACTCCTGCCCAAAGGATGAGCTTCAAGAAAAGTTGCAGACATAACAACACAAGTTATAGGCATAAACTTGATATGTATACAATTAAAGTACATGCCTGACTGTTTATTGTGAGCAGCTATGTGTCTCAAAACACAAATTTGGGGAAGAAGTCACAATGCCTTTAACCAGCTAATCCCAAATGACCACTCCTCTGTCAAATACACCCAAGCCTATAAAAAGGCACTACGGCTTTGGAGAAAATGACATCTGTAAGAATGCCACGACTGGTACAATCTGACTGGGATCTTCCCACTGGAATGCTGGAGGCAGGGTGAACCACCAGACAAGTTCAACTCCACAGAAAACCAGTGGAGTCATTTTAGTAACAGAGTAAAACAGTGTAATCCTCCTACGTGGACTCAGCAGCAACTCAGCGCAACAGTGACTGAAGAGTAAGCTGCCATCCCACAGGATGACACCTGACCATGAGGAGGCATATTACAGCCAAAGTCAGTGCAGACGGGGGGTACACTAATTATGGATTGCCTTTTTTTGTAACCTGTAGTTATATTACACACAATATATAGTGATATATCAAATTTGGACATTTTTTTGGTCTTTTTTCCAGGTTGTTTTTATCACTGATTAAGTTAAAAGGTAATGACAAGCAATATATGAGTGCTGATTTGCATATAACACAAACTACACCAGTGCATTTGCAAAGAAATGTAGTGGTGCGTTTTTAAATTCTTTGAGTACAGTTGTATGTAAAGATGAGATAAGCACCTTGTCAGGTGTATGAATTTCAAGTATGACAGTTAGTTTGATTTTGGAATAATATACTTCCACTGGATCCCTGAACCAGGTTTTCTTGCATTTAGAAATATGACAAAAAGAGCATGTCAAGCAACTGTTACTGTGGTTTTACCCTTTTGAAGTGCGTGGCTGTCTGAACCTTCCTGACTGGCTGCATCAGGGCGTCCCTGACAATTATACTGATGTCAGCTCCGGAGTAGCCATCTGTCTTTTTGCCCAGAGTCACGAAATCCGCCTCTGTCAGGTTATTGGGGGTGGAGCCCAGATGCAGTTTGAACATGGAGGAGCGGGCATGTTCCTCCGGCAGAGGAATGTAGATTCGCTTTTCAAACCTGAGACATAAACGAGCATTAAACCTCTTAAATCCTGGTTGTTAGCCCAAAAACACTGATGAACAGTACTAGGTAATATAAGAGGTGATTAGGTAAGTAAAAGTAAGTAAAATGTATTTATATAGCGCTTTTCATAGATAAAAAGGTAGGGATCATTTGTATAGAAACAAGTGGATCTGACCTTCTCCTGATAGCTGAGTCCAGCGACCATGGTATATTAGTTGCACCCAGGACAAGGATTCCGTCATTATCATTACCAACACCTGACAGGAGAAAAGAGTTGCACAATTAGTCAACTGAGCACTAAATATTTTCAGGTTTTTGTGATTTTGTTGCAACAAAATAAAGAAAAAATAGGTGACACTGGGCTGCGGGCGCTTACAGATGATTTTTAGACAAATAAATGCTTAAAACAATCAGTTGTCATGAATAACTGAACTATGAGCCATAGTTCATGACACTTCGTATCGTCTTTCCAGCTGTTGGTTCAAATCTGTAAGTATCTTCTTTCTCACCCTGCATCTGAACGAGGAACTCCGTCTTGATTCTGCGAGCTGCTTCACTCTCATTCTCGCTCCTGGAGCCACAGAGGGAGTCGATCTCATCAATGAAAATGATCGATGGTTTGTGTTCTCTGGCTAAAGAGAATAAGTTCTTCACCAACCTAAAGACAGACAGAAGTGGAAAAAATAGATTCATTTTTCTTAACAGTAACTTTGTCATAGTCTTAATTTTGCCCCTAGGTAAAGAACTTGGGCCTCACTTTTCACTTTCTCCTAGCCACTTAGACACAAGATCGGAGGATGAGATTGAGAAGAAGGTGGAATTGTTAGCTTCTGTGGCCACGGCTTTGGCCAAGTAGGACTTTCCTGTTCCTGGAGGCCCAAACAAAAGGATCCCCCGCCACGGTGTTCTCTTGCCTACAAAAGAAGTTTCAGTCTTTAAAAAAACAAGGAAACGAAAAACTTCACTTTCACAAAACTTTTTCACAAAAAAAAATAAAAAATAAAAAATCCCTGCCTGTAAACAGATGTGGGAATTTGATTGGCAGGATAACAGCTTCTTTAAGGGCTTCTTTGGCTCCTTCGAGTCCAGCTACATCGTCCCACTTTATGTTTGGCTTTTCCATAACAATGGCACCTATAAAATAAATGAGGTTCAGAAATACCAACACATTTGGCTTTTCAAGAAATTTTATGTCAGTGATATGCACCTGACAGTTGATTTTGGAACTTCTTTTTTTCTTGGTCTTCACCTTCATCACTTTCATTCCTAAAAGGTGGTGGTGGGGAGAGGTGGAGGTCAGGGGGTTATAAGCATAGGGCAAGAAGAAGACAGAACACTTCTGTAGAACAACTGTAGAACCCATGGGAGTAAGAATAAAAACAAACTTAGTAAAGAATATTACAAATTAATTGTAAAAATAAAAAGCTGTACAGATCCACCTAAATTCGGGAATCATCCTTTCTTTACAAACTACTGACTAATGGTTCTCTTATGTGTGACTTCTAAATCAGAACACCAGGTGGCACACTTTACCAACAAAGGCAGAGCCATACAGTAAACCAAAATTCAACAAGAAAAACATGTTTAGATAGTGACACTATGTCACTTACACTTTCATAACAATTTTACAGCAACAGTCACAGAGTTAGACACTTCTGGGGAAATTATGACAAAGATTTAAAGAATAATACAGTTAGGTCTAGGGCTGTGCGATATGACCAAAATCTTTATACCGTTATCGGGACGATAGAATTCGTCCCGATAACGATATAAATCACACAAATGTAACATTTTCTGTAAATTCTGTGAATCTCGGGCAGCTCGTCTTGCGGGAAGTGTTTCCAGCTGCGCGTCATGTAGCTGGAGTCGAGTGTTTTAACAGATGCATGAAACAATACATTTTTTAGACATAAGTTGTAACGGCCGCCGTTTTCTTTGTGAGTATTTATTACACAGCGTGCTGCGGGGAAAAGCCTGTTCTAACGTTTGAGTCTAAGGTTTATTTTTTAGCGCCTGGCGGCTCTTTTTTACTTCTCATCCGTAAATAATCTGCTCTTTCATGCGATTCAGTTTATTTTGAAAAGTCTCAACAGGATCTTGAGCTTTATTGTGAAAGGTTTATGTGAAACATAAACAAGTGGACACGCGATGGTGTTACCGTCGTTGTTGCTAACGACAACGCATAAAAACAGGCGCTGTGGTTATATTAAATGTAAGAAAAAGAGAGAACTTTAAGAAATTAATATGGCCACTACAGTGATCATCAAAACGATGAAAAAATATTGCTGTAAACAGTTTATTTTGCGACACCACGAAACGATAGACGTTTTTATATCATCATCCGATATATATCGTTATATCGAACAGCCCTAGTTAGGTCCATATATATTTGGACACTGACTTACAGCCAAACCCAGGCGTTTACTAAAGCAAAGATGTGTAATAATCTTGAATGGCCAAGTCAGTGACCTGATCTTAACCAAAACAAACATGCATTTCACTTGTTGTAGACTAAACTTTGAACAGAAAGGCTCACAAACAGCAACTGAAATCAGTGCAGTAAAGTCTGGGCAGAGTATTAAAAAGGAGGAAACCCAGCATCTGGTGATGTCCACGAGTTCAAGACTTCAGGCTGTATTTGCCAGAAAAGGGTTTTCAACCAAGTATTAGAAATGAACATTTTAGTTTCAATTATTTAATTCAACTACTTTTGAGTTGTATTACAAAATGCTTTAATTCCTCAAAGTATTATGCAGTATTTTTGTTAAACCCACTAAATTAAAGCTGCTGAAGTTAAATAGAGATCAGAGCAATTGGAAATTAAGAAAATCCCATCCTTAGACCTATTTTTTTTATAAGACTGAGCTAATCACACAGCAATGCTGCAAATGATGAAAAGACATTTCTTTGGTAAGTCGTGTTATAAACCAGATGGAACCGAGCACATCAAGTAATAACTCTGTATTTCAGTGGTTAAAATGTTATGTAAAAGTGTTTATATGTAATGCATTTCAATAATAAAGCATAACTGGTAGAACAACCTGGCTGATGTGTATACAAGTGAGTGTGATTAAGTTATAGCAACCGGCTGACATCTGCAGGTGATTTAACAACTGTAAAGGTAAGTGGGTCGTCATGCAAATTATCAGAGCAACACTTCAACAGATAAATAATAAATAAAAATTCAGAGGCTTCAAATTCATTAACATACATGTTCTGCTGCCTTCAGCTGAATGGAAAGGTTTAATGAACTGAATGAAACATTTTTCATGCAGTATAAAAACGCTGTTGACACCTCATTAAATGGGACTTACTCATCCATTTATAGATAAATACAGGCTGGTTTACAGATGTTCCTGCTTCAGCTGCATTAAATGTTCATTAAATGCATCTGCTGACTGGAAAGTGATTCATTAAAATGGTTTATTTACGCGTTAAGTGTTATACATAAGTATTTACTGTTGAACAACTGTTCCAATAACTTTGCTTGTTTTTATTGATTAAATCCGCAAAGTGGATGCAGATTGAGCAATGTGCTTCTGAGCGAACGATTGTGAGAGTAAAGTTTAAGACTCAAAGAAAGTCCGCTGAATTTACAATGACGCAAAAACATTTTAAAATATCTGTCACAGATCTAACTTTAAATTTAATAAATAAATGGATATATATTTGTACACATTTAAACTGATCTCTGTCTCAGTCCGTTAAAAAAATTGCACATGGAATTTCAAGGCAACTAACAATAACTCTCAACTTTGTCCATTATTCAGACCAAATTACATTTAGCTTTCCTTTCAGGAAATTACCCAGCCTGCAGAACAAAGTCTAAACTGTAAACAAAGCAACAAACATTGTGAAATGGACTCAGATTTATTGATTGCTCCTACCCTTTGTCACCAGACTCTTTGACGGGTTTGGCTGGAGGAGCGTTCTCTTTCTTCTTCAGATATTGCTTCAGTTGCTCAGCTCTGTCCAGGTAGTCAGCACACTTTGCCCTGATGCTCTGCTTCGCCCGATCGCCTTGGGCCTCATCTGCAACGCAAAAACTGACTTAGATCATTCATGCGGAACCGAAGTGGAGTTTAAAACAGCAAAAAGGATGTACAAATCTAACAGTGGTACAAGTTTCTCACACTTCACAACATGAAGGAAGTATTGCACTGCGTGCTGATAACATCTGAGGGCCTCTTCATAGTTTTTGGCCTTGTCTTCCTCTGCGGCCTTGCTGGCCAAATCTATGGCTTTCTGAAAACAAACAAGATGAAACAGAAGGATTTATTACACATTTATAGAACTTATATGAATTTTTTTGGTTCTTGTTTGTGCTTCTTGTTTGGTCATATATGCAGGTAAGTTGTTTAGCATGGTGGGGCGATCGTGGAGAAGAGTTGGCAGTTTGTCTTGTAATCGGAAGGTTGCTGGTTCGAGCCCCGGCTCCAACAGCCTCAGTCGTTGTGTCCTTGGGCAAGACACTTCACCTGTTGCCTACTAGTGGTGGTCAGAGGGCCTGGTGGCGCCAGTGTCCGGCAGCCTCGCCTCTGTCAGTGCGCCCCAGGGTGGCTGTGGCTACAATGTAGCTTGCCATCACCAGTGTGTGAATGTGTGTGTGAATGGGTGAATGACTGAATGTGTAAAGCGCTTTGGGGTCCTTAGGGACTAGTAAAGCGCTATACAAATACAGGGCATTTACCATTTTAAACTTATAAAATACACTTTAAAAAGATAGTATTCAAAAGTATTACTAACACCATAAATTAAAATTCTAAATTGTGGTGTCCTGTGATTACATATGCATTTTAAAATTAGACATAATTATTCTATATTGATAATTCAGTCTAGGCTGTTCCATCCAATGGGTGGGGTCTTACTAGAAACACCTCAGGGCCAAAAAACAAGAAAACAAGAAAATGATTACATAAATGTTATACACATTCAGGCCTCCTTGTACATCATATTTGTTCTGTTTGTGAAATACTGGGTAATTTGGGGGATATTAAAGCTACTTCAGTGACTTGCTAACAGTTCATGGACAGCTTAAACAATGAGCCAAGTTTTGTTTTTGTTGTTTTTGCTATCCATAGCAACAATTACCTGTACAGTTTAAGTTATACATTGTTTTCTAATTGTAAAAAGTACAACTCTGCCCATTTAAATTCCCTGAGACAGAAACAAAGTAGCAAAAAGCTAACTTTTATGTAAATAAAGTAATTTAGTTCTTTACTTTCCTACTTTTCATCACTGGAAAAGGGAAAACAGCTAGAAAATATGTTTCACTATGGGACAATAAAGCCCCAACTAAATATTGTTAGAGTTTCTTCATCTATGAAGCATTAGTAGTGATTTACACTCCTTACGCAGTAGTGCCATTTTTTTCCATTACTTATAATTGAATTTATGGCTAAATACATTCAAGTTGGCTTATTGTTAGTCTCTAAATTAGACATTCATACAATATAAAATCCCTAGTTGCTTATTTAATAAAAGGCTGAGTTTATTAAAAGCCGAGTTAACATCTCTTTGATTTGGGCAGTCTTATGTAATCATTGTTAGTAAATGTCTGCCACTTACCTGTAAATTACCGCCCGCCATTAGATGGTTTTCTGTCGGTCAAAGTTTAGTATTTGACTTTAAATAAAACCGTAAACTCGCTCACTTCTTCTTTTTCTCTATTATCTATCACATATGGTTTACTGTCGAACAACTTTAGAAGCCAAACATCCCAAGTGTCTCTCTTCCGCATCAACAAGAGCTCCAGTCACTTCCGCGATGGTCACGTGACATAAAGTAGCTTAACAGCGGCTGTAATTTCTCGTGTTTCATCCGTACATTTGAAAGTTATTTTAATTAATAGAACTTACCATATAAACGTGTACGTTCATAACCGCTTTAACGTTTTTGAGGGAAAAAACGGAATTAATGTAATTAAATCACAGCACAGGTGAGCTACAGGTGTCTGTTAATAGGGATAATAGTGACCTCTAGTGGGTATTCGTCACATAACTAGCATACCATTGTATTATTAAAATGTGTACGTAATATCTGATCCTTATTTTATCATGACTGCTCATTTTCCAACCGCAAATAAAATGTAATTCAAAAAAATATTACACATCCACACAGATACTCCTGCATTAATAAATAAAATTACACTTTATTACATTTATTAAAAAGGCAAATAAAGAGTGCAAAATATATAGAAATCTGACAACACTTGGGATAAACACAAATAAACAGGAGACCAGTAGGGGATGATGCACATGGAAGACAAATGTTTTTTGTGTTGCGCTATACTTTGTCCAGGTTTGTTCGGCATACGACAGCTTAATTTCAACCAAAAGCAAGCACCGTGTACAGTACATGTTGTAATTGGGTGGATTGGACACTTGTTTTCTTTCCCCCTCCTTACACAGACAGGCGTGAAGGCAGGAACCTGTGCCATTATCAGCTGTGTCCATTCAGGATTTTTGGACGTAAAACCTTAAGGATGCGATCATTCTTTGTCAGATCTGCAGGGAGTTCACTATTCTGCAAAAGATACATGGGAAACACTTTGATTATAATATCTAATGAGATTATATACTTAGGTTGTCTGCTGTTTGTCTGCTATCCCACCTTATTGAGTAGCGTTGGGTCAGCATTTGCTCCAAGTAGCAGCAGAACAGATTGAAGATTTCCACTCATAACAGCAGCATGAAGGGCAGTATAGCCATTCTGTAGACAAGACACAAATATGAACTACCCTTCTTTAATATTATTACTTTTCCTTTAATAGTATCTGGTATTTCACAAGCATGCATCTTCCTTTTCTTGTTCAGCATTAGATTACAAGATTGATTAACAGCTCTAATATTGGGACACTAAATAAAAAGAAAGAGCCAGCAGCCAGATAATGTAGTTTAACACAAAAAACGGAAATGGGGATGGCAGGTCCACTGACTTTCTTTTTGTGTCTTTTTGTCTTTTAGCGTCATCAGTGCAGGTCTTTAAGTCCAGATTGAAAACCTATTTTTATTCCCTGGCTTTTAACTCTGTAGGAAACTGACACCTTCTTATTTATTTTATTGTATGTAATGATTTTATGGTATTTTTAATTTGGTTGTTGTTTTGATCTGTGTTGTTCAGCACTTTGGTCTGCCTGGTGTGTTCGTAAAGTGCTATACAAATAAACGATGATGAATATAACGATGATGGAAGAGAGCTGTCTCTGTAACCATGTTTCAGGCCTGTCAGCCATGACCCACTCTGACTGCCCGGCTGCCCACGGAGGAAATTCATCTGATTGTTAGTGGAGCTGGATATAGAGCCTCTGAACCAGTGTTCCTTGCTATTTGAGCACTGAGCTACTCGTGATGTGGGTGGTATTTTTGGGATTGTCTGACACTACTAGTAATATGTTTTTAATAGTATTTATTTGATAGTTCAGCTTTTTTTAGATCCTCTTTTGTTCTGTTTATGAGCAGTTGGAAATGTAAAAATAATTTTTTATCTAGGTATAAAATTTAGCACCGTTATTTTGGTTTGACACTATAGGCTTATTCATTTTTTCCTAGACAGTGATTTTTATTGTTATTATTATTTTTATTTGATTTCCTTTTTACTGATTACATTCCAACAGTACTGTCATGTGCTGTACATACAAGTTACTCATTGCTACATAAAGATATCAGTGTTGTTGGTTTTTTTTTAAACCTTTTTATTATTAGTGTCCATGTATAAAAAAAATTATATCACTGTTGTATATTGTATTAGATTTAGCTATTAGCCATTTTCCATCTGCAATCCCTGGGAATGAAAACACAGCTTTACCTGCCCAGGGATGTTGTTTCTTTGGATCAATAGTTTGCAAATATTTTTAAGTTACTCTCTGTGCTTCTACTGATGTCAAATCTTCAAATCTTTACAAAGAGGAAATCACTATCTTGACTTTCTCTAAGCAGGTAACATCCATCCTACAAAACATGCAAAATCTATCTACAAGCCCACTAAACATTGCTGATAAAACAATTTGTTCTATATGTTTAAGTTTGTAAAAGAACACACTGTGTTTGTGCCAGACTATTTTTTTGGTGTTGAAGAAAAGCTTGAGAGCTTGACAAGTTGTGCCTTAACCATAGCTATTTCCCAAAACAGACATCTACAGCAGCATGTTTTACCTTAAGAAGGCCAAGTGATGGAGAAAATTTGAGGAGTTCCTCAATGACGCCATTGTGGCCTTTCAGCGCTGCTTTGAACAGCGCTGTTGATCCATCCTTGAAAGACACAAAAAAAGCATACAATTGTTAAAATTGTCACAAAAATCACGAGTCCATTTTCAGTTACTCACATCCTTAAAAGCCTTTGACTATATCACGTTTCCCACCAACAGATAATCTCTCATCCAACTTTGAAATGTTAAATATAAGTGTAAGTATCTGCATACAGTTGCAAATTCAATCTATATGTCCATATAATTACAAATCAAAAACCTTTTATGGTGAAATGTTTCTATAAAGACAGATCGCAGCCTCCTAGTCTTATGTAATGTCACACTTTCCACACTGCAGAATGGCAGGAATCAATAGTAAAAATCCCTTTATGTACACTTTGATGTACTTTATTAATCCTAAAAGATCAATGTACTTGTCTGTCAGCATCCCGATCAGCACCACGTAAGAGCAGCACCTTCACCACCTCACTGTGACCCATTTGGGCTGACATCCACAGGGGGGCAGTGCCATCCTGGAGGAGGGAATTGATGAAGAGGGGGGTTGTAGGTATTGAGGGACAATTAGCAGGAGTAGGTGACAACATGTTTAGAGCTCTGTTTTAAAGAGGCAGAGTTTGGCGAGGACATTACCTCCCTTGCTTGGTTGACCTTGGCACCGGATGACAGCAACTGACGAATCACAGTCACATGACCCTCTTGGGCAGCAAGGAAAAGAGGGGTGGCACCATCCTGCAAAACAAGAATTACCTCACACTAGATTTTCGAAATCTGCTTGGAAAATCTTCCAATTAGGCATAGACTACATCACTAAAACAAGATTCCATCAGTACTATTTATAAGCACATTTTTGTGTAAGCAGGTTGTTTTTCCATGGCACCAAGGAAACACACAGTTATCCTGCCCAGTATGATTCATGTCTGACTCAGCAGTCTGCAGAAACCTGAGAGGCTAGATTCCAGTTGCTGGGACAATGTGTGCAGCTAACCATTGTGTTTCTGACAGACAAATAGACTTAACAGACAGGACAGTGACGGCGTACTGAGAGCGAGAGGCTGCAGACGTAAATGCAAAGAGCCTCACGTTCAGCTGGTCGTGAACATTGGCTCCATTTTTCAGCAGGATGTCCACCACTTTGGAGTGACCGTACTGAGATGCGACAGTGAGAGCTGTGCCACCATCCTGCCACATAAACACACATGGATGCACAAGAATGACTAAAGTGTTCGGCAACAACAAAAATATCTTTAAAGTCACAGCAGCACTGTTTGTGCATCGCTGTCTCTTTATCTCCACATTCTGAAGTCTGATGATAGCACTGCAGCATTCTCCTTCACACCCAGTATTCTAAAGGCCATGATACACATCATTGCACCCTATTGCATACCTTTGTCTGGAATTCAGTGGAGGCACCGAATTCAAAGAGGAGCTTTACAACTTCATGGTGTCCTTGCTGGGAGGAGAAGAACAAAGCGGTAGAACCTGTCTGGAAAGTTTAAAAAAAAAAGACACCGCTGTTTACCTCAAATTTACCCTAATGGTGTACACAATATAACCTTTCATGAATATCTGACATGAGGAATAGAATAAATAAGTGTCCAATTGGGGGAATTTTGCTGCACATATGGCCCTGTTTTCTTACAAATAAGATTCTACTCAAGCATAAAACTAACATTATAGAAAGTTTTATTTGGCGGGGAAAAAAACAGAAAAAGAACTTAGCACAAAGGTTGAAATATAACCAAAGTGTAGGGCAGAGAGTTAATGAGGACTATATGCACCAAACCTATAGCAGCAACTTGCTGTCGCTTCCCAGTGAAACACCAGCCGGTTAGCATAAGAACGGTTGGAAAAAGGAAGAAAACTACCTTGGTGACCTACTGCCTGTAGGTGAGAGAAATCCGCGTATAAACACATCCAAAAGATACTAAATTGATAGACTACACTCCCTGGCCTCTTTGTTGTTCAACTGCTTATTGACAAAAATATTGAATCAGCCAATTACATGGCAGCAACTCAATCTTTTTAGGCACGTAGACCTGTTGAAGTTCAAATCAAGAAAGTCAATTTAAGTTACTTTGTGCAAGTATTTAAAAAAAAAAACTGCAGATTTCCTGAGATTTTCTGGCACAGTCATCTCTAGGGTTTACAGAGAATGGTCCCAAAAAAAAGAGCAAGCAGCAAGACCTCTGACATCAACAAGAATTGCTTTCTTGATGTCAGAGGTCAGATTAAATGGCCAGATTGCTTTGGGCTGAAACCAAGGCAACTGTAGCTCAAATAATCACTTGTTACAACTAAGGCGTTCAGGGTATGCAAAGGTTGCATAAACATGTTGTGCATCTCTGAACACAAAACCTTAACTTTTAAGCAGATAGAACTAGCACCCGCTGCTGTGGCCTATCAGCTATGAACAGGTAATTGAGGCAACAATTCACATAGGCTCACCAAAATAGGACAACAGTCTGCTGTAACTTTCAGAATGTAGAGTTAGAATTTAGTACGAACAACAACAGCATGGATCAATTTCTGCCTTTTTCCTCAAACAACCTCTAGTTGAGTCACAGGATCCCAATCCAATAAAGCACCTTCGGGATGTGGTAGAACTGGATATTTGTATCACGGATGTCATATCTGGAGCGACTTGAACGCTGTCATGCCAATAGAGAGCAAAATCTCTTAGGAACGTTTTCCAAGGCAAAAGGGGGTCCAACCCAGAACTACCAAGGTGTAACTAATCAAGTGGCCAGAGGGTGTATAAACAAATTTAAAGCACATGAATTTACATAATACAAGATCTTAAGACATTATTTACCAGATGATGCAGTACTGGCTTAGCGTAGCACAACTGCTGGACAAAGGGAGTAAAGCTAGCCTGGGTCTTCCAGCAGAACAATCCACATATGCACACCTTTGCTCAGTAATTAACAGTTAAAGGCACAGTGTTCCAGACATGGCGGAAGTCTAGTCCTAGACTAAAAACTTTATTCAATTTAAAACTTCAATATTTTTCTTTTGGTCTGGACGAATTTCTAATCCATGTCTGGAAAACTGGAAAGTGTAAAAACAACAATTAGTGGGTTTTCAGGAGCTATGTGCCAGCAGGTTGTAGTGACCTTCTAAATTCACCGGCGGTAGCAGACAGTGAGTTTCCTTAGCTCAGCACAAAGGCTGGACAAAGGGGGTAAAGCTAGCATGAGTATGCTTCCATTGAAATAAGATAAATCCATCTGTCAACACATCTAAATTTAAAGCCTGGACAGTCAACATCTGTCAAGTTCATTCACTAATATTGTATTTGCCTAATTCTGACAATGTAAAAACACCTTTACCAACACTTTATGTTTTGGAGTCTGTAAGAGTATTTAGTTAATTCATTGGGTTTCATTTCCCCAGCATACCTCTCTTTGGTAGTTGATATCAGCCCCTTGCATGATAAGCTCTTTAACACAGTCATAATGGCCGCTGTATGATGCCACCATCAGCGCTGTTGTTCCATACTGGAAAGAAACATTAATGAGCATATTTGTTTTGTTGCAATGACCTGGTAAACAGTGTAGTGATGGCAGGGATGAAACCACAGAATTCTGCATATTTCTGGCTTAACATGCAAAACTTTCAACTGTTTATAGGACAAAGAGAGAGAGAGAGAAAACAATTAATGGATGAGGAATTGTGATGGTACACACATGCACTACATGAACCCCACAGGTAAGGCTTGAAGCTTTCTGTGTCCCTACCACAGGTGGAATATGGTTAAAGTGTGCATCTGAGCAGCCACAGCATGCAGTGTCCATACACTGTCTCTGCAGTCTGCGTCCACTCGCCCGCTGTTGAGTAGCAGTTGAAGCAGAGCCAAGTTCCCCTTCCTCGCTGCCCAAAACACAGCATTAGCCAGGGGTGTTTCCTTCTGGAGGATAAATACACACAACAACACAAAAACTGACCTGAAAGTTACCATTAGAGCATTAGGAATGCTGAGAGCAGACAGTAAGGACAGCAGAGTGCATCCAGGTGTTACTGTTCAGTGTTGTGATGCACCTGAATATGAATGACAGGTGAGTCATCAATAAAGTGTGCCAAGAGATTAATAATCATATTTATGACATCACATCACATCTCAACCAAAGTTAGGGTTTAAAGTTTGTGCTAACTTTAAGTCTTTACCATAAAATTTAACAAGTTACTCATGAATAATGGGGACTTGCTTTTTGTCCTCAGAAGAGGGGGACATGTCCAAAATGTGCGTAAAATGATTTGTTTCCTCTCAGTACCGGTAATAAAAGGTATGTGGACATACTTGTGCACGCACATTCACGTGCACGCTAGTACCATGGGCCGTTTGACATGCTATTACATCAGCAAATCCGGATGCACACACACCGAGTTGGACTCTATGATCGCCCAGGCCAGTAAGCAGCCATTCAAATGTCAGAGCAAGTGCTACCTCACCGGGCTCATAGTGAAACATAGCAGATCGTTCAATAACCCCCAAATAAACAAGTCTGCACTTCAAGAGGAAGCGGGTGCGATCAATTACCTTATTGCGGCCCTCTCAGGCTGCGTGCACAGAATGATGGACGGAGAAAGCTGGTTTACCTTGAAAGACATCCTGCAGACCTCATTCGTGACTCATACTTCTTCCTGCGCACTCATTCATTAGACGAGATGTTGAGCGCCACTCGCCTGTTTTGCCGCACTGACTTTGGGTGTTGGCGGCGCCCGATCGCGGACATAATAACGGGGAGGCACAAAATCAGCTGAGCTCATCCTCTGCAGTGTGTCCTGCGAGGGAGCAACACCGTGGGCCAGCAGAGGGCGCTGCTGCTCACACTGATGAACTGTATATAAATATAGATTTATGGCGTGAAGCCATGGCTATTAAGCAACCTACATTTACTCAATACTGCACTTAAGACTAATTTTAAAGCATTTGTGTTTTACTATACTTCACTGTAATCTACATTTCTGAAAAAAAAAAAACTTCGCCTTTTACTCCACTATTGACATACATATAAGGAGATCATTGTTAAAAATTAAACCAAGGATCTAATCTTAAAGTCTAAATAAATGAAATAACTATAATTATTATTATTATTAATAATAATAATAATAAATAATTAATAATGTGGTTCGTGTTTAAAACGTTAAAACTTTGAACAAGTGAGCAAAGATTTGGAGCAACTGAAAAAGAAATCCCTCTCTGTTAAGCCCTTGTATTGATCTTGGGGATTTTTCTCTGAAACTTTCTGTTTGTGTTTTAGTCCTAAATTATTTCAGAGAGCAAAAGTCTGCTGTGGTTATCCTTAGTTCACATTTCTAAGAAAGAAAGGATAAATCCCTCATCTTCTCAGAACAAAGATCCAAAATGTCTAAACAGAATACAAATTTGTGTAGCAGAACTTTGCTAAAATAAACTATTATACCGAGTATGAATGACTTAAAATGAAGCCGAATATGGCAGTGAAATCCTGCTTACACAACGGATCTGTATGCCTGCAAGCTCTGTGCTTTTGGTTAAGTTTTAACTACTGTTTATTGTATGCACTCTTGAATGCAGAAATGTTACCCTCAGCTTTCTTACATCAGTTCACTGGCACTTTTATTTAGATAAAGTTCCCCTTTCACAGTTTGTTTTGCACAGTTATGTGACGGTTGTTGTGCTCAATTATAAACCA
The DNA here is from genome assembly GCF_057382275.1 of Copadichromis virginalis. Taxonomy (NCBI): domain Eukaryota; kingdom Metazoa; phylum Chordata; class Actinopteri; order Cichliformes; family Cichlidae; genus Copadichromis; species Copadichromis virginalis. The sequence goes on from NC_140639.1 coordinate 8,127,984, forward strand.
GTATTTGAGGGATTTACACAACTGCTGCTTTAGCTGTCTCTAAATGATTACAGCACTATGGCCAAGGAGGAGCATGATAAGCATCTTATTTTTGTTGACTAATGTCCTTCTCAGCTGCTGTCATGAGTGTTGATTTAGGGATTAACTTAAAGTATAGTAGTAACATGTACTTACTGACAAGCTTTATAAGGCAGGTCTGTTTCGGTGTCACTGTTCAGAGTTGCTCTCAGAATATGGGACCAAAACAGACTCACATGCATGAAGGTAAGCTGACCAGAGCTTTTTGTTTAATATCAAAAGAACAACTAATCTTATATAATGTTATATGTCTCTTTTATATGTTGGTTTGTTCTATAAAATCCCTTAAGTCTATTTTCACTGTTGATTTTTAAAGAAACTAACCTAAGCTAACATAAGCTCAGAGAACACTTTTTATATTGACTAGATTTCCATTTTTCTTTTGATTGATAATACAGTTGCAGTCAGAGGGCTCATGAGGCCATCCTTTCAACATGATATGATGAAATATGATGAATTATACATATACACAATGCAACTGTGCAATGCTCTGGTCCTTCTAGTCCAGCAGGCCAGCTTTCTGCTGAAAGCTGCTCTGCTGTCCGTCCTGCTGAGTGGACTGCAGCACGTGCTGGCAGACTCAGATGAGGAGGCCCCGACTGAGTGGGAGATCTGGAAAAGCAGATATGGCATAAGCTATGATGAATCAGTGAGACAGCCTCCACATCTAAAATCCTCACAACAACAATAAGTGCAAATGTTCTCTAACGAAAAGTCCACATGTTCTCTAATTTATTCGAGTTTTTCTTGCGTGTGCTTTTCCTGTGTTAACCATCAGGATGACATGGAAAGGAGAGCCATCTGGGAGGAGAATAAGCAGTTGATTGAAGACAACAACCGAAGGTTTCTCATGGGGATGAAGTCATTCAGTATGGCTATGAATAGATATGGAGACCTAGTAAGGAGTATTGTTTTGTTCTAGTAGAATTTAGTAGTAGAGTAGAAGTGTTTTGTTTCAACAAAGAACTTAACCGGAGTTAACCAGCTCCTAAATGTACCTACTATTTTCCACAAAGACCTTAAAAAAAAGAATTGTCTGATTAATTGCTGTAACAAACTGTGAATACTGTGATACTGTGAACAAAAATTGTTTTACATTTGCAGACACAACAAGAATACCGGGTTTTGCAAGGTGCCAAGATGAATGCTCAGTTTGTAAAGAGAGGGAAAGAAGTCTCAGCTCGAAGACTGCGTAACAATGCAAGGCATTTAGATGGCTATGCTGTTGACTACAGAAACATGGGTTTTGTGACTGAGGTTAAAGATCAGGTAAGACTGTCCCTCCATCACATGAGTGGGTATATTCAGACTGAATCACAATCAGATCTTTGTTTTAAATGTTCTTTGCAGGGCTTTTGTGGGTCATGCTGGGCCTTCAGCACTACGGGAGCTATAGAGGCACAGCTGTACAAAAAGACAGGTCAGCTGATATCCTTGAGCGAACAAAACTTAGTGGATTGTTCTAAATCCTTTGGTACCTATGGGTGCAGTGGTGCCTGGATGGCCAATGCTTATGACTATGTGGTCAGCAACGGGCTGGAGTCTTCAAACACCTACCCATACACCTCAGTGGTAGGACTCTGCTGTCTTATCCTACATCATAAAAAAGTAAATAATTCTGCGGACATGCTGTGGTTAACATTTATTTCTCTTAACAGGACACTCAGCCCTGTTTCTACGACAGCAGGCTTGCAGTTGCTCACATCAGGGACTACAGGTTCATTCCCAGGGGAGATGAGCAAGCTATGGCTGATGCTCTGGCAACTATTGGACCAATAACAGTTGCTATTGATGCAGATCATGCAAGCTTCCTGTTCTACAGCTCAGGTTAACTGCCTTAAAAATAACAGTTATGTTATCGTAAGTCGATTTTGATAAGAAGAGGACTTTTTAAACTCAGAGCTGCTATAATGAGAATTTTTAGATTAACAAAGCCACATTAAGCCACATATGACAAGAGTGACAAAGTGCAACTTTGTTGTTGTTAGTTGTTTTTGTTCTCATTGTATGGCAGCTATTTTTTTCAGCAAAAAAGCTTTGATAATCCCATCGGATACTCAGCAACAGTGAGCAGACAAACAAAGTTAGCAACTATCTTGGGGACACAACAAAGCTTTTAGTAACTAAAGACCCAGAAATTCCCATTAGGAGTTGTTGGAGATTGAACTAAATGCTAAACAGGACTTATTATGGTAATTTTCAGCTTCATGTTTTTTATTTTTGGAGTTTAATTGAGTAACTCTGCATGATTAATGGTTCAAGATGAGCCTCATTTGTCTTATACTGGTGCTCTGGTTCATAAATTGCCTTTAAAAAGTGCAATTTAAGCACCTCCCCCTTAAAAACCGTATTCCCTTTAGGTTAACTTTATTCTGAGTTGCCTACACCTCACAAACATAAAATGTGAAGAGCATGTGGGTTGCTCATCAGTTTTCACAACCCAAGCTGTGTGCCATACCGAGGATATCCTCTTCTTCACATCATACAGATCCAAGAATAAAAAAACTTCCCCAAGCAAAAAGCTTACATTCACAGGACCTCATTTTTAAAAAATTTGGGCATTTTATGTATAAGAAGCCACCATGTAAAAAGTAAGAAATACCATAAGTAATGTTCCCTAACAACTGGTCACTAAGAATTTTCCTTCTCTGAGTTAAGGGTTATTCTATGTCACTGTTGTGTTATCAGTTTGTTTTTGCTTCCCACAAATTTCCAAAAGTCAGTTAAGTAGGTTCATGTTTCCTTTGCAGGAATATATGATGAGCCCAACTGCAACCCCAATAATCTGAATCATGCAGTGCTGCTGGTCGGCTATGGCTCACAAGAAGGCCAAGACTACTGGATCATCAAGAACAGGTTTGTTCAATATTGTTAAAAGAAAAAGATAGCATTTGACCAAAACCTCCACTTTTTGTCACCTAAAAATGTCTTTTCCCCCCCCAATAGTTGGGGAACTGGCTGGGGTGAAGGCGGCTTTATGCGAATCGTCCGGAATGGCCAAAACGCTTGTGGCCTCGCCAGCTACGCCTTGTACCCTATTCTATGATTTAATAAGATGTGGCAGTCTCAAGGATACGCTCTTCCATTGGACCTCATCTCCACAAATCAACAGTCAGTGCTCATACAGCCCAAATCACCTTTCTGACAGTTTGGTAAATGTTTATGAAAAGTTGAAACCTTTTAATAATGAACATGTCGCTTCTCTCAGGGACATCTTTGTGAGGTAAATAAAAAAATATAATAAAATAACTAAAATAAATGTGTGATTAATACCAGGATCACCTTCAGCAACTCAAAAGATTAGAGCCGCCTTTGATATTTTCACTGGCTGATAGGACTAAACTGGAAGCAGACCAGTTTAGATTTGAACTCTTGCTGTTGCATTATGTGCAAAATGTAGTTTGTCAAAGTCTTACCTGAAACAGACATCCTCTAGATGGCGATATTGCTCCAAAACCTTTAGATGTTGTCCAAAATTAGTGGAGCCTTTGCCCTGTCCAGTAATGCCCCCACCCTCAACATATCATCATATACTGGATTTTGTTTTGTTTTTGTTGCCCTCCTTTTTGTGTGAACTTCATTCATAGACTTTGTGTTAAACATAGATGTAGTTTCTTAGTCTGAAAAGTGAATTCAGAGTGAAAGTAACTAAAATCTCCATTCTTTCTAACAGCCAGAAGGGGGCGACTCTTCTGGTTTAAAAAAGAACTCAAAATTGTACAGAAGTCAGTAGGAAAATGGTCCTCGGCTCCTGTGTTCTGTAACCTCAATAAACACTTTCCTCATGGATTAAAGGGCTACCTTATACACACTAACATATAGATTTTGTAGATTAGACCATATAAAGCAAATCAGGGTACCCTGTGTAAGCAATATTAGTCACAGTTGATTTGTAACTTTCATTGCCAGACTGCAACTTTTTGTTATTTTTGTTAGGTTGAAATGAGAAAAAATTGAAAATCTAAAAAGAAAAAACTGAGCCTGGCCTCAACAAGAATCTGTGAGCAAACAGAACAAATGTAATGGTTATTTTAAAAGTGAGTGCAAATAAAGCTTTTACATCTGTGGTTTTTTTTGTTTCTGTTTGATATTTTTGGTACTCCTGTTTGCTTTAATAAACTATATTCCATATGAGTTCAAAAGTTGTGATTTCTTCTAGATTCATTTGTCACTTATTTCACACACTGCGTCTTCCTTCGTGTGCAACCACACCTCACTGAACTTTGATCTTAAGTCACACATATAGTTACACTCTCAGTCACTTATACAATCCAGCTTTTCTGCAACTCTCTCGCACAAAAAGCTCCAAGGTTCAGTCGAAGCTCCCTCCTAGCAGGGAGGATTTTTTTAATACACTCACAGGGCTCATTGAAAGACTTAAAATGCAGTGGGCTGCTTCTTGGCTTTGCATTGCAGCGCCTTTGTTTTTGCTCTGCTTTGCTCCAAGTTGTCCCTCTGCTCAGAAATATCCAAAGTGTTGGCATGACAGACGCACTCAGATCCGTCAGAAGCAGCACAGCAGGAAAACGTTCTGTGATCCTTCCTTCAGCAACCAGCCAGCAGGTGCTGCCACTCAGGTAATGCAGCTGCTTTTTGGCTTATCTGTTACTCACTGTGTTTTTCCTTCTTATTTTCTACTGTTTGTTATTACATTATGTGCAGTGAGAGAAAACAAGGTCAAGAAATCTTAGTGACTCGGTTTTTGTGATCTGAGCATATAAAGCTACTATTAACTCTTGTGCAGTCACTATCAGACATGAGTTTTTTTACGTGCCAGATATCCTAAGCTCACCAGACCTTTACTTGGATATATAATAACCTGGAGCAGACTCATTTCCAACATGCACATGCTCTTCAATACGTATCTCTATGTCGCACACCACACTGTTAAAGAAAAAAAATCCTAGAAAAACAGTAATATTCCGGCAGCTGGGGCGCCAAAATAATACCATGAAATAACAGAAAATAACTTTCCCATAAAAATATGGTTATTTTCAGTAATGACAATACAGTTTGTTGCCCTAATTTTACATGGGATTTTGCCTTTTTCATGTGCTTTTAAACATTAAATTAGGAGCATTTTAATGTGATCAAACAATGAAATTACCTATAAACAAGGTCAATGAATGTGGCAATATGAATAATAATACTTAAATGTACAGAAATATACAGTTAACAGTTGGTTTAAATAATAATGCATTGCATGCCCTGGGACAGAGGCGAGGCTGCCATATCGCACCATCGGCCCCTCACCAGTAGGTGAAGTGTCTTTAACAAGGACACAACGACCGAAAGTGTCCGAGCCGGGGCTCGAACTGGCAACCTTCTGATTACAAGGCAAACTGCCAACTCTTGAGCCACGATCACCCTAAATAGCAATAATAGTAATAATTATTTGATGTAAACAAAGTTTATAGGAATCATGTTATATATTTTTCCATAGCATTACATTTGAATTTAACAGTTCAATCCTTCACATAACGGACAAATATTTGTGCAATCATGATGCATTTGTGAATGTATTTTAACAATCTAAATATGCATATGTACAGACAAATACATTTACAAAACAAGGAAATTATGTTTTATTACATTACAGTGATTTTACATTAATTTACATTTGAAATGTGAAATCACAGTCTATTTATGTAAATTTAATGATATTCTAGAAGAACAGATCAAAACTGTAAAATACTTTTATATTAGGACTTTTTCTTACAGTGCACTTTACAGCAAATACTACAGCAAGAACTGCATTTACACCTTGTATAATGATTGATTTGTGGTAATGCATTACTTTAAAGTAGGTCAAGCACCCCTGGAGTTTTCCATTATGTTAATCGCCCCATAGTCGACTGTTCATCTCGCTGTGTCATTACAGAAGTGCAGCTCTGGCTTCTACAGAGAGTGGGCCGGACCGAACAGGGGCCAGTGTGTGCCATGCAGCTGCAACGGGCTCTCCGATGAGGGTGATGAGCGTACAGGGAACTGTGTGGTGGGTGCTGACTCACACATGCACACACAAAAAGACAATAATTACTCAGATACAAGTGATGTCTCTGCTGCTGAGAAACAATATTGTAGCAGATGTCAGTGTTGTAGCATTTGTAGTCACGCTGCTGGGCCAGATGGAAACCATGTTCCTTTTCTTTTGTTTGATCTAACTGGCCTCTAGAAATGTCAGTTCGACACTGCAGGAAATCGCTGTGAACGTTGCAAGGAGGGTTATTTTGAAGATCCAGTGAACAGAACCTGTCGTGCCTGTCCATGTCCCTTTACAGAGAACAAGTCAGTATCTGTTTATGTCCTACTCTTCCTGCACAGCTTTCCTTTTCCTTGTTTTGCGTGAATATGAAGACCTTCACTCTTTGTTTTAGTTTTGCACTGGCCTGCCTCGATGTTGGCTCAGGAGTGGTGGAATGTTTGTGTAAACATGGTTACAGTGGAGTCAGATGTGAGAGGTAACCGTACATCATTTGCATCTTCATCTTTGCAGCAAACGCCCCAACCCTCAAACTTATTTACTTTTCTCGTGTTTTTTCCCCCTTTTAAGATGTGCATTTGGTTATTATGGCAATCCCATGGTGCATGGGGGCATGTGCAAGCCCTGCAACTGCAAGAAGAATGGTTTGAACATGTGTGATTCTCTGACTGGAGGTGACTATTTATGCAATAAAGAAATACATAATAAGTAATGAATAAATAGATAATTACTCATTGAGAAAAAAAAGATCTCAATCCCTTTGTGCCAGAAGTGCACCGATGTTTTCTCCAGGTTCACTTTGCAATGCATCTGTAATGTATAGTCTACAAATACAGCTGAGGAAATCACCACTCAGTAACATAGAGTGAAAACATTGCTGAAGGACGGTGTCTGTAGTCATTGAGCTGTGAGAGACTAAACATGACCTCCATGGGTACAGAGTGTCTGGTTGCAATTTATTTTGCTTTAATGAAGGTCTGCTTTCAATTCTTCTCATATTTCTCGGGCATGCTCCTCAGCATCTAATTTAATTACATGTTCTTGATGTAATTTTAGTTATTTAAGGCATAAAATTAATATTATTGTATATATACATTTTAAATGAAATTGTATTTATTTATTTATTTATGTATTTTTGGTTGTTTGTTGTTTGTTTGATTTCCTACAACTTACTTATACTTACTGTATATTTTTGTAGCCTGTATCTCCATATATGGATTTGCATACATGGGCTAATATGAAAGCTAAAGTGGCCTTCATGTGATGAGATCCAACTTTACTATTTTTTCCTTTCAACAGAGTGCATCACATCTGGTAATAGTAACTGTGGGGATCACTGTCATGGTGAGTCTGTGTTGAAAGTTCATCTTGCAGTCGTGTTTTGACCTATAAAACTAAGACTCACTACATTTCATCTTGCCTTTACCAGCAGAGTGTGACAGCTGTACTTACACTTTGCTGGTGGACTCGGAGAAGATGGATGATGATCTGGTTTGGCTGAAGCAGCAGCTGCAGAACATCAGTCATAGTCCTGTATCACGATCTACTCTGAACAACCTGGAGGCTAACATATCTGAAGCAAAGGTAGCGATTCACACAGGGAATAGGTGTTTTTCTGAGAAAATACACTGCCCTTGAGAATATTTGCTATTTCAGATCATGCAGCAACATTTATCCAAGTTCAAAGTACTTCTTATCTAATGTTTCTTAGGTACAGATGGGGAGGCACAGTACTGCTGTGAGACTCCTGGATCCAAAGGTTGAACAGCTGGAAGCAGATGTGGCTGCTGACAGATATGACTTGTCTCAACTGAGTGATGAGGTACCTGGAGTGAATTTTCCCATGCTAATCAAAATGTAACTCATCCAAGAGACTGATAATTTTTCCTTTTTAATTGTAAATGCAAACTCATATTAGAATAGTAGAGGATAGCCAAATAGAATGAAAGACAGAGAACCCACAGGGAGCTTTCCCAGCTCTTTATGTTGGCTTATTATTAAATATATTTAAATATTTTCCAAAATTTTACCAGAACCTTGACATTACATCATATTTGAAGAAGACCTTGGAGTCTGCAAATGAAACGAAGTTAAAGGCAGAAGATCTATTTAAAACAGGAGGTCTTCTCACACCAATACAAGGTACATCTCTGAAATATGAAAATATATGTGGTCTTATCAGCGTGAAGTTGGAGTGTTCCTAACTTTAATAATTTCTGCTCAGTGATATCAGGTACAAGCAGACCTTTCCTGCCTCTCCTGCCAAAGACTTTGTGACACTTGTTAAGGAAACCGAATTACCTGTTATGTCAAAGTGGGCATCGGGCTCAAGAGTTGGGAGTTCGCCTTGTAATCGGAAGGTTGCCAGTTCGAGCCCCGGCTTGGACAGTCTCGGTCGTTGTGTCCTTGGGCAAGACACTTCACCCGTTGCCTACTGGTGGTGGTCAGAGGGCCCGGTGGCGCCAGTGTCCGGCAGCCTCGCCTCTGTCAGTGCGCCCCAGGGTGGCTGTGGCTACAATGTAGCTTGCCATCACCAGTGTGTGAATGTGTGCGTGAATGGGTGGATGACTGGATGTGTAAAGCGCTTTGGGGTCCTTAGGGACTAGTAAAGCGCTATATAAATACAGGCCATTTTTACCATTTATATCATTTAACAGCACTGTCTCTCCTCTTGTCAGATCTGATAAAGCAGCTAACTGAGGCGAAACCTGAAGATTCAGTTTCTCTCTCTGAAAAGGACAAAGGCAGGATGATGGAAGAAGCTCAGCGCATCATGCAGGAAATGAGAAAGAGAGGCTGCACTGCTCAGAGGGACAAAGCAGGAAGCGAGCAGGAGAAGGCACATAAATGTTAGAGATCTTTTTTCCTTGAGCATAGAGATTACAGTATGCTTATGAGGAGAGAGAGTGGGGCTGAAAATGGACACATTGGCATTTAGTATTTTAAATACAAACATTGTGTTTCATGTTAAATTATTCCACAAAGACCAACCCCCTTTCACCAGTTGAGAATTCACTAATGTTTTTATATAAAAATGACTGTATAAAGATTTAATTGACATTTTAAGAAATAACCAACTGGCATGTCCGTTTGCTAAAAATGAAACTGCAGCATATCTGCTGAAATCAAATGGAAATAGGAACAAATACCCACCAATAACTAAAAAGGTGACTACTTTACACACTACAGATGTTCTCTTCTTCCTCTTGTTTACGGTATTTATGCTAGGCTAAGTAGCCAGCATGTACCTTTATACCGAATGGGTCGATACATCCATCTATGCCCAGATAGCAGAATTATTCTCATGAAAACATCAGGCCCAGTATACTTCCTTGGTTTGACCTATACTTCCATATTTGGGGTGATTCTCACTTTAATCCTCCACTCTTGACTGACTGGCAGCAAGATTAATCTGTGTGTGCAAATCAAATAGTCTGGATGTGGAGATAGTTTTGACTCCCATAGTGTATGTGACCCAGGCTCTCACCGTTTATTGAACCAGAGCAAACACAAATATGTGGCAGATATACAGTTAGCTCCATAAATATTTGGACAGAGACAACTTTTTTCCAATTTTAGTTCTGTACTTTACAACAATGATTTCCAACAAAACAACTCAGATGCAGTTGAAGTGCAGGCCTTTGGCTTTCGTTCAGTAGGTTGAACAAAAAGATATGGAGAGCTCCTCTGACCGCATCTTCACAGGAAAATCTTCCAAATTCAAGCATCACACCTCAAATTAAGTCCAGGTCTTTTCTCTGTTTAATTGATAATGACAGTACGAAGAAACTGCCCACACCTTCATCTGATTTGAATGTGGATACCCTCAAATGAAAGCTGAGTCTACAGATAATGTCCAAGTCCATGATGTAACTATGATTGGAATATGTTTCAGTAAATGATAAAACCTTGTGTCAGTGTCCAAATATATATGGACCTAACTGTAGTGGCAGGAATGCGTCTCAGATCTTTAAACAGAACAGAGGACATGAACAATCAGCCAAACCATTTCAGAAACACAACTGCAGATTAATAATTTCATCATTAATGAAAATATAATTGTCAAAATTAGAGTTAGAAGACATTCTGTGGCCAATATCAAATAACTCTGATATCTAAATTTTGCACACTCTCTTCAGTGTTAGAACTAATCAGCAACGACATGATAGCTGCTGCAGAAATGAAACAACTCATCCTGATTCAGAGTGGAGACTCTCTCATGGCCTCACATTCTGCTGTGAGAGAGTTGGGCGAGCTGCTGTTGGATGCAGAGGACAGAGTTGACAGAGCAAGGGGTCTTAACCTCAAGAGTCGTACTGCCCTACAGGAGCTGCAGGTAATGAGAAATAAAGCTCTCATTGGCCATGTCATACATTTCTGATGACACACTGTTTTATCTTTCTTCTTTTTCCAGCATCTTAAAGCTCAGCTGGATAAAGAACAAAGCACTCTCCATCCTGGGACTGAAATGACTAAAGATCTGCTAAAGAACATTACTGACAATTTGTCGATACTTAAGGAAGTTAAAAAAGTAATAAGCAGCTTTTTATAACTTCTCAAAAGTATTGGACTTTGCATTAAAGTTTACTGTTTAAATTGCAGGAATTTGAGAAGCGAGCAGCTCAGTTGGATGGTGCCAAGCTGGAACACTTTCAGCAGTTAAACAACAGTTTAAAAATAGCAGAGGTGGAAGCTATAGCCCAGGCAGAGGAGCATGCAAAGGAGCTCAAAAGAGTGGTGACAGAATTACAACAGTGAGTGTGAATCCCAAGAACAAATAAAGAAGCAAGGCAGATTTAGATTAGCTTGGGCCCCGTTTCTTGTTTAACATAATAGACCATCTTGGATTTTGTTACAGAGCGCTTCATACCGCTACTAACAGCACTTCACTGGTCAGCCTCCTGGGTATAGGGGCCTATGACAGCATCATTAAGGCAGTAGAAATGGCTGAGAAGGCAGCAAAGGAGTCCAAAAGGGCTGCTGATCAAACCTTAAAGGTAACTTCAGTGCTGTTAGTAAGAGTTATTAAAAAATCTACGTGTTTATAGAAAATATTAATGCAATATTTGAATGATAAATTAGGATGTGAAGAAGGGAGGTCTGATCAGCAGGTCTGAACAGCTGAAAGATAACTCAAGTTATCTATGGAGGGAAACCAGAGACACTCAAAGTCACCTTAAAAGTATGTAAAAACAAAACAAGTATCAAGACAAATATATTGAGTTTGAATGTGCAAAATGAAAAGGTGTTCTAATTTCTTTTGAACAGCGGTGTCACGTACAGTAAATGCTCACAGGAATCGTGTAAATAAACAAAAGAAAAAAAGAAGATCACTGAGAATCGACACCTCATCCATCGGTGACAAACTCAAAGAGATCAAAAGAGGTTTGTAGAGCACTTGGAATTGATGCAGATCAGAAAATAAACGTCAAATTAGTTATTGTATCTGCATATGATAGTTTTTCTTTTGTATTTCAGATGACACAGCGGCACTGATAGTGTCTGTGAAAACTGCTGCTTCTGATGCTGACGCTACAGTCAGCAGTGTGAAAGAGAGACTGAGAAATATCAGCGAGGAAGTGGGAAGAATAACTTTAACCAATATCAGTGTGAATATAAATGACATGTTGACAGATGCAGACCAGGCTGGTAAGTGTTTAAATTCCTTAAACATATTCTTGCAATTAAAATACAGTCATTTAAAGGTTTTATGTGTTGTTATTTTATCCGCTTAAGTAAAAAGCTTCAACAAAGCATTCCCTGTGATGAGTGACAAGCTCGCAGAAGTCAAGGCTCTTGGTAGGAGGATGTCACCTCACCCAAACATGACAGAAAGCATCCAGAGAATCAAGGACATAATAGAGGAGACAAGAAACTTTGTTAATAGGGTAACATTTTCTTTTTAATTTCATCTTTCCTATTAATTTCTTAATTGACTTGTCAGATTTGATTTAAAGCTGGAACAGCCTCACAGTGTATGACAGTACAGTGTGCATATGAAATGTGTAGCTTGCAGACTGAACCTTATGAAGCTGTCGGCTGTGTCTGCAGTTTTCCTCAGCTTCATGGTTCTTTGCAGGTATCTTCAAGTTTTCAAGAGAAATTAGCACTGCTAAAATGTAAAAATTCACAGTATTGCATTGCTTTCATTAATAAATGCAATACAAGAAAATCAAATAACTCAGAAAGGCCAAACAAATACACAAAAGTGAAATAAAAAAACTAATTAAAAAAATCCACACTTCTCAAAAAAACTTTAAAATAATAAAAATGAATAAAATAAATAAATAAATAAAATCATGTCACAAAAAATTGCACTAAATTAAATGCTTGACTCCAAGACATTAAAAGACCATGTGGCAACAGAAAAATGAACAACAGGTGGTACATATGCTGGGGCGAGTGATTAACTAGTTGAATAAAAGTGGCACAGAAAATAGAGGGAAGCAGGATGTTATTAACGATCACAAAGAAAATATTATTCAATAAAACAGGAAGTAACTCAAACAGGAGTATTAACAATACGAGCAAAAACAATAATACAAACTTTTGATCTAATTACAAGATATTTACAATTTTTTAATGATTGTTAATGTAAAGTGTTACCTGCTATTACCGAGACAGATATTTTATTATGTTTGCAATTTACTTTTCAAGTCAAGGGACGTTCATTTATTTCACACATTAAAGCACAGCAGACCCTGACAAAAGTGCTGCACAACAATCGATACAACAATTAGGAAAACATAATAATATGATGAAAGGTTATTAAAGGTTAATAAACTAAACAAGAGGTTTGACTTTCATTATTAAAAGGAGCTAGCTATAGTGACAGATTTAATCTGTCTTTAATTTCAGAGAGGAATCACAATTTACACCAGGTTTCTTTACATGACATTAAGGTATGAAGCCTGAGACAGAATAGGGCCTTTAATCGACCCCTGTGGTACTCCACGGGTCAAAGTGGACGCTTTAGAACAAATCCTACTGGAAAAAGAACCGTTAATCAGATATGACTTTAATCAGTTTGGAGCAGTGCCATTGATATCACTACACTGCTGAAGATAGGAAATTAATATTTCATGATTCACTGTATCAAATGCAACAGTAAGATCAAGTAATATAAGAACAGATGAGTGATCAGCATTGACAATATAGAAGAGTCATTATAAACTCTCAAAAGTACTAATATATTGCTTAAGGCTGTTTCAAATTAACACATTATATATTAAGTGCTATGTAAGCACTATCCAAAGAGAATTCATTTGGCCTTGGAGTGTGCAGAGATTATCTTCAGTATTTCCCTTGTTTTTGGTGAAAGGAGGACAGAGCATGATAGCTGGATTGTATTTTGGCTTGATTCATAGACAAAGCTGAAAGTATTTTCCCCTCTGATCAGGAGTAACAAGGCTGCCAGCTATGGGAAACTAAATTTTTGCACAGCCCAGACTGACATCTGTTGTCTGGAGGATCAACCAGGTTACAGAGTCAGCTACATGCGACTGCTCTCAGGAAGTTTTAGATAATCTGCTGAACACAATACGGCCTTAAATGCTGGTGCTGAGTCAAAAAGCTAATATACTTGGTTACATTTTTTTTTTTTGCTGAGTCTGACCTTTCAGAAATAAACAGACTTTACCAGCTAGAATTACTACTTGGATGGTGACATTACAATTATTTACATGTGGGAAGCTGCTTCATTTAGTAACTCTGATGCAAACATTCACATTGGAAATACCAAAAACCCCCAGAAATTCTGCTTGAGTTGGTGGACCAAAAATAGAACTCAAAGTAGTGCAACCTTGTTTCCATTACCCCTAAGTTGTAAAAATAAAATAATAAATGTATGAATACAATAGTTTATTTTTTAAAAACACATAGATCATCTGTTTTTGTGACACACACGATTTCTACCGTCTCTTGTCACAGCTCTCTCTTGGCACCACTTTCAATGGAAAGAGCCACATTGAGCTTCATCCTCCAAGAGACCTTGAGGACATTAAAGCGTTTACAGCTGTCGATCTTCTCCTCAATCGGCATCACAAAATCCCGGCTAAGTCTGATGTGAGACGAAAACGACACCAGGATGAACACAGAGATGCCAACCTGTTCGTTTTCTACCTGGGCAGCAAGAATGTGAGCGTGCATACCGGCCTACACAGGAAGCATGATGTAGTTTTTTGTTTTTTTCTTTAATATACCTTAGGTTTCTTTTATTACATTTCTAGGCTTCTGGAGACTACATTGGAATGGCTATCAGAAACACTGTGTTGGTTTGTGTCTATAAGTTGGGTGGAGTGGTTCATGAGATAGAAACCAGCCAAATAACACTCGGAAGCGTGAACTCCTCAGCCGTTGACAGAGTTATCTTCCACAGGTACTGAGTACATATGGTAGAAGTGTATTTTAAAATGAACATGGATTTGCTAGCTGAAAGTTTACATGATGTCACCAACATGTTTCTTATCTTCGTGCCAACAATTCCTGCAGGGTTTACCAGGATGCTGAAGTGAACGTCACAAAGAACTTCACGTCAAAGGAGCGTGTCAGTCTCCCTCCTAAACGTAACCTCCCAAACACAATGACAGGCGTCTTCGACTTGGATCCAGGCAGTGTCGTTTTCTACGTGGGGGGCTATCCCGATTACTTCACTGTAATAAGTCTCTGCTTTCATTTCATCCTGCCTGCAAATTTATAGTGTTTAAAGGGGTAGAGAGTTGAAAGACGACTCAAAGCCAATTCAAACTCATTTAATAAGCTTGTGTAAAATTGTAAACGTTGCAATAGCAATGATAACTTTTGTATAACACACAAGCAAGCACACAGAAAGTTTAGACACTGTGTCTTTCATTTGTTTAGCCAAAGATAATGGGTTTTAAATAAAGGAAAAGCTAACATATAAAAACTAGTTTCCAGCACACACAGCTTCAGTTGACTTGATGGGTGGAAGAAGTAAAGAAAAAAGTACGGAAAAAGGTTTATTGTATTGTTTATTGTCAAGATTTTGACTCATGGGGTAACTCAACGTATTGCATGATTTTCTAAGTTTTCTTTGAAAACTATTTGGAATTTATTTGATGCTGAAAGAAGTGTTTTGATGGAAGCCATGATCTCCCAATTTTGATATGGATTTGATTTTATATATTATATCACTGTTTTATAGTATATATGACAATATTTGTTTTGTGGAAATAGGGTTCCATAGACTGCATGAATGACATACAACAGTCTTATTCAGAGACTGAAATTGAACAATTTAGTGAGAAAGGTACTTTTTGTGAAGAAGTTGAAATACAAAGTCCCTATCACAGTCTGTCATCATCCTTTTGTGGGAATGGGTTAATGAAAAATAGCTTAGAGCTTCTGAGCCCTAGAGAACAGGAGTGTACTCAACAAAATCATTTGCATTAGTAAATGACATGTTCACTTTTTCAGTCCAATTTTCAGTCCTCTTTTGTTCTCATAGCCTCCAGTGGAGCTGCGTTACCCCAAGTACAGAGGAGCCATAAAACTCTCCTACCTGAATGATAATCCTGTCTGCCTTTTTAACTTCAAACATGCTGTCAATATGGATGCAAAACAGCACACTGTGAAGTAAGCATAAAACAAAAAATTAAAAATAAAGGTCGGACATTGTGTTGACTAGAAAAGGTCAAATAATGATTAAATTATGTGTTTAGGATTGCACAGGAAGAGGTGTCTGATTATTATGAAGGAAGAGGTTACCGCATGGCGTTCATAAAGGATCCTGACTGGAAAAAGAGGCGACTGTTCAGATTTCACACAAACAGCCGAGAAACAAATGCCTTGTTATTCTACATTGGAAACAACGTAGGATTTTAATTTTTGAATAGATGCTTGAAGCACTTATATAACTGCATGTTTAACAAAAAAACAAACAAAAAAAGATTTAAAATTCATGTGTTTCTTCTGTTTTAGGAGTCCTTTTTCTGTGTGTTTGTGGAGAGAGGCTTCCTTGTGCTACAAGGTCAACAAGCTGACAGAGAGATTAGACTTCGGAGTGCTGAAAGAGTGTCTCTGTTTGTAAGAACAACAATACAATTAGTTACTTTAAAAAACTTGAAAGTCTTTTTATTAAATTCATGCCTTTCTAAGCATATGCTTCCTGTTTCAGGACACGCAGTTTGCAATTGCCATTGCAGATAAATTAATTGTGTACTATGGGCAAAATACGGTCTCCACAGATCACATTCAAACAGACTACATCAGTTATTACATTGGGGGTCTTCCAGCAGAGCTCAGAGAGAGGTAATGCAACACACGATGCTTTTAAAATCATGTCAAACTCAGCTTCCTCTGGGAGGGAAACAAATAATTCCCTACTGAAAGACTTACAAAAAAATCAAACCACTCTCATGACCATTACTATATGGCATATAAATGCCAGTGCCAATGTGTGTGTTGAGTAGTCTAGAAGAAAACAGTATCAGCTAATCAAACTGACCTTTTCTATGAGCCTGTCTGCCTTTGAATCTCAGACACAACATCACAGCTGCACCGCTCAGGGGATGCGTGGATAACCTGAAAGCAGATGCTGAGATTGTCGAGTACAACAGGACAATAGGTGTCAGCAGTGGATGTCCAGTCTCCTCACTGGTAAGTCTCGGTCCGGGGCTCGGACCGAGACTGTCCGAGCCGGGGCTCGGACAGTCTCGGTCGTTGTGTCCTTGGGCAAGACACTTCACCCGTTGCCTACTGGTGGTGGTCAGAGGGCCCGGTGGCGCCAGTGTCCGGCAGCCTCGCCTCTGTCAGTGCGCCCCAGGGTGGCTGTGGCTACAATGTAGCTTGCCATCACCAGTGTGTGAATGTGTGTGTGAATGGGTGGATGACTGGATATGTAAAGCGCTTTGGGGTCCTTAGGGACTAGTAAAAGCGCTATATAAATACAGGCCATTTACCATTTACAAATCTGCATTAAAATTTCTCTCAGATGATCAGAGGATAGACTTTTTGAAACTTTTTTTTTTTTTTAAATAAAAGATGGACTTAACCGCAGAGTCTGAGTAGTGAAGCCAGTGCAGAAGTGCACGGCACCTGCCTGGTTTCTAATGCACAGCAGGGGGGTAATTCTCCTTAGTCAGACTTTTAAAAAGTTTATGAGAAATTGTACCTACTTCTCACTTCATTTTAGCTCTTCAAGAACTTGTTGTTTTGATAACTTTGTGTCTTATATAATAACGCAGAGTGTTCCTTTTTAAAATTATGGCCCAATTAAGTATCTAAGTATGAGAATTGATGCCTGTGCAGCGGTGCTTCGAATGTGCCTAGTTTCTAATGCACAGCAGGAGGAAAACTCCTCGTTAGTGTGTTTGTACCTGCTCGTACAAATGTACTTACTTCTCACTTTTAGATCTCAGTACCCCATCAAATTGTTGCCTTATTAACTTTGTGTCTTATGTAACATAGCAGCGTGTTCTTTTTGAAAATTATGGCACCATTAAGTGTAAAATAGATGTTTAATTGAGGCGCTTCACGGCAAGGTACCTTGTGATTGACAAACCCCTTATCTCAGTTTTCCAGTCAGAGACACCCCTCACTTAACAAATCCATGAACCATGATGAACCAATCGTTATTGTGAAGAATAATCATGAAGTCAGTAGCATGATGTGGCCAATATTAGCTATCACACCTACCTGGAAATAACAGGGGAAAAAAGACTGTAGCAGCAGTTTGTTTCTTATATTCATATTAAAATAATATAACTGTCACGGGCTTAAATTAGTTGCCAGTGGTTACTCATTAAGGATATAGTAGTGTATTCAACTTCAACAATAGTGCGCTTTATTACTTAAAAGGTTAACTTTTCATTTGTAGGTGGAAAAATGTGACATTTCCTATTTCAAAAGTCAATCTCTGTCTAGCTTTAAAACACTAAATGAATAGCCTGTAGACACAGGGGTCTAATACTAGTGTGTTTCTGGCTTGTGTATAGGGTGTTCGTGCAGCTACATTGAATTCGGCTCTTTCTGTCGATTCTCTGTTTGCCTGGGACGAACAGCCAGTGAGAGTCTCGTTAGGCTTCAGGAGCACAGGCAAGCGGGGCGTTGTTCTGAAGAGCGGCTCTCAGGTAAATCTCGTGTGCCACACTTTTTGATTTAAAAGAAAATCAAAAGGAAAATATCAAGATGACTTTAGTAGTACTCTCACTGCAGGGCTCCAAACCTGTCCACAATCTCCAGTTGTCCCTGGACGATGGCTTTGTGGTTTTTTATAGTTTTAATTATACCCTGAGGTCAAATGAAAGGTATAATGATGGAGTCTGGCATTACGTGTCTGCAGTGGGGAAGCCATCAGGGTAAGATCTGTCAGCTTTTTGCTGATACCTGGATTTTATTGCAATTAAAATTTAAAATCAGCACGTCGCTAATGTTGTCGTGATTTTCTCAGGCTGCTGCTTAGCATTGACAATGTAAATGTGAGTCCGGCACATTCAGACCAAATCAGCATGCAAAGAGGAAAATTCAAAGGCTGCATTGCTAATCTTTATACAAGCAGGTTTGTTATACATTCTTTCAGTTGCTTTATAATATATCTCACAATATATATCTGTTTATTAGAATAACACGATTCAATTTTGATGAAACAAAATCTCCTCATTTCACACAGGCCGAGTATTTTACCTGCTGATCTAAGCTCATTATCGCAAACTGGAGACATTATCTTTGGTCAGTGCAGTCAGCCTCCCCCACCGCACTCCACAATGAAAAGGCCCCAGACGCACAACCTTGTAAGCACATCAAACTATTATTTTTTTCAGCTCCCCTATTGCTGGATAATGACATAGTAACAGCAGTCATTTTTCTGCTGTGTGTCAGATTACGACTCCAGCTGGCAGTCAATGTAGACCCCAGAGAGCATACCAACTCTATGAGAAAGACAGCTGGGTCAGTTACAACCTCCCACAAGAAAACCTTAATTATAGGTAAAATACTAAAACCTGAAAATTATAATGGCATTTTCCATGACTGGTTTGGTTTGGTAACCTTTAGAGTGCCTCGTCAAACCTTCATCCAGCTGTGAATTCATTCATAAACATTTAAAGGGACTTTGTTCTTGTTCTCATGTGTCTCAGGCCTCACTTCTCTCTTGATATCAATACCAAATCGTCCAAAGGGCTCATCCTCCATGTCGCAGGAAGAGGAGCCGTCCCCCTCCTGGCTCTGTACATGGCCAACGGCAAGATCAAGATGTCACTTGGTCAAAACAGAATCATCCAGCACAAGGAGAAGAGCAATGATGGCAACTGGCATAGAGTTTGTAACCAAGTCTCATTACAAATATTAAGTGATAAAAGCAGCAAAGCTCTAAACATTGGACTCCTGATTTCAAAGGAACAGTTGCAGATATATGGGAATTTCGGTTGCTTATCTCACATAGATTTTATCAGCAGTAGGATAAAACTAGAAAACTAGAAAACCAGCAAAATGCAAGTCAGACTAATCGGATTGAACAAAGAAGCAAAAGAAACACAGGAAAAAGGCAAACACTAAGAAACATGAGGGAGGAGACGATATCTCTAAAGAGGAGATCAATGGAACAAAAAAAGGTAACCAAAACTAAAAGAATAAACAAAATAAATAATAAAAAAAAATAATAAAGAAAAACAATAATTAATATTACTACTGTTGGCAGCTGGGCAGCAGGTATCTTTCATTAGAGCAAACAAATATAACCTTTACAGCAGCACCAATTAAGCTTTGATTGGATGACAAAATTAACAACAACAAAAACCAATTTGTTTTTTGTTGTTCCCAAGTGTCTCACAGGCAGAGAAAATATATATGTTATTCTTCTCAAAAAGTAAATGTATTTATTTCCCTAAACAACGGGCAGTGCCAAAATGAAGCGTTAAGGATTTAAATGGTGCAGAAAAGAAAATTACTGATATCAGAAAGCTTCCAATGGGAATTCAAACACCGCTAACAAATATATATACAAAATATATAAAATACATTAAAAAAAAATAATGACATAGTGGGCAATTACATAATGGAACTGATTTTTGAAAGTTTGTTGGAGCATAAATGGAAAGCAGGAGGAACAACTAATTTCTAAATCACTTTTATCATAAACAATCAGGACATAACTCTTAATATGCAGGGGAAAAAATGCAGTAATTCTTTTCTCATATCTGTGTGTCATATCACAATCATATCACAGTGATGGTGAAGTTATATTCTGTGGATGGCTGAGTTTGTTTGCGTGTGCGCAGGTTCAATTCAGCGTGGAGAACAGCACTTTTCATCTTCTGGTTGATGGGATCCGTGTGACTGATGGCCGCTTACCAAACAATGAGGGATCATCTTTAGACCTGCACAACCCTGTGTATCTGGGAGCTGGTACAAAAAGCAAAAACACTAAAGTCTGTATCAGACTCAAGCTATGGCAAATATTTTCCCACATCTTTTTGTTTGCACACTGACCGGCTTCTCTTTTCTCTTCCTGTCCTTTATCAGGGACACAACATCCCCACAGACAGTGTTATCAGCTGTATAAGGGAATTCAAAATGAATGATGTATTTGTTGGTGCAGCTGAGGTGAGCCATAAAGCCTTACCGTGCTTTCATGGGCTTGCAGAGGAAGGGACATACTTTGGTGGCGGTCACATCGTCTTAGGTTTGGCCTTGTATTTCAAAAGTCTTGATGCTGCTGATGTGTTTCAATCATCCGCACACTCATAAAGAACATTTCTATTCTAGATAACTACTTCACCGTTGGCTCGCACTTTTTGTTGTCCTTCAAGCTGCGCCCTCAACACCTCACGGGTCTTCTCTTCCACGTTCAAAGTGATAAGACCAGCCTTAATGTGTTCTTAATGGAAAACAAGGTAAAACCTCTCGCTCTTGTGACAGCTAATTGGGCAGCAATTCAAAAGAAAAGCTGCATGAGATGACAAAATATGTTATGTTTTACCAGGTGGGCGTCAAAGCAAATGATGGTAATGGAGCTGTTAGTGTCTCAGTAACACCTCGTAAAAGCCTCTGTGATGGAAAATTTCACGAGGTTACAGGTAGGACATCGTGTATTAAAAACATTCAAGAACGTGAGTCACATGTTGATAGTTGTGCTTTTAAAATTCTTCTGTTATTGTTGTTTCTCAGTCTCCAAAAAAAGGAACGCATTCCAACTAGTGGTTGACTCCGTGTCCAAGGAGAAAGCAGGCCCCAAATCCACGTCATATTCAACGGCCCTGGAATCGCTTCACATTGGGGGTAAATCCATGAACCGCAGGGCATTATATCTTTCAGAGAGTTTCAGCTTTTTGTCGTATAATCTGATCAGAATCTCTTTGTGCTTTTTCCTTTCCTGAATTAGGGACAACAAATCAAAATGGAGCCCCTGTGCCTTCACCTTTTGTGGGCTGCTTGCGAAATGTGAAGCTTAATGGAAAGCCGGTTGCATTTGCGAAAGCCTCCAGAGTGGTCGGTCCAGTGAGCATCAACAGATGCCCCGCAAACTAATGAAATACATCATTACAAACAGGGATGGGAATAGTAAACCTAGTTAGGCTGAAATCAAGCAACAATTTTTCCAATCTAACGGAATTGTATTTCTCTAAGCTTCAGTTCCTTTTTTCCACCACAGGAATGTTTTCCTGATATTTGCTCATTACAAAGCAATGACGCCAAACTCATGATAGCGAGTTGTAAATCACCTGCAAGCTTATTTTCTACTCTCCCTACACTGTTCCAGACTCATTGATATTAAAATAGTCGCCCTGAAGCTGAAAACCTGTTACGGTCTACTTTTATTTCCCCACAGAACACCGATAAGGTGAGAAAACTGATAGAGACTCAGTTCAATGCAGCCACAACACCATCTAAGAGCACAACAGCAAAATTTGCCATAAATTTAGCAGTGGATTTTAAACAAATCCACCCCAATCCCATCTATTAGCTGCGCTAATCACCCTGCCTCGCAGCAAGGTCTTGCGTTTGAATCCCGAGACTCTGTGGCTGTTCCCCATGGAGTGTGCATGCTCTCCCCATGTCTGTGTGGGTTCTCACCAGGTACTTTGTCTTCCTCACACATTCCAAAGGCATCCATGTTATGTTAATTGGTCATTCTAAATTGGCTGCAGGCGTGAGTGTGAATGGATGTTTATCTATCTGCGTTAGCTCTGTGATCTGTCCACAGTGCAACACACCTCTCACCCAATGACACTTGTGATAAGCTCCGGCATTACCATGACCCTGACTTCCATACACTGGAGAAAATAGATGAATGAATTTTAAACATCTGATATATTTATCTGTCGCAATATCAGTCGCTTCACATTAACACAAAACCTTATTAATCAGTATAGGAACAGACAGGATCCATAAGAAACAGCATCAGTTCATTCCCGTGTTTAAAATTAAGGTAAATATTACATACACACGCACCTTACTCATACTAATAGCCTTAATTCTGCCCTACGTTTGACCAATAGATGGAGTGCTTCCCTTCATGTAATGCGAGCTGTTAGTTCACATTTACTCTCAGCTGGTGATGGCAGCAAAACATTACCAAGAACTTGAAGGTGTCAAGGTTCAAGTGAATGACATGGATGGATTTCCCCCCACAAATTGCTTTTTATTTTCTGTCTGTAGCAGTAGTGGTAGTTAGCACACACAGGCTTGAAGACTGTATTCTGCCCTGTAATTCAAGTGCACTGTAAAGCTGCTCAAGTCATATGAAATGAAGTTTGTCTTTTTTGTTTATTTTTATTTTTGCCCTTTGATATTACTATACAGTTCACACACATAGAGAGTGGGTAACTAAGTACAGAAGAAAATATATAGTTATTATTTATAGTGTAGTTATACTTTTATTACGAAAAATATGAATAAGATCACTTTAAATGTCTAATAATCTGCTCTACGTTTAAAATAAGTGAGATGTCATAAAAAGTAATAACAATAAATGTACAGCAGATTATTTTAAATGATACTAAACACTGCAGTCAATTACAATAATGTGTAACAGATATAAATATAAATGTAAGTATATTCTGATATATTTGCAGTTCATCAATATGCATGTGAAACTTTACTTTAAATGGTTGGCTAATTAGAAGTGACTCATAGAGGTCATTAAATGAGTGACAGAATATTTTAAATGTCTAAGAAATAGTCATAAATTATTCTAAATGTGCAATATGGAAATTACTACACATTCAAGCGGGCTGCATTAAATGACTAATCAATTAGGGTTACAAATAGATTATTATATAGGCAACAGATGACTTTTAACAAATAACAGTTCATTGTGAATTAGTATAGTACAGTTCTAGTATTGGGACCCACCCAGTTTGCGTTGTCAGTGGTTATTTTGCCCCTTAAAGTTGCTGGATGTCATCAAATTGCTATGGTTTATGGGGTGGCTGTAGGTCAGGAGGTTGAGCAGGTCATCTGCTAATTGGAAGATTGCAGTTTGATCCCTGGCTGCTCCAGTCAAATATCCTTGGCGTTAGCCCACATCCATCAGAGTATGAATGTGTGTGAATCTTAGATAGAAAGCACTTAAGCATAGAAAAAGTCTGACTCTAAATTTTCTTTTCTCATTACTCATCTTTTTCTAATTTACATTTTAAACATTTTCAGCTTTTTTCCAACTTCTTCTCTGTGTGATTGTCAGCTTTTAGCAGTTCAGCTTTTTTGTTTTCATGTGCAAATTTCTGTATTTTTCATCTCGTTCAACATTTTTAACTTAAAATTCAGCAATTAATTCATTTCAATGCATACATTCAGATTCAAGCATTCACACTGCAGTTTCTTCAGAAAATGCACTTTCTAGTTTCCCCTTAAAGTAACCGTATGGGGGCACGATTTATTAAATATCCATCTATTCAGATTCTGTTGAGGCCTAGCATTAGATGTGTGTGTTCACTTTATTTACAGGTGGCTGTGGACCATCACTGTAGAAAGCTTCATCTCTGCTCAAGTTGAAGCACTGAACTGGACTGCACTGTATTTGTGGCCCATCCCCCCCAAAATCTTAATTTTTGCTGAGTAAAATTATTTTCTTTTTGTTTTTTTTAATGTTAGTCTCTTTTCTGTGCTCAGTCAGTTGCTCAATAAGCTTGCATGACTTCGCCCTCATGTCTAAATATGGATATTCTGGCTCAAAACGCAATCACAGTGGCCAAACTGCCATCACTGAGGCTTTGCTCATGGTTTATATCAATCTGTGTCTTCAGCAGTCAGAAAAAAATAAACACAAATAATAAAAAAATCATATTAGTCAGTTCTTAATGTATCTTTATAAGGTTGAGACTAATACAGAAAATTTACAGTGGGTTTTGTTCTGTAATCTTTTTTCCTTCACAAAGCAAAATACAGGAGAAAATAATCACAATCCACATTAGACGAGTAGTGGGTTTTCGAGTGCAATGCGAGTCCAGAGCGAATGTAAATAACATGAGGTCACTGACGGCTGGATTTATGGAAAGTATATACAGATATACAACTGGAGACAAAACACTATTATGAATATTTAAAAGAAGACAGGTGGACAGTAAAAATCACAAACCCTATCCACTGTGCTAAAAGTCCATTTTAAAGAAAAACCTCTTTAAGTCAATGCAAATGCTATACTGTCAAACATTTCCTGCACAGCTTCACCTCCATAAAGTAGATTAAGGCCACACTGTTTAAGTACACTTTTTTCATATTGCTTGGTCTTGTAATTTTCCAATAAAAACAGTTCATGCTTTGTGCAGAGAAAGTCCTTTAATAAATGTCCGGCATCTGGCTGTAGGCCCTGTTCCAGTATCCACCACAGAAGAGCCAGTCCTGGGAACTGGTGTGGGGATTTTGCCCCTGTTGAAACCACCTAAAAAACACATCACAGAAATATCAGCATTCATAGATCCCAGCAGGGCGAGCCAAAACTGAATACAAACAAGAGAAAGTGAGAAAGAAATGTATGATTCGGAGGGAAGATGGGGTGATTGAGTAATTGCATTTGGTGCCATTAAGAGGAGCTGCCATGCTGGTGGAAGGAAAAGCGGATTTATTAAATTTGTCTCTATCATATCTGGATAGAAAATACACACAGTGGTAGATAATTTAGAGACTCAGATGTGTTAAGGTCACGTGATCACATCAAACATTTCGGATGCGAACAGCGAACAGCTCTAACCTCGGGCCAAGGGCAGGGCTTCTTAACGTCAAAGCGAGGATGCAGCAGAAAAAAAAGACAAGTGAAGATAAAATGGAGATACAACTTGAGCTTTTTCAGCACACAAAGTATGACACCATATAGATAAGAACTGTTAATTCATTCATACGCCATGAAAACTTCATATGAGGTAATAGAAAGGCAATGGTATTTTATCTGCACTAACAAAGGCTGATGGTTTAATATTGCCTGGAATTAGTCAGTCCTGCATGGTTTCATGTTTACTGCGTCAAAGTATAAAGAAAGAAGAACAGTCTCACCTCGCCTTCCACTCTTCATCCGCTTTGGAGCGGTTTTTCCGAGCAGCTCGCTGTTTTTCCTCGAGTCGCTTCTTCTCCTCGCTGGCGAGATCTATCAAAATATTTGACATTTTTTGAGGAAGCAAATGAAAATTTACCCCCAGTTTCAGTTTAGGTTAAGTACCACCAATCATTACCGATGTCACCGTTCTCCATGGCTCGTATGTCCGGTCTGAGCCTGCAGTCAGTCTGAGGGATGACTCCCTCCATCTCCTTATGCAACTCATTCAGCTGCATCGCAAAGCATGTGAAGTTGTACATCTGCAATTAAAGATTGCGTTTGTACGTTAAAACATTGGATTTCTTCTAAGAGTACCCAATAAAGATCTAATGGTGCATTAATCAGCAGGACCTGGACAGAGTTAGCTGGTCTGGGTGCTATTTTCCACAGCAGCTGGCTGCCAGGAACCACCTCCACAGTGTCTGCAGGTGGTGAAGGAACCTCCTCCTGATCCTCAGCGCAACCCTGAACAGCACGACAAACACAAATAATGCTGAACAGACAGATGAGCTCCAGCCAAGATGCATCATTACAGAACGTGTTAAATATGAACACTAATGATCTCGGTCGCTTGCCATTTTTACCACTGGATGATATTACTCATGCAAACATCACAACAGTAAAGTGAAGGGATTCCACAGTGTTCAGTAATTCATACCGCATTGCTGCCCTTCTTGTCCTCTGCCCCTTTTTTGTTGTTTTTCTTGTGTGCTTCAAAGGCAGATGGGTCAACAACATAGAGGCACTCTGTCCACTTCCCATAGAGAGCACACAGCTTCTTTTTGCTGTCAAACACACACAGACTTCAGAGGAGTTGTTGTAATTTCGTGAATACGTACTCTAACCTTAACCATAACCAGAGATGGGCAGTAACGCGTTACTTGTAACGCGTTACTGTAATCTGATTACTTTTTTCAAGTAACGAGTAAAGTAAGGGATTACTATTGCAAAATCAGTAATTAGATTACCGTTACTTTCCCGTAGGAACGCTGCGTTACTGCGTTACTAAAACCGTGATTTTTTTTGCGAGAATGTCTCATGACAGTGACGTAAGCAAGTGCGACGTTGGTGACAGCAGCTGTGTGCAGATCAACAATGGATAATATATCGAGTGCGGGAGAGAGTATGAGCGTGCAGCGTTTAAAGTGTGGAAGTACTGACCTTACTTTGAGTTTGATTCCATAAAAAGTGACAAAAACATTAGCGTCCATCGTGCGTGGGAAGAAAACTTCTTTTTACAGCGAAAAAAAACCCCTAAACTTCCGAGCAAGCACCGAGTAGCTACGACGTGATGGGAAACTCACAGAGACACTCGCGCGGATTCTTCAACTGACCGCAGCACACCTGCACCAGGGTAACCCTCCGCCTACCCTGCTCCTGCTTTACAGGTGAAAATAGAGCAAAAGGACCGCTGAGTCTTTGACTTTATTTATTTTCTGCTGTGTTTTACTTGCATCTGTTTGAAAGAGTGAGTGAAAACACAAAAAATATTTTATTTTATGTGCTGGAATGTGTAGAAAATAGGTTTAAATGTTAAACTAATTTATTCAAGTCAGAGAATGTTGCATATAATTAAATGTTTTGCTTGATGCATAAAGTTAAAAGATTAAAACTGATAAAACAAGTTAAAAAAAAGAGACTTTTCCATTTGATTACATTTTGTATGATGGATTATGTAGAAAAAGTAGAATTGGGCTGAAAGATCTATCACTTTATCACCTCTTCAGGTTGTAAATCGTGTTTTTAAAAAGTAACTAAGTAACTAAGTAACTAAGTAATTAATTACTTTTGAAAATAAGTAATCAGTAAAGTAACGGGATTACTTTTTTGGGGGAGTAATCAGTAATTAGTTACTGATTACTTTTTTCAAGTAACTTGACCAACACTGACCATAACCACACAAACACACACGAATGTCCCGAGGCACAAACACTAGTAATGATTTCAGTTGTAATGATTTTTTTCCCCCATTCTGTTTTTAGTGTCAACATAACAAAAGCTCAAAAAAAGAGAGAAAAAACCCACACAACACTTTTGCGAGTGGGAGACTTCTGGAAATGTAATGTTTTGAATGAAACCAAAAATCTAGTTTTTGGCCTGGACATCACGTTGAGATAAAAAACAACAAGAAAAAACACAAGCTCTTCCCATCTTCTTGCTTGTTAGCATCTGTTATTGCTGCACATTATTTATCAGCATATAAATCTGGTCTGGCTCTTGTGATCATGCACACTAGTTATGTTTACGATGACTCACTGGATTTGCTTATCCTCCATCTTTAATCGAACTGCCCCCGTTTTTGTTTTTACCGTTTGCTGATTTTAACCGCCTCTCCCACACTCGAGTATTTTGACTTTTATTTTGTCAAAAAGGCAATTAACACTGCAATGAGTTATTAACCATATGAATTGTTAAGTGATTATTTGCACAATGATTCAATTTTAAAATAGGTTGATACTACATTTTGTAGATCCTAATTTACAAATGAAGCACCTTTAAAAAAACGCTGCTTATTCAGACATATCCACCCAAACATATGGGGAGGGGTGGATGAGGGAAAAATTGATAGTATAGGCAGATAAATAAGCTATCTGACACTCACTGTCATTCCATGTAATATGGAAGAAAACTAATGTTTCACAGTGTCCTATGGTATGTTTCAATGTGTGATGTAGATTCAGACTTAAAGGTTAAAGAGAAGGCATTTTCTCCCACTCTCACATCACTATTTTATTCAACATTCAAGACTGAAATCAGTCTTCTCTGCAAAGATGGCTCATTATTTACATCTCTGAACATCTTGCTCTACCTTTTATCCAGAATATATCCTTCAACTTTGTGTAGCTCTTTTCCAAAAAGGCCACATGGTTTGAAGTTCAAGTAGCACCTTTCACCAGTTCTAAGTGAAAAGAGAAACAGGATGAGTCACACAAGACTTCCTCATTTGCTCTGTCTGTTTTCTTCAAGAGCAACGCTTCCCCAAAATATTTTATCAGTTGTATCACACTTTTTCTTTAGCCGTAATTTGAAACACATGATACTTAGATATTAGGTCAGTGCTACGTGTTCCTTTTCATGGCTGCATGCATTGTGTTATAATGGAAGCATGAATAAAAGGAACACGTTATTAAGTAGCGTAGCTTAGCTGGCTAATGAAAGAAGTGTTTGATGTGAAACATCATGGCTTGAGGCCACTTTATTTTCTTTACTTGCCTTTATCTAAGAAAGAAAAACCTCTGTTATAAATTCCCATGAAAGTTAATGACAGCATTTTAAATCTTGTAACACAAACGTCAGACTGCTCTTAACAATACAACATAAAACACAGTTCTTTTGTTTGGTTGGCTAAGCATTGTTTCAATTTAACTTTACTGCATGTGCCAGTGATAACAATGGTTTCATTTTGTTTTTCATGAAATAATGTAATAAAGACCAAAGGCTGCTTCCTATTTGATTATCGCACATTAAAACATGTTTAAAATGCAAATGCAGACAGTATAACACTGTGAATCACATTTCCCTTTATTTCTTTGCCTTATTTTAATTAAGACATTTTAATGCTTCAATAATTCTCAACAAGTACTTTATGTACAAGCATTTTACATGCTGATCCTCTTACCTGTGGTTGACCACCTCCACATTTCCATACTGTTCAATCCACAGCTGACCAACAATGATATTGTGAACACAACATGTGGGATTTGTCCATGTGTAGGCTTCATTGTGCCTGGAGGGGAAAAAACCAAAACAGTTTGGCACAATGTGCACTTTCAAAATGGTAATAGAAAAGGCGATAGGCGAATTGGTAAAAGGATAAATATTGATACAGGTAATATTTCCTTTTTAAAAACAGCTAGCAGCTCTTACTTGGGCAGCTCCAGTGTGATTGTGCCTTTCGGCTCAGCTTCCACACTCTTGCCCCAGAACTTGAGTTTGGGATAAATAGAGCCATGAAAAACAAAGTCCTGCTTCAAGCCCTCAGCATGGAAGGCGCTGACCGGAGGGTGATGGCTCACCTGCTCTGAGATGAGCCTGAAGCCCAGATCCTCCCTGAAATAACCAGGGACACAGCTATGATGAATGGAGGCATTTGAAGACAGCTGTGTATGTTTGGTAAGCTGCACAGCAGAATTTAAGAACTTGTTGCTAGATAAAATACACTCAGTGGCCACTTTATTAGGCACACCTGCTCAACCACTTGTTAGCACAAATATGTAATCAGTCAATCACACTGAAGCAACTGTGTGCATTTAGGCGCACGTGACCTGCTGAACTTCAACATGGCATGATCGTGGGTGCCAGATGGGACTGTCTGACTGTGTCGCAGAAACTGCTCATCTACTGGGATTTTTTTGGCCCAAAACAGAGAAAACATCCAGTTAGCGTTAGCTCTCTGAATGCACAACATGTCGAACATTGAAGCAAATGGGTTACAACAGCAAAAGACCACACCAGGTACCACTCCTGCCAACTAAGTTTAAAATTCCCACAGCCAAAATTGGACAATACATGAATGGAAAAATATTGTTTGGTCTGATGAGTTTCCATCTCAGCTGTGACATTTGGATAGTAGGGTCAGAATTTCGTGTAAACAACACGAAAGAATGGATTCATCCTGCATTGTATCAACAATTCAGGCTAGTGCTGGTGTAATGGTGTGGCAGATATTTTTTTGGCACACTTTGAACAATGTTTAAACTCCACAGCCTACCTGAGTATTGTTGCTTACTAATTCTAGCTCTTTATGACCATAGTATACCCATTTTCTGCTTCCAGGAGAGTAACGGCCCTATCACAAAGCTCAAATTATCGCAAACTGTCTTTTTGAACATAAATAATCTGAAGTTAAAGTGGGATCTGATCTGCTATTCGCAATATGCACCTAATATAGTATCCAGTGAGTGTATTTTGTTAATTATCATCATAATTAATATCCTACACTAAAGACTGGGTACTTCAAAATGTTTAATTGCAAAGATATTGCTCAGATACATGTCAGGTTTGGACATAATCTGGACCAGCTCACTTACCTGACTAGTTCATAGGTTTCTCCCAGTAGAGGGTTGAATGGTTTACCTGTTCGCTCCCACTGGGAGGCCACAGCGGACACTGCAAACGCAGCCACACACTGCCACAGTAGATAAAAAACACACACCAAATCAGAGAAACTAAACTAGAAGCAAAAAATTGTTAAGCTGTGCCTGTGGGCAGTTTAAGTAGAAAACCTATGAACTACCTTCATTCTCTCAATAGAATCTGAAGATGCGTTGGCCTGGTGAATGAGGTACGTGTGCTCCATGTACTCTGTGAGACGCTGCAGGAAGCTAAGCGGCTCGTTGAAAATCACTGGCATTGTAATCTTGGAGAGCTCCTGAAAGGGACATCAAGGAGAATTGAAGGACAAGGTTTCATTACAAAGAGGAAATAAGGTCTTTTGACATGGCAGTGCTCCGAGCTGCTGAGTGTTAAAAAGGATCAGTGTTTGGTCGTTTGGTACATACAAGCATTTACGTTGCTCTGGACCAAAGTATCTACCGCATTAAGGTGAGTATTTATTGCTGTATTTGCTGGTAATAAAAGAAAAAGCTTCAGAAAATTCTTCAAATAGAAGAGTGACCTTGTGAGATGAAAGTCATCATGATTCATGAATACCCTGACACTTAACCTGAGACTTTCAGAATATGTGATTTTTTTTGCTTGATCTCCCAAGTTCTGCTAGGAGTAGGTTAGTTACACAGATGTCATATTTTTTTTTATAAAAAAGGGTTTGGAATTATGTTTTTGGCTACTTGATAAATATAGAGTCATTCTCCATTAGCTCTTCTGGCCTCTATTTGGAATTTAAGTAGCTAAACGCTCAACTATTGTCACCACCAGTTGTCTAGCTTTCTTCTTCTTCTCTTTAGTGCTGAGAAAATAGTGTACATTGTGTTTTTTTCCACAGCTGCTTTCTGCGGTGCTTGGAAACTAAACCTAAGGGTTGGTTCAGAGCTGCAGATTTATAATACAGTCAATTTAAGTTTAGTGTGCACTAATGCAGCTTAGGCTAAAAAAATGTATTTGTTTTTGCTAGTATCAGGACATAAATCAACTTACTGGCAAACTATCGGAAAAAGAGTCACCACAAGTGTAACTAAGTGTTGTCTGCACCTGCACAAGGCTATTTTGCATGACAAGACCATAAATACCAAAGCAGTGGGTGGAATGATCCTCGTCATCATAATGGATGGGCAATAAAAAAAAAACTCTAGAAAACCATTCTCACCATTCCAATGCAGTTCCTCAGAATACTCCAAATGCTGAAGTCATTTCTCGAAAACATTGGCGCCGGTAAGCTTGTCCTAAAATGACAAAATTACAGTACTTCTAAAAAGTGTATGTGATGCTTTCATTTTGTTCTAGTGCACTAAAAATATTCCACTGGAGTAAATGTGCCAGACATACAATACCTGCTGCAAGCATCACATCAAGTGAATATAGTCAACAATAGCCTAATGTATTATGTGACACACTGGAACAAAGCCCAGACAGACAATACCAGCAGCAAAGGTGGTTAGCAGGAATCATCCACCAGCAGCACTTATGTCCTGTCTGTCTCAAACTGTCTAATAAGGTGTGCAGGCTGGAGATTCGTTTAAAGTACAAAAATAAAATGTAAAAACTGAGGCGTTAGCGTAATGATGACATTTAAAAAATCACCCAAATAATGTGAACCGCACTCCCCAGCTGCCCGAGGGATCAGCCAACAAGGGATCATACTGCAAACTGATTATTGCATTACACTGTGACCTTATCAATATTTAACGGCTCCAACAGAGAGCGGAGTCCTTTCTATACTACAACTCCTTCTTGTGCCTTTACCAGGCTGCCCATGACTCTAAATTATTCACACGGTGAAGTGGAAACACCTCAAGAAGTTAAAAAGATCACTGAAAAAAAAAAAAAAAAGGACTGTTCGAGTGGGTTATTAAATATCTAACACTGCATAGGTCTAACAACAATATAGATTTGATGAAAATAGGCTTATGGAAAAAAGATTATAGATTATAGTGGTAGTAGTAAAGATTAAATGAGAGTGATACATTTAAGAAAAAAACCCTCAAATTTTTTATACTTTTATACTTTTGTGAAGACACTTTTTAAATTGATTTATTTTTGCTTTTTATCAGAAAACCACATTGTTTTGCTTAGCAACGTTGGATTAACGTGATCACACCCCTTACGCCATTAACAATGTCACATAAACTCAAATGGGAGGAAGTGCAACCATATCAATAATGTTACCAAGAACATCTTTGCTTCTTTACTACTTGCTTTGTAGTTCCTAATGAACAAAAAATATCATCCCGGCCAAATTTTCGTTGCTTTTCAGTTACATCAACTAAATAAGCTTTTAATCCAACCAAGTGGTGACATCGGTGGTACGATGAGGTTGATCCATCCTTGTAATGTGAAGCAGTGACTAAAATACATTCACCGTGTTCTTGAAAATATTTGAATTTAAATTTTTAAAATAAATTTACAATGTTTAAATAAAAGAAATTTAATTCATTTGACAGGAGTGATACATGTAAACACTGTTACATTTAAATGAAAGTGCAACTGACTGTTATACCTTAGGCTTTTAAAGATACAGCACTCTAATATAAACATAAAGACCATCTATAAACTGAGACAGACAAACAACCACGCAAACAGTAATTATAACAAAAATGATAAAGACTGGACATAAAGACTGAAAACAAAAACAAACAAACAAACAAACAAACAAACAAACAACCCCCCCAAGACATTGCATGCATTAAAAACTGATTTAAGTGATGAAATATTTGCTTTAGTTTAAACCATAGTGTTGTACAAATATAGAACTTTAAAGTCAGTGAATGTCGTTATATGTGATGGCAGCAATAGTTTAGATTTTGCTTATTTACACTAGCTTGTCTACATGTGAGAGACAGACACGCTCTCTAGTTTAAAGATTAGGCTTAAAGCTTTCTTTGTTAATAAAGCACATAGATACGGCTGGATCAGATGACCCTGAACCCTCTCTTAGTTATGCTGCAGTAGGCTTAGACTGCAGAGTCTTCATGTGATGTATTGTTTCTTCTTTACTGCTTTCTTTTCACTCTGTGAGTGTTTATACACCTGTACTCCATTTAATCATTAGTAATCATTAAACTCTGGCCCTCTCTCCCATAGTGTTGTTTCTCTTCCCTTACCTCTAACTGGTCCCAGGTGGCTGCCCCTCCCTCTTTCTGCTGGAGATTTTTTCCTGTTTAAAGGGAGATTTTCCTTCCTACTTTCGCCAAGTACATGCTTATTGTGGGTCATGTGAGTGTTAGGGTTTGTTTCTAATATTGGAGGGTCTTTACATTATAATGTAAACTGTTTTGAGGTGAACATGGTTCTGAACTGGTACTAGTAAATAAAATAAAACTGATTTTAATTGTAGTGGCCCATTTTTAAAGTTTTATTTTATGTGGGTAAGGCCCTTCACAGATTTAAAAAAAGATTTTATGAACAAGAAATGTATCAAATTCTCAGAGCTGAATAAATTATATATCTTTTGAAATGCATAATAGTTTATTTTTTTTTTATTAATGGTTATATTTAGTCTTATTTTGGTTACCTCCACTCAAACATACAAAATGAAAAATATTTCCCAAAGTCTGACTGGGATTCTAATTTGGAATCCTAGACAACACCAAGCTATACAAAATTATTATACATACATAAATTACTTTATGTATTCACTTATCTATTGTCTTATTTAGTCCCTTCTCATCAGTACTGACTGATTTTCAATAAGATACAAGTAAATATTTTACTTTAAATTATATTTAATATTTTGCAAACTAAAAACAGATCACTGAAAAACTCTTCAGCCTTCTGTGATGATACATAAATGTTTGCATCATCAGCATAGAAATGACACTTTATACAGTAGGCATCTGATAATAATAATATAATAATATATGCATAATATATCTGCAAGAGATTGTTGGTCTTAGAACAGAACCATGCAGGCATTCCACAAA
This sequence comes from Copadichromis virginalis, assembly GCF_057382275.1. Taxonomy (NCBI): domain Eukaryota; kingdom Metazoa; phylum Chordata; class Actinopteri; order Cichliformes; family Cichlidae; genus Copadichromis; species Copadichromis virginalis. The sequence continues at coordinate 8,162,569 of NC_140639.1, forward strand.
GTTCCACTTCATAAGAACGGGCACTGGAAAAGGTTTTATTCTGGAGTGGAACATCCGTTTGACAGTAGAGCGGACATTCCAGAATGCTCATGATGTGCAATTTCAACTTCCTCTAAGTTTTTCAAGCATGCCTCAAAACTAGCTTAAAGCTTACTGGGAAGAAATAATCTCTTTAAGATTATGTTAAAGAGACTCAGAATTCATAGTATGAGGATCTTCAAGTAAGAAAAATACCAGTCCTACTACTTTATCCTTACTTTCTGTTCAATTACAGGTTGGCACTTGAATTTCTTGGTCAAAACACAGATTTTTTTAAACCAGCTGTTAAATCAATTTTCATAAACCTTCACAATCTCAAGAAGAATTAGGTTCTCTTAACTTAAAAATAAGTGTTGCTTTAAAATAAAATAAAAAATTCTCCAATTCCTGACAGACTGAACATATGTTAGTGGTTTCCCTCGGGTATGTTTTTATTAGATTAGCATCAGCTCTTTAGTCTTTAAATTACACAGTTGACTAAATATTCCCTGAACTGGACAAGTGTTTAAGAAAGTGGAAGGACAGCTTAATAAAATACTTTCATGTGTTAGCTAATGGAGTCTCTGATAACTCTATAAATTTGCAGTCAGTTCTTCTACTAAATGGTCAAATTAGGCATTAAGTGCATTTGTAATCTATCGTACAATCAGAACCTCAGAATCAATTTTCTGAGAATATGACCCATTGCCTAGGCCACCCTAAATTTTTTCTTTCTTTTTTTTTTTTAACCTAATATGCTGTTACACATATCTGACACTAATAACAAATTTGAATTAAAGAATTAAAAATTCAACAATATTAGGCTGCTATGTTGTATGAAAGGGCAGTGACTTTGATGGGCTTGTTCATCTTTGGATGTGAGATTAAAAGAACCAGAGGTCAACAGTCCATTTAAGAAACTGTGATGGCGTATTGCAGAGCTGACCTATGCTTTGTTATCCCATTGGGTTGAGTCTCAGCCTTGTCACCATGGTGATCCTGCTCCAGCGTGCTGGCGGGGCTGCTGCAAGTGCTGCTTAACATGACAGAGCCTTCGTCCTCGTCGTCGTCTTCCTCACAGGATTGGCTGGCTACCGTCTCAAAGCCGCTCAGGGAAAGCTCAGATTCTGAGTCTGGTGGAGACAAACACATGTAGAGGAGTCACTGCAGGATTACTGTTCAATTGAATATCCTCTGAGTATCTAGAAAAAAGTATTGCTATTAGATAGTTTGTCAATTAGAAGGCACAGAAAATTGTGTATTATCTCAAAATTAAGAAATACTTTTTGTTTATCAAATGTTAAAAGGACAGTATAGTTTCCTTCCCATTACTGTAAGCTGACCGATCGATGTAAAACACCCACCATTCAAAAAAAACATTTATGGGCATTATGAATGTGCCTGTAAATTTGAGAACAGTGTTGCCGTGAGTTTGATTACAAAACACCAAAGACAAATTTAATTGATACGGATATATTGTTGTAAAATTTATATTGTTTTCCAAAACTAAATTTATAAGCTCAGCGTCCAAAATTTTGAAAAAAAAAAAGAAAGATGTACTACGAGTTGGAAGTATTCATTTTTGCAACAGATACACAGCACAAAAAATATGAATGACTTTTGGTTGAATGCATCAAATAGAAATTTAAAAAGCTGATCAAGGACCAAATCTGATTTCACAAAACAGCTTTGTGTGATTGAGAAGTCATTCGCTTCCTTGTGTTACACTTGACTCAGTAATTGAAGTAATGAAAACGTGAGCATCAAGTGAAATATATAAGAATGCTAAAAAAAGTGACTTTCACAACCTACAAAAAGGAAAGCTATCAACTTACGAAAGAACAGATAAATAAAAGTCTAACAAGCGCTCTATCTTATAATTTAGATGCAGTTTGGAAAATTAGAATTGCAAAACGCATCATTAGCAGCTTAACTTTGCTGTGAATGATCTAAAGCACTGACAGCTGACATAACTTCATCACATGGGGGCTGCAGATTTGTCAGCTGCATATCTATGATATGCATCTCCCTATCCATCACATCCCAAAAGTGCTCTATTGGATTGAGATCTAGTGGCTATGAAGGCCATTTGGGCTCATTAACGTCATTGTCATGTTCAAGAGATCATGTGAATGGTTTCTGACATGTTGCATCAGCCTGCTAGAAGCAGAAAGGGTGGACATGGTCAGTAACAATGCTCGGCATAAGCTATAGTATTTAAGCGATGTTCAAATGGTGCTAAGGAGCCAAAAGTGTGCCAAGCCCAAACTGCCATAACCCATCTTCTACAAGGTTCACAGTATTTTGCATTTAGAGACATTCTTCTGCGTATCTTGGTTGTAACAATTCATTAGTTGAGTTACTGTCGCCCCTAGTACCAACAAGGCATTTTCGCTACCACATTTTCTCTTTTTCTGACCACTCTTTCTAAATCCTAGATATGGTTGTGTAGTAAAATCCCAGTATAACAGCCATTTCTGAAATACTCAGATCAACACATTCAAAGTCACTTAAATCATCTTTCTTCCCCGTTCTCATGCTCAGTTAGAACTTCAGCAGGTCATCTCAACCATGTCTACACACCTAAATGCATTGAATTGCTGCCATGTGATTGACTGATTAGATATTTATTTAGGCAGCGACTTGTTTACTCGTAGCTGCCCGGTAAAGTGTGCGATACAAAGAAGTTAGTTACTTCCTGATGAAGTATATAAAATCAAATCAGATCTGTGACTCGGATATTTGTTTCCCAGTTTTGCATTCAAAATAAAAAGACGAAAAGGAAAAACACTGCATTATTTGATTTTTCTCTGTGCCGCATTTATCATTTTCTGATTTTTTATTCTCAGTTGAAAAGAACAAATTATACACTGATTACTCAACAACCACTGTTAAGGGAGTAACCAAAAAACAAAGTGTAATTCTGTCACTTTTGTGTTATTAGTATACAAAACATACAATTATTCATTTTTTTCTTGTTTGGATGCTTTCTTTTTTTTAAAACTAATTTTATGCTAACACTTTGATTGTGCTACAAAAAAAGACAAAAAAAAAACAACCCTAAACCATTATTCACAAAAAACATTCAGTCATGCTCCACAACAATCAGTGCAAATGTCCCATGCAGCTCTGTTATTATTTCATTTTCTTCAGCCATGACTCCCTTTTATCTATGAAAGCTGGTTAGATAACTCATCAGGAAAATCAAACAAATGAAATTTTAAAAAAAAGTTTGAATAAATTCAAAACAAGCGAAAACACCACCAAGTCCGAAATTTTCTCTTTTGTAGATTTTTATTTTTTATTTTTTTTAAATCTTAGCAAGCATTACGGGTATATATTTTTTATGTTTGTAGAACATGCAGGACTTTTTCACAGCATATTCATTTTCAACAGAACCACTTGGGGCTCGAGGAGCGGCAAACATACCGAAAGCATTCACTGACAGGAAAAAGTACTCCAGTGTCCTATAGGTGGATGAAAGAGCATTGAGCGTGAGTAGGAGCTTGCCACAAAGTCTCCTGCGTGTTTAATAACCTGTCAACTCACCAGAAACGGCGTCGTGGAACTCATCCTCGCTGAGGGCACTCCGTGGTGAAGATCCCTTGACGACGGATTGCTCAAGTTCGTGGTGCTCTGTGGCGAGAGTCTGCAGTGCCTCAGAGAGGATCTTATTCTTCTCCACCTCCTGCTCCAATTTCAGACTGCGCACCTGAGCTCACCACACACAAACACACACAGACAAAAGGAAACACGCTAATCACTCTCAGAAACAGAAACCATCATGAATTCTATCCTCTGCACTCGATAACCACGAGCAAAAGATGGCCAAGCGTTCTCCAGGCTACCAAAATTTTATTCAAAGTCTCATTAAAAACAGAGGACAAATGTGCATGACTATGAGACAGGCTTTGATGGCAGCAGGTCTGCAAGTAAACACCATGTTGACTGACTGATCCCCCCTCTGTTCTGTCCTCTCATTATCAGACCCATGGCGAGAGAGACAGAGATGGAGCTGAGAGGGTTGAGCCATGTTTATCTGTAATGGAGGCCAGCAGCCTTGATGCTGCCGTCTCAAATAGCCTGCCGGAGAACACGAGTCCCGTAGAAGAGAGGGAATCAAATGACGGATAATGGACTCCGATATAAACCATTAGCTAAACCTTCCTTTTACACAAAACATTAGTGCTGATAATATGAAGGTGTGCTCACTTTTACTTCACTATTTCCACGGAAAGGCTGACATTGTGCAAATGCAAAATTAAAGTCCACTGACGAGGCAGGGGTTTACTTTGGATTGTCAAAGTAACAGAAGAGGGAGAAATGATTATAAATGATCATCCACAAGAGAAGAGAAAGCTAAATGAAGTGGGGTGGAAGTGCTGTATGATGACAGAGTGCAGATCACTTGACATCTCTGCACAATTATGAACTTAGAGAGGAAATTCCTCCTGCTGACCCCTCCACAGGTGGTGTTTAAATACAAAGCAGGGCTGCAGGGCCTGGAAGTGAGTCAGTATATTTCCTTTGCAGGGGGAGTAAGCATAGGCCCAACTTCTTCATTTAGCCGGCGAACCATCATTTACAGACGGAGCTATACTGTATAGTTTGAATTATCCCTATTGAGACTAGGCCTATTCATGGTGAGTTCTGAGATTCTGTGAGTCTTTTATCATGTGCTCTGCCTCTGCAGATTGCAGTTCAAAAGGCTGTGCAGCTGAGCGATCGAGGCCCGGCCCACATGTAAAGACTGAATGCACTGGACTGGCTGTTAAACTCAGAACATTCAAACTGTTCCTGGCAGCCCCAGCTTCATCAGCTGCTGTCTTCTTCTTAAAGATCCCCACAGAAATTATTGAAGTTGTGTTACTGAGCATTTGTGAAGAGACGGAGTCTATATAAAAAAGGGGGGAAAAAAGGACATACACATTGTGACTGAAGAGAGGGTTTTTTTCTCCATCATCTAATGATTATATTCAGGGTTTGGTTTTGTCTGGTCTTTTCATGTGCTGCAGAAAATGAGCAGCAGTGGGAATGTCATGCATAAAAGGGTTGAATCTATGCATTGATGTGAAGGTAAACATGCCTTGATTTACATAGCCAGCATCTCAAGTGTACATTTATCACAGCAGTGCATCAAAAGCAGCAGCACTACGAGACATCATTTTTCACAATCAAAAGAGGGACAAATTCTTATTCTGGTGGAACATTCAAACACAAATCTGATTCAGAAAGTGCTGCAAATTAAAACCGCGACAGGATGCAACTTAACACTCTCACTTTTACAGATTCAGTGCTTTACTGCACAAAAAAAAGAAAAAAGATGGCACTTTCACATTACGATAGTAATCAGAAATGCAGTCGTTGACATGTTGTAAATTATATGCATCATCAATGAATAGTGGTTTTTCTTCTGCATCAAAAACCAGATTAAATCGGAATTATCTATAAACACATCGGCCCCGTCTCTGCTGTATCCACATATATCTGTGTTTACATCATTCATTGTTTCGCTGCCAGTTCTAAAATCACAGCCAAAACCCTCTTGCTTCCACTGAAGAACTTGCACACATACCCACACAGATTACAGAGTTCGACTGTTAAATAAACACTGAGAATTATTAGTATTTGCATTAAAGATATGTACTGCAAATGACTGTGCCGCACTGTTTATATTGTATTAACTGGCTGCTGATTTATGTAATAAAAGTTTGAGCCATGCACACAGCATGGATATAGGGATGGCAATATGAGGCTGGCAATCCATTTCTTTTACCCAGAATATTATAGCAGTGTCATTGCAATCCATTCATGACTTCTACTTACTTTGGTGACTCCTTTGACTTTTGTCCTTCTCACAATGCCATTATCAGCCCCTTAAATATTTGGTTTAAGACCAAATATGTTTAAAACCATTTCTTCTAGTTTAATCGTGCATAGAAAATGAGACATTCTAGTCCTGTTTTTTTAACCACACACAATTTTACATTTGATTGACAATATCAGTTTCACTGAACCAAAATATTCTGTGGCAGTATATCCCCTTACTGAGAAATTATCAGTCTACTGCTTTGGCTTATGTTTGACCTTGAATACAACCGGGCTTTACGCCAGTGTAATAACTTGGCTGAACACCCTGCTCGTCTTTGCGCTCCTAATCCAATTTTACAACCTGATGCCTTCAGTTTAGTTTCAACTGAATTACTCTATGCAAGTCTGCAATTCATTCATAACTTTTCACAACTCAAAAAAAAAAAAAAAATCCACATCAGCTGGCGAAGCCTCGTGCACTAAAGAGCAGATTATGAATTGTGTTACATGTTTTACAAACTTATTTTAATCTGAGAAAGATGAGAAGTTGCATAAATGTAACAAAATGGAATTCAATTACTTTCAAATATATAAAGAATGTATTTAAATGGATATAGTGCAAAAAAAAAAAACAAAAACCCCCACCACATCTGCAAGACTAGCATCTGAGGCTAAGAGTGCTATATATATACTCTACACATGGATATATATTTATTTGTTCTATAAATTATCTTAAAAAGCTACTAGGTTTTCCTTGTAATTGTGTTCAGGTAGAGCACAATAAAAGTGATCATCAGCTCACACGCTTCAGTACTTCAAATTATCTTATTACATCTTAGTAGAGGGTGACATTTCGAGCACACTCACTCTTCAGATAATGAAACACAAGGCAGTCTCTATCTTAAATCACCTGTGATTGGCGACATAACCACACCCCATAATACCCAATCAGAACCACATGTTACTTAGGTCAAACAATTTATAAATAAATTCAGAATCCACTTCAAGATTTTGACTTTGACATTCAGGGCTCTGCATGGACAAGCACCAACCTATATCAGAGATATTTTACATTCTTACATCCCCAGCAGGTCCCTGAGGTCATGTGACCAGGGCTTGCTGGTCGTCCAACATATGAGACTGAAAACAAAAGGCAATAGAGCGTTTGTAACTGTGGCCCCCAGACTCTGGAACTCCCTTCCTTTGAGCCTGAGATCTGTGGACTCAGTGGTTTCACTTAAAAAAAAAAAAAACAGCTAAAAACTCATCTTTTAAAACTTGCTTTTGGTTGATTTCTGTTTTTATGTTTTATCTTGAAAGGTGCTATACAAATAAAATTTTACTTACGTACATATATAATACATATTTTAAAGTAATATATTTTGGCTCTGCAATAACTTTGAAAGGTTAGTGCCTAGAAAGACAAAAATAGAAACTCATAAAAAAAAAATCTAAATACCAAGTAACAAACACAAAAAAAAAAAAAAAAAAAACACCCATAATGTCTAAAGCAGAGGTTCCCAAAGTGTGGGGCCCGCGGTATGAAAAACAAAACAAAAAGCAAAAACAAAGAACGAACCCTTGGACACTGCTAGCATCATTCTCCGTTTTCGGTGATTCGAAACGCCGTTTACGTGTGGACGAAAGGTCCAAACGCATAGAAACAGCTGCGTTTTCAAAAATACCCGTGTAGGTGTGGACGCAGCGTAAAAGAGTTAGTAGTGTATTTTATTGCTGCCTGTAATTTATTGCAGTTTACTTGTATTTGCTTAATTGTTTACTAAATGTTTGAGGTTTGAAATAAACTGCAATGGAGTTTGAAAACAAAATGTGTGTGTGTGTGTGTGTGTGTGTGTGTGTGTGTGTGTGTGTGGGGGGGGGGGGGGGGGGGGGGTGTAACAGTTTTCTTGTAAAACAAAGGGGGGCCCAGCAAAAAAGTTTGGAACCACTGCTTTAATGGAAAAAGTTTTTTTCTTGTTGTTTTTTTCTGATCTCGTTCGAAGAGGATCAAATATTCATTAATTTATTGATGTGTAAACAAACCGTCCCCACCTGACAGTGTTTTTGTAATTGTTCTGAGCCCAACAGCAACAAAATTCAAATGTGCTGCCTGAGAGCCTGACGATCACAGCCGTTTCGAATCTGCTTTCAGCCTTGTCCCCGGCGTACAGAGATTTTCAATTTTTCTCTGAATCTTTAAAAATATTATGAAGCACAGAGGCTGAAATCCCCCAATCTTTGTAGGGTCGATACTAATATAAAAAACAAGTTTTACATCATCAGGAAGGCAAAATTTGTTTCAAACACTCTGTTCCTTTTTTTCTTTGCTCTACATAATTTAAAGAAAGTGTATATCGCCAATATTGCCAATTCAACAGCATAACCCCTAATTTGGAGCAGAGGACATCCACCCAACTGCTGTTCAAATCTTTTGTTTGTGAGGAACAGCTAATGAGAAGAAAGCTGGCATAACAAAAATGTGTTTATGAAGATAGAACAGCTGTTTAAAACAGCTTTTGAACGGTCAGTCATGCAAAGCTACTTTAATGTGGTTCAAGAGTAATAAAAAATATGCATACATAAATGAGCTTTATAGGTCAACGTGTTGCTTGGACTTTTGCAGAATGGCGAATCCCTCCCCACATTTATTGCTGAAAGACTCATCCTTGCTGTAAAGCTTTTCTTTTATACCAGTCATGCACTGACCTTTTGCCATTTAACCTAATTAGCTGTGAGAAGTTCTTTCAGGTGTTTTCTTCTTTGTTGTCGTTGCTTTTAATACAACTTTTCCAGTGTTTCATATGCCGCCCCTCCCAAATCACTTTGAAATGTGTTGCTAGAAGTTCATAAATTAGCATATTTCATAAAAACAAAACAAAAAAAACAAAAAAAACAAAAAAAACCCTTCTCCTATTCAACATGTGTTATGCTTTCATTGTCTTTACGGTATTTTGAATCAATTGCAGGTTTTAAATGATTATTGCATTCTCTTCTAGATTGTTGCAAAATTGAGGTTGCTATAAGCGGTATAATCTACCTGTTTTCATGAGGGGGTGTATTCTAGCCCCCGAATCCTTCCATTTTAATCAAATCCATTGAATCAAAAACAAAGAAAAAAACCCCATGTGTAAGCATATAATCACTTCCACTCAGTCCGCTGAGCTGCTTTTGTTAGAGTGAATTTTTCCAGCATCTTTTTGTGTAGGATAATTTCTTTTTACATCCCAAAGATATACATCATCTTACTGAGCCCCAACAGTCTCAATATAACACTTACAGATATCAAGTTATTTAAAATGTCACTGTAATCTCATTTATCTCCTTTCTATGATCCAAGTAAACTTAGATAATAACCGTCTTCAGTTAATGGTGACTAAAATGCTGATAATCAGCTGAAAAACAGTCACAGTCACTAGGCTCTCAAATAAAAGTTTAAATTTGTCTTTGGAAGGTCACACTCACCCCTTCCTGTCTGGAGAAGAGGCTGAGACAAATGTTGAGATTGGAAGTGGTTTCGCTGGATAATTCACATATTTCTTGCATCTTTTGCAGTATTGTTGATGGAAATTCTGAGGGGATAAAACACATAAAGTAATGAATGCAATGGAAAAGTCACAACTTTGAGCTATTACAGTTTGTTTGTTTTTTTAAACGCTCTTAGAACATGTATAAAGAGCAAGCACACTGCAGAAACCTCTAATGACAGTGCCAGATGGCTGCGTCTTAATTAACAGTCTTTCAGACATTACTGTGCATTTAAATCTGTTTGAAGACTCTTGTAATTTTAAATCAAAAGGTTTTCATTTCACCTCCTGTGTAAGTGTGTTTCTCCTCGTCTACGTACTGTATATTACATAACAAAGAAAAGTGAAATAAAAGGCTTTACTTTCTGACAGCTCTTCATTCTTCAGCATGGACAGGAGCGCTGCGACCTCCTTCTCCAGATTTTTCTGGCTGACATCTGCAACCTGGTGATTTAGAGAGATGGGAGAAGACTGCAGATCAACAAAAAGTAGCACGGGGTGGGTGGACTAGTTCACAGAAAACACTATGGGTCGTTAAGCCAACATGCTAATTAGGCTCGCTTTCTGTTTGCAGCCACCTGTAGTGAACTTGTTAGCTCTCCAAGTGACATCACTTCTTCGTATTCCTCCTCTTCGCTCCCTTGCTCTTGGGAGCAGTAGTATGTGCTGTAAGCTGCGTGCTCCTCCAATGTATCAACCCATGCCTTAAAGAAAGACAAACAAAGGACAGAAAAACCAAAAAGCTTACTTAGTTATTTGACTGATCTTGACCTTTATGTGTTTTTGAAATACTATAGGAAACATGTTTATTATTATTATTATTTCTTTTTAGAGGAGCATCAGGAGAGAAGATGAAAATAAGCTAGCCAGGCTCTCTCTGTAAAGGTCATAAAATATATAATCTGCCTCTAAAATTTACTAGCTGACAAATTTTACTGTGATTTGTTATATATATTAAAAACAAACAAACTTGTACTTATTTCCAGCTAACGACTGTTTTCCCAAATTGCCAAAATTTTCTTTTAGAACACAGCTTGCATTTCAAATTTTAGTAGTATATTTTACATAATGGCCGGGACTTTTAATTACATTCTTTATCAGCTACTTACGCTGATAGATAATTCATAGCAATGCAAGAGACAAAGTAGACAACGATTTCTCATCTAGAGCGACAACGTCTTAGCATCTGAACAGCTCGCATAACAACTACAAAAGTCAAGTAATAATCCTGTGAATAACTCAATGTAATGATGCAAATTCTCACACCTGGGTTGTTATAATGACTAAACAAACAAAGAGTTAATTAATGAGCTTGGGGTGCATTTGAGATTTTACACTTTTGCATAAAGCCTGAGAAAAGCTAAAAATTACATTTTACTTCAAGATTTCAAAACATATGATTAGAGAACTGTTAATAAATTTCTGTTTGTTTAAATGCACTTAAAGAACACTGGGGTAACCCAGTAAAGAGAAGAACTTTATTCATCTACCAATGGATTCCACACATGTGGAACATTTACAGTGTAAGGAAAGGTAGTAAGTTAGGTTATTAGTTAAGATTGCAACTTAGCTTTTTCCCCATTTCAGAGCTATTGCAAAAACTTTGCAGAAAACGAAGGTCAGGAGATAACAGGAATTTTTAAAAAGTGTTTGAAATGACAACCTGAGGAGAAACCAAACTTACTTTTCTTGTTCCCTCTGGGTCATTTTTAGGTGATACTTTAAAGTGGTGCACACTGTCATCAAAGCACTTGAGAGTGAAAAAGCAGTTATCTTTGGCTCTTATCTGGAAATGAGAAACATCAGAAGCTTTCATTTGTGGAAAAGCAGAAGCTACACAAAGACAAATTCAGCACAGGGGTCAAAAAAAAGGGAACGCAATGTTGAATGTTGGCTTACCAAACAGTGAGCGTTTGTGAGGGACTTACAGCCTTGCCTTCTTTCACCGGCAGCTGCTTCTGACCTTCATAGAAGAAAGAAAAACAGATTGAGGCCTTTTCCATTTCACTTGGAATCTCAACAGTTGATAGATGATAGAAGGAAAGGTATACGGGAAATAATTCTCCTCTTCTTTACTCATTTGTCTCTCATCTATAGCAGCGGTCCACAATCTTTTTTGCACCACCAACCGGTTTATGATCTGACAATATTTTCACGGACTGGCCTTGTCGCGGATAAATACAACAAAAAAGAAGATTTATTCATAACACACGGGAAAAGACCGAGGGAAACCGAGTTAATGATAAAACAGACAAAAAAAAATAATGTTAAAAACCATTAAAACCCCTAAAAACGATGAATTTCACACCCGAGCCTAAACTCTCGCAGCCCGGTACCAAACGACTCATGGGCCGGTCCGTGGCCCGGGGGTTGGGGACCGCTGATCTATAGCACCTTTCTAATCAAAACTGTGCAGCACTTCCATTTATCTCTAGCTAAGACCTTTTCACACGTCTGATTCAAGGAGCACAGACAAAATGAGGGATGCACCTACTGTTTTGAGTACCAGGATATAACACCATCTTGAAGGACGACCCAGTAAGAGCGCCATCCAAAAAATCTGGAGCTCTGCAGGAAGCCACACAAGTGAAGAATCAGCAGTCTAATTTTTCAATTAAATATTTTTTAGCCTTTTCTGATTTCACTAGTGGCTGAAAGAGACTATTTATTACAATAGATTTCAGCAAAGTGGACCTGTTATATTCATCTCCAGCTTGATATTTTCATTGCTGCAAACCACTAAATCACACGATTCACATTTAAATCATCCTTATTTATCTTATCTTGGCTCCTCAGTTCATCCACTAAGTGAAACAGATTTCTTTGCCGTCCCAATGTTAACAACAAGTCTGAACAGCAGTGTGTGTGTGGGCATCCTACAATCACACATTTGCACCTGTAAAGCCACAAAACAGCATTTTGTTGGAGCTCTTTTAGCGTTGCAGCGATGCAACATAACAATCTGGGGATCTTGGATTGGTGATGGAAGTGTCGGACCGGTGCCTAATGTCTTCACCAGCACATCCCAAAGGTTCCATATTAAGCTCAGGATTCCGTGTCGATCAACCGATGCGTGAAAATGATTGATTTCACTGTAAGGCACTCAAACTAATCCATGATCATGATCATTCAATATTTTGTTTTGACTGCATTTCTTCTTCTGGGTTTTAATAATGTGATACGCAGTTCTTTGTAGTTTTAAAACGTTTTCTTTGTGTGATGCAATAATGTAACCTTTGTTCACATGAACGCAGGATATGGTTGTTTAAGAAATGAGATGCTATTCTCTGAATCAGATTGGGTTAAATAACATTTTACCAGGTGAAACATATTAATCACAACAGTAATTGTGCAGTGGAAGTTTCTTAGCTGTTTGCATAGGCAGTTTTTATTTATTTATTTAGTCTGGGTATTGTATATTGAATATAACTTAAAAGCAAAATGAGCAATAAATAAGTTCAATGTAAGTTTAATAAACTTAAACACAGGATTCTTCCAGATAATTTAAAAAACCTGTAAGGTTGAGTTTTAAATATTTCAGTTTCAGTTTCACAGAATTTATGTTTTGACTTTGTTTCTCAGAAACAGAAGCCAGTCAGAGGTGTGGAATGCAAACTGTGTTTTTCTCCAGTACAATAATGTTTGGCTCACACTGATCACTGATGATTTGATGCTTGTGTCTGTTTTGCTTAACTCAAAAGCAGGCATCACTGCCACCCCAGAGGCGTAAGACTCTTTAGCAATTCTCTTATTGATTCTTTATCGGTTTTTCAGTGTGGAAAACGCTCTACACATTTTCTGTGTTATCATCTCTGTGTCTGCCGGACTTGCATAATTGTCAGGTGCACAAAATTACACTGCCATGAGCCTGACGTCAATGTTTCACAATGCACAACTGCCAGGAAACATTCCAGCAATGATAAAAGGGAGTGATAAGAATGCAGGAAAATTCTGCAAAATTCAGCCTGTTCTTGATTTCCTTCCCTACCACTATGACATAACTAAAAAATGATTAACACTTAGATTATTCTTTAGTTGTCAGCTGACAATCGCAATCTCTGTAAAGCCTGCTGTATCTGCTACTGTGATCTTTGTCTGCGTTCACGGTCACGACATTTGATGAAGCAGCGAGCTGATGGTGTAGTTACACACCGCACCTCTGGAATTCTGGATTTTTAAATGCTCATTTCAATTTAATGACAAAAAAAAAACAGATTTCTGGACTACATGTCAAAGTTATTTTTATAATAAAAGCATATAAACACTGAGTATGATCGGTACTGTAAAAGCAATCAGGAGTGAGTTTTGGCTCTCAAACTGTGGGGCAGGCCCCCCTGGTGGGGCTTAGAGCCAGTGCAGACAGGGAGATGGTCAACCGGAGGTAAAATACAGACTGAAATGAAGTTGAACTAATGTAATTTATTTGGGGAAGATTAACAAACAACAATTTGCTGATGCTATCTTGTTGACCTTTATTTCTCCAGTTTTCAACTTGGATGCTTTGTTATTGTTAACTGACAAAAATTTGTTTGGTAGGAGGTGAGAACGTTTTTTTTCTTAACTCATTCACTGCCATTGACGTCTATAGACGTCAATTGAAAAACTTACGTTGACTGCCATTGACGTCTATAGACGTCAATTACGTTTTTCAATGGGAGGGGCCAGAATACAACCTCGGGCAGCTTGTCAGTGAATTTTATTTTTTCATATATTTGTAAATAAATTGTTTTGATAAAACATAACCTTTCGCAGTGTTATTTCTGTTTTATAGAAGTGAAAAACTATTTTATATGTTAGAGGTGTCACAAAGCAAGAAATATTAGTGTCAAAGGCACTTTTCTGCTTGAAATGTATTTTTCACAAAAAGCTCATTTTCTCCCTTTTTTTGGTCAAAACAGGCATTTTTGGTGGAACCCACCTCTATTCTACAGCTGATTACTAAAGAATGGAAAATGGTAGAAACAAGCTTTTTTTTTGGATGAAAGAAGAGGGTCTGTTCTTCATTTTGGTAGGTTCAGCGTTTATATGATCATAACACACAGTTTTCTGTGGCTCTTCAAAAATGAGTAGAAATGCTCAAAAACCCTGGCAGTGGGGAGTTACCTGATTTGAAAATGGCTGGCAGTGAATGTGTTAAGAGAAACGTGCCAACAAAGTTTAAGAACCACTGAACTACATGCTGTGAGGAGTATTTTAGCAAGGAAGAGATATATATGCCTTACTCCTTTTCTTTAATTGTGCGTTTTCGTTCGCTGATTGGATTTTCAGAGCTACCAAAAAAGCCAGTTCCCATATTTTACCTTCCAGAGAGGTCCTTCATACTTCTTGACATGTCGGGTCATATCCTGCCAGGCAGACAAAGAGCAAAGATGAATCCGTTTAAAAAAATAAAACATAAAAAAACAGAAGAGAACAAATAGTTAATTAGGACAGCAACTATCAGCTGGATACTCACTCGATGAATGTTGCCCTCAAGAATCTGCTTCATTGCTGTATCACTGGCCAGATCAAATACTGTTTGGCCTACAAGTTATGGACATACAAGACAAGAGGAGCTTTAACACAACAGAGCACATTTTTACAGAGGGAGAAAAATACTGCAGGATTCAAGAATGTTTAAATGCTGGTGACAGCAATTATAAATATCAAGGACTCATTTACATCCGAGCAGCTTGTGCTTCTCATGCAATCACAGTTTCTAAATTTTTTGCCTCGATAATCATGTTCGAGTCACAGGAAGAACTGCTGCAATTGCCAAAACTGATTAGAATTTTAAACTTTGAACATTTTTGGAGAAACCGCCTAGGCGTTTGCTATTTTTGTTTGGGTGAAAGAATTCAGACAGACCTTGTGAAACATGCTGAAACGCATTCTCAATAGTTTCCATTTCCTATCCTGTCTTTGGCTGCCAGACCTGAGGATTTCCTTTTTTACTGCACATGTACATAGATCATTTTTGGGTGGACTTTTTATACCTGTGTATTCATACGTATTTGTCACCGTGTTATTTCCAGCAGCAAAACGATTTCAGATTGATTCAAAATAATACAGGGAGTGCAGAATTATTAGGCAAATGAGCATTTTGTCCACATCATCCTCTTCATGCATGTTGTCTTACTCCAAGCTGTATAGGCTCGAAAGCCTACTACCAATTAAGCATATTAGGTGATGTGCATCTCTGTAATGAGAAGGGGTGTGGTCTAATGACATCAACACCCTATATCAGGTGTGCATAATTATTAGGCAACGTCCTTTCCTTTGGCAAAATGGGTCAAAAGAAGGACTTGACAGGCTCAGAAAAGTCAAAAATAGTGAGATATCTTGCAGAGGGATGCAGCAGTCTCAAAATTGCAAAGCTTCTGAAGCGTGATCATCGAACAATCAAGCGTTTCATTCAAAATAGTCAACAGGGTCGCAAGAAGCGTGTGGAAAAACCAAGGCGCAAAATAACTGCCCATGAACTGAGAAAAGTCAAGCGTGCAGCTGCCAAGATGCCACTTGCCACCAGTTTGGCCATATTTCAGAGCTGCAACATCACTGGAGTGCCCAAAAGCACAAGGTGTGCAATACTCAGAGACATGGCCAAGGTAAGAAAGGCTGAAAGACGACCACCACTGAACAAGGCACACAAGCTGAAACGTCAAGACTGGGCCAAGAAATATCTTAAGACTGGTTTTTCTAAGGTTTTATGGACTGATGAAATGAGAGTGAGTCTTGATGGGCCCGTGGCTGGATTGGTAAAGGGCAGAGAGCTCCAGTCCGACTCAGACGCCAGCAAGGTGGAGGTGGAGTACTGGTTTGGGCTGGTATCATCAAAGATGAGCTTGTGGGGCCTTTTCGGGTTGAGGATGGAGTCAAGCTCAACTCCCAGTCCTACTGCCAGTTTCTGGAAGACACCTTCTTCAAGCAGTGGTACAGGAAGAAGTCTGCATCCTTCAAGAAAAACATGATTTTCATGCAGGACAATGCTCCATCACACGCGTCCAAGTACTCCACAGCGTGGCTGGCAAGAAAGGGTATAAAAGAAGAAAACTAATGACATGGCCTCCTTGTTCACCTGATCTGAACCCCATTGACAACCTGTGGTCCATCATCAAATGTGAGATTTACAAGGAGGGAAAACGGTACACCTCTCTGAACAGTGTCTGGGAGGCTGTGGTTGCTGCTGCACGCAATGTTGATGGTGAACAGATCAAAACACTGACAGAATCCATGGATGGCAGGCTTTTGAGTGTCCTTGCAAAGAAAGGTGGCTATATTGGTTGCTGATTTGTTTTTGTTTTGTTTTTGAATGTCAGAAATGTATATTTGTGAATGTGGAGATGTTATATTGGTGTCACTGGTAAAAATAAATAATTGAAATGGGTATATATTTGTTTTTTGTTAAGTTGCCTAATAATTATGCACAGTAATAGTCACCTGCACACACAGATATCCCCCTAAAATAGCTAAAACTAAAAACAAACTAAAAACTACTTCCAAAAACATTCAGCTTTGATATTAATGAGTTTTTTGGGTTCGTTGAGAACATGGTTGTTGTTCAATAATAAAATTATTCCTCAAAAATATAACTTGCCTAATAATTCTGCACTCCCTGTAGTAATAAAAATTATGCCTCTGACTGGTTTCTGCTCATAAACAAAACAAAAAAATAAACAAAAACCAAAGCTTAGAAACTGTTGAAATAATTAAGGCAACAAATGAACCTTTGGGCAATTATCCAGCTGAGTCCTTTGTTAGATTTTAGAACATTTAAAGTAAACCTGCAAATTTTCTTATTTTCTGTTACATACATGTTGTTACAAAGATGAAAGGTCATATTAAACAAAGCAAATGTTTCATACAATGAGGTCATTGCATGTACATGCAATCCCTGTTAAACACTCACATTTTTTTCTACATTTGGCTCTATATGATGTCAGAGAGAGAGAATATTTCTAACATGGTCATCTCAGACACACAGCTCTAGCTGTGAGCACAGGAGCCCCGCCCCCACATTCTGTCAGGCCTTCTGTTTTTGAGGGACAGCCAATCAGAAGAAAGCGGGTTTAAAAGAAAGGCGCAGGAAGCTCAAAAGCATTGTATCTGACATTAAGTGAACAGATGGGCTGCAGAGAAACCAAGAAAAGCCAAATAAAGATTATTCTAAACTTTGAACCATGTAATAGTCTACTGGAGACCAATAGAGTCCAAGAACCATAAAATGGAGCTGGAAATTAGCATGACAAGTTCCTTTTAATTTCTTAAGTTTGGCTGTGCAGACAGTCCTGGCAAGACAATAAGTTCATTGTTGCTTCTGGTATTTGTGACAAAAAGGAAAATTATTGAATATCTCCCAGTTATTCATGGTTGCCAGCTGTGGCTGATGAATCATACCATTCTTGTTTTGGAAGTTGGGGTTGGCTCCACCCTTGAGCAGCTTCAGGGCACACTGCCTCTGGCCTCGATAGGCTGCACAGTGCAACGGAGTGTTACCTAGCAGATCTGTGCAGTTGATGTCTGGAGGCTTCTTCCTGCAGAGCTACAGAAAACACACAGGACAGAAACAGGTGTGCTGTGTGAACCCAAGTGCCCTGATGCTCCTTATTATTCTGTTAAGAACTGAAGCATGACTCCTTAGATTTCTGATGCAGCCACAGAGAGCTGGAATAGTTAAGACTGCAATGGCTCTCTAAAACTGAACTGCCACTGTTCCCTTTATTTTTCTGAACACTGCAATTGAAAATATTGATTTGTGTCCAGTGGTTTCTCACTTCAGGCTTTTGTGAAGTATTGGATTTCAAAGGGCGTAGCTGATGGCACCGTGTTCACATGGTCTTGTGAACACGGTGTGATACTTTAGGGTGTAACTGTCAGTTAAGGCACAAAAAGTCTCTGTAATCACGCTAATCTGCTTACAGTGTGAGTGCCAACAGGCTGTTTAACAAGTACTCTTACTTGCTAAAATGTAACATTTTAGCTTTATTGTACTAACCTTCACTTATTACGCCACCATTTACTTCAGTGAAGCATACCATTATAAAATACAAGTATATTTAGGCAAATGCACTTAAAGTATTACATCTAATACAGAAAAACACCTCTGTGTTTGTGTTCTGCTCAAGATTGATTTGATTTGATATACCTTTATTAGTCCCACAATGGGAAATTTCATAATTTCATAAGGCTGCCGACCTATTGCACGCAATGGCGGCGCCATCATTAGATGAATGAATCTCTGCGATCATCCATCAGGTCATGACTGGGATTTCTCCTATTTCTTACTTTCATATGTTCAAATACTGGTAATCTGCTGTATTTGTTTTTTAAGCTTGCAACATTTGTTTTTACCCGTTTTCTCATTTATTTTAAAGACACACTTTACACATTATGAAGATCATGGGTTTTTGTGACAGGCAGGTAGTAACAAAGTGCCTAAAGACACTGTTTAAATGTTGTCAAGTTGTCTGTTGTTGGGTTGTTATTTTGTAACTATCTGATACACTGATACAACACAGTTAGACGTCTTTTTGTGCTTGAATGATTTATAGGTGTGTTCAGTTGCTTACAGGAAAAATAAAAAATTCCTCAGAAAACTGTCACGTACGAGGACTGGAAGTGACGAAGCAGCTAATGTCCAAGAAATCTGAAAGATCTTGAAAAAAAACTGGAGAAGTATTGCTAAAAAAATCTGCCTGCCTGGAAACAACGTATAAAGAAATAACGTGTCTAAATAACAAAATATAATGTCTTGTTATAGTCTAAAACATGTTGATGTTTTGGTTTCGCTAAATTGTTAGAAATGCCATCGCACTGATTCCAAGCCCCAGTGTGATAAACTCGTATTACTGATATGTAGATTGAAAGTAACAAATGTTGCTTTTTAAATTCAAAGATTATTATAAAGAGAGAACTGCAGAAAATGTCCACTGAATGCTGAAGTCATCAATTTTCAGACATTTGCAATGATTACATAATTATGATAGTTGTCAAGTCATTTAATGGCAGTTGTCCTCATATATCATGTTACTGCATATTTTAATTTGTAACAGTTTATGAGTTTTGCTTTCACAATATGATAAAATAAAAGTAAAATGTACACCGTTTAAGGAGTGTCACAATGTTACAGAGGATTTATGAATCATATTCTAGGCATTACTGAACAGGAATTTATCCTCATCTGTCCAAAAGCTTTAGTGAAACTGAGGTCTGTGGTGGGTCTACAGACCTCAGACCAGGGCTAACAAGCTAGAACTGATTTTAAACACATTCCTTTACCAAACTTCCATGATACCCAAAGATCTTTGCCCGGATTAGCTAAAGACATTCCAAACTATTTCAGGACAGAATGTAAAACTCAGACTTCTATTTTTAAGAGTTATTTAATGATAAAGAGCCTGGCGCAGAATCACATAGTGGGGAGGACACAATCTGCAGACTATAGGGCGCCCCCTATAGCTGCAGAATCTGCAGCTATAGGGGGAGCCCTATAAGACTCAGACTTCTACATTGTTAGGCTTCAGTTATCTGGTACTTACCAACTGAGTTAGCGTTGAAAGGTCTCCTTCCCGTGCAGCATCCAAAAGTTTCTCCTCCAGCTTTCTCTCCTCTGTTCTCTCAGCCGCTGTTTTCAGTGACAAGGCAGGATTTAAAAGAAGAAAATGTAGGTACTATATAAGCATTTTGCATGAAAAAAATTAATTAACACATTTCCATCTCTTTGCTGACAGAATATCTGGCTCACCTTCCAGCATGCTTCTGATCTCTGCATTTTGTGTCACGTCTTTGGGAATCTGTGCTGTCCCATTGATGACAGTAGCACACGCACCATAGTGCAGCAGCAGCATGACAACCTCCTGATCAATATGTGATTGATTGATGAACAAAATATTTGCATAAATACTACTGTTAATGATATGCAAAGCATGAAAGGACTCAAAATCTGAAATGAAAATTGCTGACACATTAACATACCTTTCTTCCTGTGAAAGCAGCTTTGTGCAGCGGCGTATCTCCAATATTATTGGGCAAGTTAACATCTGCCCCTGCCTGGAGGGGAGGGTGTGATGACACATGTGTTACCTCTGCAGTTACTCAAAATCTCCATGCTTTGAAGAAAAGAAACATTACCTTGAGCAACTCCTCAACTACATCTTTGTGTCCAAAATAGCAGGCCAAGTGAAGCGGTGTCCATCCCAGGTTAGATTTACTTTTTCCTGAAAAAAAAAACAGGACATAATGAAATAAACCAGCCCACAGCAGGCACATATATTTTCTCGATATACACAAATCACAGACCTTTGCAATTGATATTGAGCTGTATCTCTTCCCTTATCTTGGACAGGAGGAGCCTTTGAACCCCGGGCAGATCTCCATTCCGGGCATATCGTAGGAACTGCTCCTCTGGCTCCAGCTCCTCCATAGACCCCTGCATAGAAAACCCCCCAAAAAAAGAAAAAGAAAAGGAATGAAGAAATTAAGGCTTTTTAATTTTTTTTGTGAATAAAATTGTGCTTCAAGGAAAACCTATCCACCTAAAAGACACCCAGGAACTAAAGAGAATTGCTAATCATAGCATATACTTTGAAATCATTGCATTGAAACTGGAATAAATTATTATTTGGACCATTCCTGCCTATAATTTCTAATGCTAAAAAATGGGTAGTGTCTAAATTCAATAAAAAGACCTGATGACATACGTGCGACATTCAATTAAATTCATTTCACCCGATTCATAATAGAAGTCATCTTGAGGCAAGTTACAGTCCATACAATATCATGTGATTGGGACAAAAGTAAACTGAGCTACAAGTGTAAAGTCAGCGGTTGGCTCATATTGCTTAATAAGTCATCATTTCTCCTGCTTTAGGACATGTGAAGAAAAAGTCACAGGAGTTTGTTATGTCACACAATAAGGGAGAAGAAGGAAATCCAAATTATTGCAAAAGGCAGCAGTCACCAGACCAGCCTTACAAGAAGGAAGGCAAGAAGGAAGGCTTTCTCTGAAAAAAAGTCCACATGACATGACATTCTAGTGTATCTGCAATTAAATCCCAGTATGGAAAGAAAAACAGATAGACAAAAAGCTTAGTTAAGCAATGTTTTTAAATGTCATGTGGCTGTGAGCAAGGATTCGTGAATCACATTGACAGGACAAGACAAAGCAGACTGTGCAATTATGACGTTGGCAGGGCACCGGGGTGGTTTGGAGAAGCAATGAAACAGGTTTACCTGGGATTGAAAAGCATGTGACAGTAACAGTTAAGTGACCTGACTCAAACTGCACACTGCAATTTCAGGAAAAGCACGTTTTAAAAAAACAAAACAATCATTTGCCAATCCTGATCAGAAAACCTGCAAAGCCTGGTTTGATGTCTCTTAATAAAAAAAACAAACAGAAACATTTTAAGTCAATCAGCTTTTTAAAATTTCTTTCACTAATGCTCAATCCACTCTCTCATTTGAGGTTTATTTTTGCTGCGGTAACACCCAGGGCTGATTATAATCTTTTAATAAGATAAACATATCATAAAATATTTTTTAAAGGCTTATGTTTCAGTGTGCAAAGAAAGCATGTTTACTTGTGTATAATGAGGTTTAATATGGATTTAATTTTACATTTCCATTTAGTGTTACTTTACACTTCCACGCAAAAGTACTACATTTACCAGGCAATTTACTTTTTACAGTTATTCGAAAGATTTTACATTAAAGAAATAAATGCAACATTTTTTTTCCAAAGTTGTCCTCTTCTTACAACCCCTTAAAAAGCATTGTCCCTATGGCTGTCTAGGAGTTGTTTGCGATTCCAAATAAACCTTTTTGATGAACAAAATCCAATCCCATCCACTATTTACCCAAAATATTAATTATTGGAACAGTAATAATAATAATAATAATAATTTGGAGAAAAGTCGGCAAATGATCACACATTTGCGGAGGACTCTCCCCCCCCCCCCCCCCCCCCCCCCCATTCATTATCTCATGACCCCTTCCATTTATCTTACAACTCCTCAGACGAGGCCCTCGGTGTGGATAAAATACCTGAGTGTACAAAAATTTGTTAAGACCGTCTCCATGTCGAGCAGCTACACTGTGAAACCACTGATAAAGATAACATATTAGTCGCAATGACCAATTTTCTACAGTTAGACTGAATTTACCTGAACCTTTATTTCCTTACTTGATGTAGTATTTTACCCTCAAACCTCACTTCTTGCTCAACTTAAATCGTCTCAGTTGCAAGCTAAATTCCTCATGTGTCATTAGAATAAACACAGCAGCGACTGAATAAATACCGAGCGCGCGCACAGAAACACACACACACACACACACACACACTTACTACTTAAACTAATGCAGTCCCGTGAAGGTAAAATCCAGTGTTTTCAGGCAGAGCTGCTCACACAGGCCCTCTGTGAAGCTGCATGTGATATTTTAAGCCCTTCCTGCTGTCTCACTGCAGCGCAAACACAGCGGAACACATCACGCTGTCGCTCTTCACTTCATACGTTTCCCATTTATCGTCCAGCTGACCGACAGCCGAAAACTATCACTGCCCCTGTCTCTTCCCCCAGCACATGACACAACCTCCGTGCACTGTTTACACTTAGATCAGCTGATTATCGTGCAGCGGAACTCGCCCTGGCCCAATCCCACTCCTTTCAAAATAAAAGACTGTTATTGCAAATAAAGAGCATGAATAACAAATAAATAAATAAAATTGATGAACTGCTGTCTTAAATTAAAATAAAACTGAGACGCTCTCGGTTTTTTATGTTCTTTCTTCTTACGATTTTATTGTTGTCCTGGTTTCCAATGCAAAACCCGGAAGTTAAAATACGCATAGACGAGTCAAACTGCTTTGACCAGGAAGTAGTTTCTCAGAGCTGGGCGTCAACACATAACTCATGTACGTGTGTCTTATGAGTTTTGTGGTTTACTGAATAATCAACACATTTAATATAGGTGACACTTAGTCATGAGAAGAATAAATGGCGGATATCATAACTCCGGGGGATGATGAGGATCTTCAGACTCAAGTAAGCACAAAGTACTTCCTTTTTTAATCCTCAGAAAAAGTTAGGCAATCCTGTCAGTTTGTGCGAAATGTCTTGTTTGTTGTAATATTTTCAACTGGCCTGGTGAGAGCACGTAAGCCAAATGCGGTAGATGTAGAGCTGACAGGTTGAACAAGCCCTGCTGCGTTATTTAAGATAAAAATGAATATACATGAGCAGCACATAAAAAACTTGAATAAACATACATACACAGACACACACATATACTGAAGGTTGTTCCCAAGGTGTCTGGATTCATTAACACTTTTGGAAGTGATGTTTGAAGCGCAGCAGGTGCAGCAGGGTGCACAGAGGCCACACATCAACGCAAAGTGTCAAAACAGCAGAAAAAAAGGGAAAAAAGTGAACACCATCGCAGGCATACATAATTTAATTTTTGTTGCTATACAGTTGTGTACCCACTGTCTTTATATTCAGGGAAAGTAAACATTGGCATCTAAGTTGGGAATCATAAAGAAAATAATGACATATACTGTCTTGAGATCACTAACTGTAATCTCACAATGTGTGTGTGTGTGTGTGTGTGTGTGTGTTGTCATTCAGTTTACAGCTCAGATTTGTCCCATTGCTTTTCTTCACATATTCTAAGGGGACATATTGATACTTGTCTTATTTCATTAGGTACACCTATTTAATGACTACTTAACGCAAATATTTAATCAGCCAATCACATGGCAGAAATTCATTTTAATTAGGTATTTAGACATGGTCAAGATGACTTGCTAAAGTTCAACCTGAGCATCAAAATGGGGAAAAAAGGTGATTTGAGTGACTTTGAATGTGGCAAGGTTGTTGGTGCCAGATGGTCTGCTCTGAGCAGTTCAGTAACTGCTGATCTGCTGGGATTTTCTCACACAACCACTGCTAGGGTTTACAGAAGATGGTCTAAAAATGAGAAAATATCCTGTTCTCTCTGTGTGAACGTCCCTTGTGATGCCAGAGGTCAGAGGTGAATGGCCAAGCTGCTTACAGCTGATAGGAATGTAACTCAAATAACCGCTCATTAAAACCGAGTAATGCAGAAGAACATCTCTAAATGTGCAACACACCAACCCTGCAACATTCGGCTGGTGGGGTCAGAATAAAAGCCTGGATCCCTCCTGCCATATATCACAGTTCAGGGTGGTGGTGGTATAATGGTGTAAGTGAGATTTACTAGGCACACTTTGGGCCCCTTAGTGCCAATTGAGCATCATTTAAATGTTATAACCCCTTTATGACCACAGTGTACCCATCTTCTAACAGCTGCTTTCAGCAGGATAACGCACCATTTCACAAATCATCTCAAACTGGTTTCTTGAACCTCACAACGTCACAAAATCAAATAGCCTTCAGAGTCACCACATCTCATCCAATAGTATCCACATGCTTTATGATGTGCTGGAACAGGAGAGTTGGTTGGATGTGCAGGTGGAACTGTGTGATGCTGTCATGTCAATACACACTAAAATCTCTGAAGAATATTTCCAGCACCTTGTTTAAATCTATTTCCCAAAGACTTAACACAGTTATGAAAGCAAAGGGCTTGAAACTAGCAAGGTGTAACTAATAAAATGGCTGCTGAGTGTAGATACTGTTACAATAACAGCTGCTCATATTAAGAAAGGCCAATAAGTTTTAATTATTGAGATCAATCTAAGTACAAGTAATCCCAGTGAGACAATGGCCTTCTTAAAACAGCTCTAAGGACTCAGTTTACAGCCGGGCTGGCCAATTCAATTTCCCAAGTGTACACAATTAGGGCCTAATTGTAATATTTACTCTTACCAGTAGCATTTACAAAGAGATAAAAATTAACATTGAAGTGAATTGAGTTCAACTTTTTTGCAACAGCCCAATTTCCCATGTTGCCCCTTGGAAAAATTAACTGCTCACCCTTGGTTTAGTCTTGTCTATGTATGATCAAGAATTCTCCTGCTATTATCATCTCAGACATACAGCTCTGCACCTCTGATGTTCAAGTCTTCTTTGCCTGTCAAAAAGAAACTGACGTACGCAGAGTGGCATGAGAGCTGCAACAGCTAATTTATGGCCGAGGCCAAGCTGAGGAGCTGCTCCAGGTCCCAAGGTTATTCCAAAGTTAGTCCAGAAGAGTGTAAAAACAAAAACATTAATTTGAATATTCTTATTAAATACACTTCATCTTTGCCCCTTTCACTTGGTAAGTTCCACCACAGTGATTAATGAACTCTCTGTATGTCCTCATTCACGACATCCTTGAACCTTCTCTGAGGTCTTTCTCTTTTCTCCTGCCTGGCAGCTCCATCTGCAGCATCCTTTGTCCAGTATATGCACTATCCCTCCTCTGCACATGTCGAAAACCACCTCAGCCTTTCCTCTCTTAGTTTAGCTCCAAACTGTTTGACCTGAGGTGCTCATGTACTCATTTCTAATTTTGGCATCTTCAGCTAGCATCTCTGACACAGCCTCCTGTCTTTTTGTCAGTACCAAGACCACACTCATCTCCACCCACTCCACCCTGCCTGCACTCTGTGCTTCACCTCTCTTGTGCACTATCTGTTGCTTTGGAAGGTTGACCCCAGGTATTTAAACACTTTACTGCCTCTACTCAAGGGGTAATTAATGCTTTTTTGAAGTACCTCTGTGAATCAAATTAAATGTCAGTTACACACGGATTAAATAAAGTGAGTGAAGCTTTCTGTGCATCCATGGTCCAAACAATCACCACCGAGTCTGATATGATTAATCTAATTGCTTTGTTGTTCTTTGTTCTCTCTTAGATTGAAGAGGTTGAGGCTTTGTCTTCTATCTATGGTGATGAATGGTGTGTGATTGATGAAGCATCCAGGATATTTTGCATTAAAATATCCGCCGACTTGGAGGAGCCAAAACTGACGGCGTGTTTGCAGGTGCAGAAAATTGCATATTAGTGTCCATCATGCATTTTTGTTTGTAATGCTGTTCTGATTTTTTTCCCCCTTTATTGATCAGATAATTCTCCCACCTGATTATCCAAGCGCAGCTCCGCCCATATACCAGATCAAGTAAGTCTGATTTGCCTTTCAAATTTAATATGGAAGAGCTCTGATGATTTGAAAGAACAGCATCCCACTCAACGGCCCACTCCTACTCCTACTCAATAACCCCGTGTTTGTTCTCGGCTGTTGTAGTGCAGTGTGGTTGCGAGGCCCTGAGAGGGCCAAATTGGCAAACAGCCTGGAAGACATCTATGTGTGAGTGCCTTTCATAATTTTTGACTTCATGAAGAGATACCGTAGAGGGATATTAGCCACATCAAAAGCTTTCATTGTCATTGTTTTCCATGATTTAATATCACTGTAGTTTACATGCCTCTTATTTCACCCACCCTCACATAAAAATATTTCATTTTTATAGGGAGCACGCGGGGGAGAGCATCCTCTACCTGTGGGTAGAAAAAGTTAGAGATTTCCTCGTTGAGAAGTCCCAGAACTCAGAAACAGGTGAAGTGTGAAAAAAGGAAATTCCCACTTGAGGTCCCACTTTATGGCCATTTTTAATGACTCGGAATAAGACCTGACAGACCACCTCAGTCTTGACCTCTCCAGAAGTGCTTCGTTGAATTCATAGAGTTGTAACTGTAGACATTTTAGTCTCAAACTCTCAAAATAATTATATTTACACCCTGGTACAAAAATTAGTTGTTGAAGTTGTTAAAGTTGAATTCTATTCTATTCTATTCTATTCTATTCAAAAAGTAAATAATTTCCACCTTGATAGTGAATGCACTTTGGTTAGTTTTTATATAATTCATCCATGGGAACTATGTTAAGTTATGCAGAATTAAGGGTGTGGCCACTTTAGGTTACAGGGGTTTCTTCACGTTCTTGTCTGGTTTTACTAAAAGATGCTAAGGAGTCAGCTGTTCAGTTTATAGTGTCTTTCTGTGAGTATGTGTTGTTTTGGTTTCGTTTGTATCCCTTAGCTGTAAAACACTGGGGTATTGTTGTCACCCTGCTGGGTGAGCGGGTGACGGCGACACCCAAGTTTGAGAATGCTTTAGCTTCAGCTAATAACTCACCAGTTAACATATCATTAAACTGTGTTCACATATGTTAGAAAAAAACAAACAAGCAAAATACAACAAAGTAAAATAACCACTAAGGCCTCAGTCACACAAGCCTCTTGACCTGCTGGCAACTACAGAGAGCAATGTGCATTCTCTAACTGGTTGGCAAGTTATTGCTGGAAATGAGAGGGTGCTGCCCCAGAAGCCTCCTTGTCATTGCTTTGGTTGACAGGGGCCAATATTTGGTTGACAGGGGTCACCTGCCAGTCTGTAGGACGGTGTAATTAGGGCCTTACCCACCGGTGGCATTACAGCGGCTATGTCAATCTTTTATTTACAGTCTGTGTGTATGCACTGTCTCCTGTAAACTTGCACGTGATTCCTGAATACATATTAAAGGACTGAGGCTTAACAGTCTCTATATACAAACTGATGAAGTTAAAGGTGTAAAAACGACACTCCATGTGCTGGATTATAGAGTTAAATGACCCTCCTGGGCTGCTTCACCCAAACAAGCTGTATCATTTATTGCTTTTTTACAGCATATGGGTTTTGTAGGTTATTTTTGGTGAGACATGTCGGATAAATTGACTTTGAAATATCACATTTTAAGCTTAAATTTCTTATTTTATACTTGCATGTATCTATCCTTGACAGAACTGTA
This sequence comes from Copadichromis virginalis, assembly GCF_057382275.1. Lineage (NCBI taxonomy): Eukaryota > Metazoa > Chordata > Actinopteri > Cichliformes > Cichlidae > Copadichromis > Copadichromis virginalis. Next base: position 8,190,655 of record NC_140639.1, read on the forward strand.
CTCCTTTTTTTTCTTGGCTTTTTTGTGTTATCTCATTGACTAGTTGTCTACATAGTGTAGTGGTTTACACATTCACAGGAAAAGTCATGTCAGGAAGGGTACAAACTGCCAAATCAAACATGTGGAGCCACCACATGAATAAGTGAAAGTAGCTGAAAGTAGCTCACTGTGTTATTAATCTGTCAAGTGGTGGCTGCGACTGATAAATTAGAACAGAATAGAATAGAATAGATCTTTATTGTCATTGTTCACAAAACAATGAAAAACCACTCAGCGGCTCTAAAGCTCTTTCACAACAAAAGACAAACAGCCTGCAGTATAAACATAAAATAAATAGAAATAAAGATAAACACAGTGAGGTAGCACATACAGAATAACACTGCACGGTGCAAGAGATACGAGTAAGATGCTTAAAACTAAATTTCCAGATATTAGAGGACAGTCTATTCTTACTGAATAAGAAAGAGTTTTTTTTAAGGTGCTGATTTTGGTCCTGATTGATCTGAATCTCTTCCCATAGAGCAGAGGGAAGAACAGGTGAAGTCTGGTTTGGGTGTGGTACATTATAAAACAAAAGGCTTTTCTTTGGAGTCAACCAGTGTCACAGAGGGAGGGTAGAGTGGCACCGATAACACATTCTGCCACCCTCACCACCTATCGCAAAGCCTTTCTGTTCTCTTCTATGCAGCTGACGAACCACACTGTGCAACAGTAGGTCAGGTGAGCGTGCTTTAACTTCCCCAAGAAGTAAAACCTCTGTTGGGCCTTCCCCACCTGATGGGAGATGTCTGTGGTCCCGGTGAGGTTGGCCGAGATGCAAACATAAAGGAACTTAAAGCTTGCTAACCTCTCTATTTCTTCTTTGTGTGGTAAAGGGCAGAGTGATCAGTGTGTTTCAGAAGTCCACTTTGATTTCCCTGCTATTTTTTCTTGTGTTTAAGTCCAGATTATTGGGATAATATCAGTGTGTGAGATGCCTGACCTCCTCCCTGCAGGCTTTTTCATCACAGTCATATATCAGATGGTGGTATCATCATCAAATTTTATGTGTCAATGGGAGAGCAGTCAGGAGTGAACAGCGAGTAGAAGAGGGGGCTGAGAACCCACCCCTGTGATGTGCCAGTGTTCAGGATAAGAGTATCATCCATCCTGACATTCTGGGTGCTCAGGATGTCCAGTGAACACATGCACTACTAACAGCCTAAGCTTAGGTTTGTGAACTAGTTTGTGATGGATAACTATATTTACAGCCGAGTTGAAACCCACAAACTGTGTAAGAGCTGTGTGGAGAGCTGTGATGACTGCATCCTATGTTTATCATTTTTCTTGATATGCAAACTGGCGTGAGTCGAGGTCAGCAGGGATGGCTGCCTTAATGCGAACAAGGATGAGTCTCTCAAAGCATTTATTTATAGTGGGGTTAGAGCAAGTGGGTGACAGTCAATGAGGCAGTTCATTTGACCTTTTCTTTGGACAAACTTTTTGGCAGTGGGTTTAGAAAAATGTCAGTTTCAGTCTTTCCAAGGACTTGTTTACACGATAATCCACACATTGGACGGGATCTAGACCACTGATTACCAGCAGGTCAGTTATTGGATCAACCCACTTACCCACTTGATGCTTCTTCTTTTTTGTTAGAACACTCCTCCGTTCCTAAGACAACTGTAGTGCGGTCTAAAGCTGTGATAAGATGAGGCCTGTAGGGGCATTAAAAACTCCTCAAGACTCTGAGTGACTGCGCTGAATTGAGATCGATATCAGTGTAATACCTTTGGTTACCCCGGCAGAGTCTTTTGAAGTGTAAAAAGACATAAAGGTACTCAAATTAAAGATTCTCTATAAGTGTCACACCGAATCAGATTTTCAGAAGGGGGCTTTCTTGTCTGTCTCAATTATCTAGCGCTGAGCAGCATCTATTATTGAGGCAGACGGTCTCTTTTGAGCAACAAGCTTGAAAAATACTAACTGTCCTCCCCATTGTTGCGTGTCATAATTCCCCTTTCTGCAATTCATGTGGTAATAAGTATAACTGGTCACAGCACTTCAGCTCAGGAGCGGGATTGACAGCTCATTCATTCAAAAGACAGGGACATTGTGTGCAAGAGGAAGAGGGGGATGATGAGTCTGAAGATGTACACTTCACAGAAAAGGAAATGAAAAGTGGGTAAACATGAGAAAAGACATGAAAAGTACAGACAGAATATTGTTTCTGATGATGAAGTTTGGATTCATTAGATCGCACAGGAGGAAAAAAGGTAGAAAAACAGAATTTATTCATCTAAATATAGAACATTTTAATGATTTGTAATTTTGTGTGTGTGCTTCTGTCCTGTTTGTGCTGTGTGCAGGCATAGAATAAATATTGTGAACCTTTATTAGCGTAAAACATGCTAGATCCATGAGCAGCTCAACTTTGCCATTTCTTCTCTTTATTCTGGTCCTCTAAGATTTGTTAGCTTTTATTTCCCTGAAAAATATACTTCTACTACACACACAAACACACATATTAAAGTCTTTATTTGCCTTTTTATCAAATCCTATTAGGAAAAGACACACACACACACACACACACACACACACACACACACACACACACACACACACACACAAGCAACGATGGATTAATTCTACTAAAAAGTATTGTGTATGCCAAGCCTGCTGCAGCAAATCCTCTGTGCCACAGACCCCTGTTGTTGACAAGGTTGTTTTTTTAGTTCCCTTTAAAGGTACGTGCTTTTTATGACAATTTTGCATTTGCATATTTTCTCCAAGGCAATGAATTGTAGCTGATATACTCTTACAAATACTAGAGTGAGTCACACTATCGCACTTGGTGACATGTTCCACTGTCTGTTTTAAGTAGTTCATGCGTACAGAATACTCAAGAACACCTAGACAAAATGTGCTAATCCACAGCTGAATATAGTGCCCAGCAAACACACAGAGTTCTGTCATTTTTTTGAGTTAAAAATAACTTCTAAGATAAATACTAGTGGATGGAAAAAAACAAAGTAGAGAAGTTCAGACTTATTTGGCATTGCTGAGTTTAGCATCAGCTGAGTGGTAAAAGAAAATGAACAAGAGCAGCTACTTTACTACCACTAACCTCTTTAAATGGATAACTGCAGGAAGATGTAGGTCATTATATCAATAACTGAAGGAACATTTTCAAGTCAAATTTTGAAATTAATTTAAATGTATAATTATAAGCTTGTAATGTTTTTAGTCTTAAGGCTATTTAGGCTTAGAAATAATTAATTGTGATGATTTGTAGCATAGACATATGTATTTTAATGCTTTAAGTAATTAGTTCAGTTTATTACCATTCAACAATCTATATTTATCTCCATGTGCAGCTTACAGTTAATTATCATAGAGTGATAACGGGTCTAACTACATAAATATCTGCCTAATGGTTTTTATTTTGTCAGTTCTGTGTGCTGAAGAATAAAGAACCTATAAGAGACATCGTTACCTGCACTGACTGCTAATGCTTGAAAGTCCTTGGACTGCAGCTTTTTTACATGTAGGTGCTCTCACGCTAATGGAAAATTCACAGTGTGTGAAAAACACACATGTGCTCAGAGAATTCAGCTGCACTTACACTAGATGACACGGTCGTGCATTTGAGAATGACCTGAGTCTGAAGCATAGACTGTATACAAAAGAAAGGCATGGCCACTGTACCTTGGGACGACAGCTTTGGCCACCGACACCTTGGTGTTTGAAATTCAGATGCAACGGGCAAATGAATCTATGAAAAACTGACCAAGAGGGCTTTATTGTGCTGCCTGACTTCTTCTTTTTGCAATTAGAGGTGATGCGTCATACAGCTCATTTATAATAAATACAAGTTTCAAGCACTTGTACATTTGTACATGTTTCAGGCCTAAAAGCTACATGCTTCTTATAGATACATCTTATGGTTTATTAATCAGATTGGTGTGGAAGAACAGAAACATCTTTCCTGGTATTTTTAACAAGAGCATGCCCTTTTCCAAAGGCTTTCCAATTGATTTTGCTTAACAACCCATCTGGCTCGCCATGGTTATTATTAATGCATCGCTGGTTTGATATTTTCATGGGATTTACAAAAATATAGACAGGTAACAAAGCTTATTCTCTAAAATCCCAACTTTTGTTGGAGGATACTTAAATATTAATGCTGGCAGACTTTTCAAAGAGCAGATTTTATTAACTGCTATGGAACATTTATTTATGATTGTGTTGAAAGACCGCGTATAAGACATGATCTATATGTGCATAGATTATCAGCTGATGAAGGCCGTCCTCACACATGGCACACCTTTGTTTCCATAACAACAGGGTTCTAATGTCAGCACCTTTAGATCGGCTTTTGGTGTTTGATCTCTCGACATTGGCTTGTTTATTAGATGTTGTCAGATGTGTTGTAATTAATTTGCAGTCACATCCTTCCTGTTTTATCGATGGCACTTTACTTAGTCACGTTTACAGTATTCTGGTTGAAGCTTATATTAGCATTATCATGCATTCACATGCCAATGTTAAGGTTATGTAATGGTAATTTGGGGATGATTTGCTCAGTAGGTGTCATTTCAGTGCCAGGCACCCTGAGACTACAGACAGCTCGGTGAAGACCTTTACAGGCATCAGGGACATAAAAAAATCAACTTTCTTATTAACATGACATAACATTTCTTATATTACCTCCTTCAGTGGAAGAACCAGAAAAAGTGAACATGACGGCTGAGAAGGATGTTGATGATGATGAAGACATTCCAGATCTCAGCAGTCTCAGACTGAATACAGAAAATGTGCACCTCTTCCTGGAACAGGCAAATGGTAAAAGCACATTTTAGTCTACGATGGCATCATTTCTGACAAAATCAGTCTCTGTCTTATTACGGATAATATTTTATCTTGTAGATGAGGAGCTGCCTCCAATTAAACATGGAAATCCGATCACAGACCGACGCAGTACCTTCCAGCCCCATTTGGCGCCTGTGGTGACTCCCAGACAGGTACAGCATGGAAATGAGCATAATAAAAAATGATATGCATAAAAAGATGGAGCTCCAACAGTGTACAGTTTGAATTTTGTGCCTCGTTTTTTTCATGAATGATGAATCCTCTCTGCAATCAACAATTCATACAAAATTCAACAGAAATACTTGATGAGTGGAAGATAATTTATATCTGAAACATCATCTGGTTCCTTCCTGCATGCTAATCTCACTCTCTGAGTCTCTGGTAACATACCAGCTTATCTTAAAAGCTTCCACCTGCTGTGAATTGCAATTTGTATAAAAATATTTACGCAGACAGCTGTCCTCTTTAGAGGACATAAACCAAATAGACGAAGAGCTGGACATCATTTCCATAATTTTATATACTGATCTGGAAGTGACTGATTTCATTTATAGATATAAAGAAAAACAAATTGGGCACGTAATTACTTTTTTTCAACTTCAGTATAGCCTATTTTTTTGTTCTTCTAAATTGGTCAGTACTAAATGGCATAAGATAAAAGGGCTTTCATTGTCATTGCATTCAGGAGTGAGACTCCCGGTTGGTGCATATGAGAAAATATGATATTAAAAAACATTAAGGACTCCATAAAACCACTTGCACACAATATAAAGTGCTAGAGCCAATGAAGTCCCAGAGTCAACAGAGTTCCCAGTCTGCAGTAACTATTGCACAAATCTAATCTGAACTTATTTACTGTTTCTGTATACTGTGATTATCTGCAGTTGTGTCCTCTAGGGTCATTTGACCTGTATAAATATATATATATGAATATATCAGTAATCAACCCACAGTATCCATAATGAAGTCACCCGTTGGTGAACCTGTTGTGCTGCTTTCACTCTTTGCATTTTGGTGTTATGGAAATGGATGTGACCAGTGACGGTGGATTTGACTGGGTAACTGAGGGACACTGTACACTCATATGGTGGCAGCCTGTAACTTTCAAGGTAGCCCTTCCTTAAAACACACCCTGCTTTATCTGAAATTTTTAGACTAATGCGGACCATGATGTCTGAAATGTTGTATTTAAGAAGATTTGAGACTAGTGATTAACTCATTCCGACAGCATTTACAGAGGTCATCGATTAAATGGGTTATTTAAGCAATGACCCCCTTTGCCCCCTTCTGGTCATTAAAGGGAGTGCAGGTTTAAGGCACGATGCCATCATCTTTCAGAGCTGAAAGCTACGTCTCTCTGTTACATACAGTGTGTTAACTGTTTTAGAGTAACTTTTGAAGTGTTGCTGTAGCCTTTGCCAGCACAGAAGCCAACTGGCTAAATTTGGTAACTAACTCGAAGGTGACACGACGGTGACAGCACTACAAAAATGGAACAGGCAGGGGAGGCATGAATTTAAAACCAATTTTTGTCACACTGTAGTCAAGCCTCAGTTTTATTTTGAGCCTTTCAGTGTCTGTTTAATTAATACATGAGGTGATTTAGCTTCATAAACAGTTGAGTAATGCTGCTTTGTGCATTAGTCAGCAGTGTTAGACAGCATGTTGACTTGACAAGTTGTCATCTGCATAAATACAGCATCATTTTTAGTCTGACCTTCTTTTGGACATCACTGCTGTTTTAGTATGCCTTCAATCAGGATTTTAGCATGAAAGCAGGTTCCAGCTAACACAGTGCTGAAAAGGAGATGCCTTGCTTCTGCAGTAAAGTCAGTGTAAATGCATCTGAGAGTGACATTTCATTACTCCCCACATTATTTGTTACAGGTTAAAATGGTCCTGGAGAAGCTGTACGAAAACAAGAAGATTGCCAGTGCCACTCATAATATTTATGCATACAGGTTAGTAATGTCACATATTGCTTATACAGTTGCTAAAAAAAATGTATAAACCCTTTGTAATGCTTGGATTTCTACACTGATTATTCAAAATGTGTGGTTTGCTCTTCATCTAAGTTGTAATTATAGACAAACACATTCACACTAAAGTAGTAACAGACAAGCAGTTATACTGTTTGAGTGTGGGTTGGAAAAATAATGAACCACTGTGCTAAAGACTGCAAAGTCTCAAGTGTTCCAGTAGATCAGATAAGATTGGGAGTGTGATTTGTAGACTTGTCCTTCTCTAAATGTAAAGAATGATGATGTGATGTAAACCGTGCCTTAAACATGAATTTCTCTGAACCTTAGAAGTGACATTATAGAGAAAGCATTTCTAATGCCCTGTGAGTTTTATATTCCACAGTATGAAAAACTGCTGCTTTTCTTAGCAGTTGATCACAGCAGGAGCACAATATGGAATCCTATAAGAGGTGTAAAAGAAAACAATTGTAACAGTAAAGCATCTTCAGAGATCTGTGCAAGAAAAATAGTGAATAAGAATTTTCTAAATAGAGGAAGACCACAAAAATGTTGGGAAATTCAGCAACAAGCTTATGATGAGCTTATGATGAGACAGGCAAATAGAACGAAATCAAAAAAACTAAATGAAATGACTTTGTGAACTTAGAAAAGCCTTAGTTTAAATATTTGTTAGCTGGGTAGCAAAATTTTACTACAACTTGCCTGATTAATGATCGATGAATGTGTTCATTAAGACTGAGATATCTACATGACTGTGAGCCAGCTGCTTTCAAATCCTTCTGTGTGTTTATTGTAATATCTTCACTGATTCTCCTCACACATAGCATCCGTACGATAATACTACAGTAAAATTAAACATTTTCAAACAATAAAAACTAAAGTGAAACAGGAAAATCTATTCTGGAAACCAGCTGAAACTAATCTGAACTAAAATATCACGACGGAGTACCACAGCGTGGACCTGCTTTGCTATTTCAGGGCCTGCACGTCTTGCAATCACTGAATTTAAAATTGTATCAACCAAATTTTTCTCTGAGAATTGAATGGCAGCTTATGAAAGGTTGGCTGATTCAAAAAGGCAATTACCCAAACAGCTTCAATGGGAAAAGAATAAAATTCAAGCTTTTGGATGGCAAGTGAGGGTCCAACTTAAAAGAGACATCCCAGGTGTGGGTATAGAAATGTGAAATGAATCAGTTGTGATTAAAAGGACACTACAGGAAACATCTAATAAAGGGGGTTCAATCTAATAAATTAAATTAATATACATTATTTAGTTTAATATATAATGGATCTAATATAAATAAAGTATATATGTCTGTATGTGTTTACGCCCACAGTGGAGAAGAGCATGAGATAAGTAAAGATTCAAGGCTGATCTGTCTTCCCCAAAGGGCTCATTGCTGCAATTAAAGGTCAAAAAAGCACCAGAGAAAATGACGGCTTCTGACAGTACTGTGCATAATGTGAAAAGATGTGTGTATGTGTGTGTGGCCTTTCTCAGTGTGTGTTTGTGTTTTCTCAGGCATTGCCTGTGTGTGAGATGTGTGGTGTTTTTTTTTTTAAAGTGTCGTCTAATGAGGTCGATGTTGCGTCGTTGGTGCACTGCCTGGGTGGTCATTACTCACGGGGAGGATATTGTGACATTTAGACCACTGACAAAAATGTTCCGGTGAAGAGGCTTTAAGTGTCACAGTGTCACACTAACCACAACGTCTTAATGCTCTCCCGCCTAAAACCAAGCTGTTGTGATTCTGTCTGTTGTAGGATTTACTGCGAGGACAAGCACAGCTTCCTGCAGGACTGTGAAGATGACGGCGAGACAGCCGCGGGGGGGAGATTGCTCCATTTACTGCAGGTTATCATTTAATTAAAAAAAAATGCTGGCTTTGGTCCAACAGATAACTCTTTCAGCTTCATACCAAAACTGCATGTTATGTTTGTTAAAAAGGTAAAAATCCCCAAAGAACTAGTCAGTTAGCCAAAGCCGAATGCACAAAAGCGTCCGCCCAGTAACGGCAGCCACATTGTTAAATCTGCTGGCTGCCTTGAGCTTTCCTTTGGCTTTTGCATTGCTTAATTGGAGTCTGTGCTGCCCTGTTTATTTTCACAGTATGCATAATTTAGTTTATTTCTAAAGGACACTGACAGTTGTGTCCGATCTACATAGCCTTGCATATAGCTGAAGCTAATACCCAGCACCAGTCCCTTGATGGATGAAATTACGTGCTACCATTTACAGTTTAATATGGAAACTGCTGTGATTTTGCAATTAAGATTGTTATCAGTAAGGCACACTCCCACAATCTCAACCTAAATGTTTTTCACGTAATGCACGCACTTGTAGACATATAGTATGGTAGTGGTGATAACCACCACTTATTAATATCATATTTTGCAGCATAAATTGGAAACTTGACACTTTTTTCGTGTTTACTGGCATTCAAAATAAGTTACTCTTAATGAGGGTAGCTGTTGTGACAGTTTTGACAGTTTATGTCACACCACCAAAGCAGATTAGGCCTTTTTGTTGAAAATAATAACATGTCACAGCGGGAAAGGCATAAGTGCGAATAATATGAATAAAAAACACGGCCGAATTACATTTGGCTTCTCCAGTTCCAAGGTCCCGGTATTGTAACCTATATCCTCTGTATCAGTAAACAATGGGGGCATTTTTGGGTGAGGTGTTCTGAAACTAAAGACAGATTTGATGTCATTAAGTGGTTTGAGGGTATTTTAATGTATTTTATGATTTATTTATATAGTGCCAAAACATAATCTTGATTTTCACGACACACCTTATATTGTAAGGTAGACAATGCTACAACCTTGCTAGGAGAAGCTGACTGATCCAGCGATCCAGTACGAGTGGCACTTTAAATTGGTGTGGAGAAAAAGAATACTCCCTTTTAACAGGCAGAGATCTCTGGCAGAAGGTGGGTAAGGCATCTGCAGTGACCAGTTGGGTGGTGAGAGAAAGAGAAGAGAACAAAGAGAAGCACAGAGAGACCGTGATCAACAAACAGAAAAAAACCCACACATCAGAAAGATTAGTTAATGACATGCAGTAGAGCCATCAACAGTGAATGCATGTGTAAACGAGTTGGTCAGTGCATTATGGTAGATTCCTTAGCAGACTGGGAACATCGCAGGATATTTGACTTTAACCTAAACTGTGAAATTAGCCTAATAAATGAAGGTTCTACATCTATTTCTGCTTCTCATAACAGCAAGTAAGCCGGCACTCCTGAAAGCAGAGAGCTTTATTTTCATATTATAAGGCATTTTGAGGTATAATGGAGGTTAGCATCATAAACAGTACTGTTTGTACTTTGTCAGAGAGCTTTTAGGACATACTGACATATATATTATAGCCGTGAATCCTCAAAGTAGCAATTTTCAGCATCATTCTGAAACAGGATGCTCCTAATTTTAATGATAATGTTTTTTTAATGCCTTTCAGCTTAATGGACAATAAGGATTATAGAAATGTCACAGCTTATTGAGCATGCTAGTCTCTCTTGTTGGTATAAAAATGTTTATACACTGAATGCTAGGCCTTATTTTAAATTCTGTTGCAGTTTCTTATAGCACACCTGCCATTTTTTATTGAAGTGACTTCATTTATACTTTTAATAGCACTTTTTCTAACACCTTTTCAGTCCTACCACTCAATCAATCAATCAATCAATCAATCAATCAATCAATCTTTATTTATAAAGCACTTTTCATACAAAAAACAATGTAGCACAAAGTGCTTTACATAGTTAAAAACAGCCCACCCCACCCTCCAACTCACTCCCCACACTCTCATTAACATAAATGATGTGAATACACACATATCCCCCCCCCCACACACACACACACACGAGCACACTTAAAGAGTAAAAATTGGGCTGGGCCAAGTGAGGAAACACTATAACAGGGAGCCGTCTGCACCGGGAGCCGGTCACAGACCGCAGCCTCCAGGCTGGGCACACAGCAGGAGGGAGGCCAAGGAGCCCCCCAGCCAGGCTGAGAGGACCCCCAGAGACCCAGCAGCCACAGTCGATCACAGCCCCGGTGCAGAGAGCGCCCTCTGAGGAAACACTGGAGATATGACACAATAGGATATATACAGGGTAAAATGATAAAATAAATAAGAACAGGATACAATATAAATATAAATATAAATAGCGTAAGAAGATTAAAAAATGAATAAGAATAAAATCAATAAATATTAGGTAAAGTCTAAATTAATAATAGAATAACAGGATAGAATAAATAAGCATAAAATAAATAAACGCTAAGTAAAAGCTAAATTAAAAAGGTGCCTTATACTGTGAGTGTTTAATATAAGTATAATCTGTACTCCTATCACATACACACACAAACAGTAATGTGTCAAGGGCATTGGCATTCAGGACACTGAAATTCAGAATGGAGGAGCCCAGGATCGAACCACTGACCTTCCAGTTATGGCCTTAAACCACAGCCAACTGTATAGGGAGGAAGAAGTATTAATTCAGTTTTGTGAAAAGTAACCCTTCTAATAGATTAAGTAAGTAATCTACTGACGGTGTCACATAAAGCTTTAAGAATATGTATTCAAAACTCCAGTGAAAATCAATTCAGGACGTTTATAAAATTCAGACTAATGTCCATAACAGAGCGTCAAAACTGCGTCTCTTTTAAATTAGACAGGCTATCTAATGAATTTCTTTGAGCCTGTCAGGGTTGATTTTGAGACACTGAGATGATGTGATGTGGAAATACTGAAGCTGCCGGTCTCTAAGGCAGAGCCGAACATCGATTCAGAGAAGTGTACTTGCTGAGAAAAACAGAAATGAGATTGTTTTGTGTGGGGATGTGGCTGCAGTAGTATAAACCACGCTTCTAATGTTTAAATGGTGTTTAGGTTTCCTCCACTGGGAGCTATGGTCCCACTATAATAATTTCACGCAGTCATTAATCCTTTTATTTCAAATATCAAAGAAGCCCTTGTCACTGGGTTTTACTGTCAGATGGCCCTATGATTCACACACACACCCACATCACACTAAAATGTGTTATTGTCCACACAGTTTTTGTTTCCCTGTAACGTTGAATGAAAGCCAGTAAAAGGTTTGTGACCAAACAAAAAGTTTCCTATAACACAAAGCTCAGCAGTGACTTGTAGTAGTTGTGTCATTACTCATTACTCCTAGGTGCTGCGTCGTGTCAGAGCTTTTCCAGATGAAATCCATGACTCGTGTCAAAGTTCATTTTCATTCATAGGATGACAGCAGTCGCCGCTGCCAGTGTGGCCCTGTTAGAGAGATAAATCACTGTGAAATGGTGCATTGGATTATCGGTGTGGATATGTCAGAAACTGAGATCTGCTACACTGAATTCAGATGAATCAAGCGCTCATATGTTCGCTTTAAAAACTTGCTCAGCCAGTCTTTGCTTTAAATTATCTTTTAAATGCTAAAAGAATTCAAAGAAAATCTAATTTACCTGCATCTGTGTTATTATATGTTCTATATTTGCTATCAAGGAAGCGCATTAAGCTTTATTTCTTCTATTCTAAAGCTTTCTTGACACCAACAGAGTGTAGCTATAATCAATATAATAATCTATATATTTATATTGAAAATAAGCAAGAGAATAATGTGAGTGATACAGGAGTGCTTCATAGTGACAGATCCAATTTTACAAGGGAGGAAAGAAGTGCTATGTGGCTCTGGAGGCTGATCTGATGCAAAGTGATGTATGAATGGAGGTGAATGAGACTTGCTGTGCAAAGTGCTTTGTGTGCTCACGTAGTAGAAAAGCACTAGGTAAGAACCAATCCATTAACTATGATGCTAGATATTACGAGGTGCAAGTAAAAGCTAAGCTGCAGAGGAAATATTTTTTAAAGTGGAAAAAAAGATCATTCTTCAGTTAGGGAAAATGGTTCTGAGTTAGAGCCTTGGCCGAGCGCAGGGGCAGCTTTAAAGCTCCTCTTCGGTTTCTTTCATCCAAACAACGCTAGGCTAATTTTGCTGTCACTGTGTCCTTGACCAACGACTGGCTCACATCAGAGGTCAGTCTCCAGGCGCTGCATGGAAGCCACCCACTGCTTCTAATTGTCACGGTCTGCGGAGGCAGACCGTGCGGAAAGGTGTGTGGTGGACCCAGGTGCGAACACAAACGAGGATGCAGGAGTGGATTCCAACAAAACGAGCCTTTTATTATGGCTGATGAAAAGAACAAAAACAGAATGAGGGCAGCATACGTGTAGTACTCAACAGAAAACCTAAACTGGACAAAACTAAGGAAAGACTATGGCTGGAGGTACAGAACACAGGAGGTGGTAACACAGACGACGCGAGACAGACTGTATGAAACACAGAGACTAAATACACATGAGGGATGATCAGGGGAAGTGGCCACACATGGGAACACAGCTGACACACATGAACTTAACGACAGGACAGAAGGAGTGAAACTGAATACACTGACCGTGAATACAGACTTTCAAAGTAAAACAGGAAACATGGAGATTAGACAAGACACATGAACCGGGGAGACGTAGTACAGGGGAGATGACATAACCGACAGCATGGACTTGACAATATAAGACACGCAGACATAAACACACGAAGGGCAAGGGAGACTTAATACACGGGTAATATGTACAAATGGCTGGACTGCCTTAGTGACCCTAAACAAAGAATAAACATCAAAATAGGCTAAAACACAAAACACTGGGTCGCACGACCCAGGACCATGACACTAATATTCCTAATAGTAAATGGGGAGAATGATAAAGGAAAATCAGTGCTTTTAATCCTAAAACCAGATTGATTCAAGCTATCAGCCTTTTATAGATTTCTTTTCTAACTCGCGGGCATGAGAGCAGATTTAAGAAATCAGGTAAATTCCTGTAGCTGTCTGACCTGTAACTGGATCTGCTGTCCTCCATCTTTCTGAGCAACACAGTGATTAATCTCCTACTCGCAACACTCTCAGCATAGTGAGCAATTTACATGAAGAGCTTTTCCCAAATCTATTTTCCTCTAATCTCATTCCTCTTCATAAGGCTTTCTTCCCATTTCCTCATTTAAATGTGTGCACGCTCGCAGTGAATGTGGAAGTGTGTGGCGATGAATAAAAGTGGGATCTTATTGATAGAGCTGGCAGTCAGATGTGGATGAGTCCCTTCAAATGACAGATTGGTTTTTGTGGCAGTGCAAAGTAAAGTTCTCCACTTCATTTTAAGACCACAGTCTGGTGTTTTGGAAAATATGCCTTTTGCCATATACTGGGAATTTCATTAATCTCAATTTAATCTTTGTGCGCTCAAACTTAAGAGTTGCAGAACCTGAAGAGGAACATGGGGAAACAGTCTCAATTAAAAAGAAAAACAATCTTAAGGCTTTTCCTGTTTTATATATTTACACATTTGTTATATTGCACATCTTATTTGCAAACAAACTTTAGAGATATGAGAGTGCACCTTTGACGTTTCTGGCTGCTCCTGTAAAGCTGCAGTAGCATTTTTTTTTTCTTTTTCCATCTGGAGGTATCAAGATGACAAACTGTAAACAAACTGTAAACATAAAACTGTTATTAGACTGGTAGAGAGAGAACAATTAAATATTGAACTTACTGAATAAGGCTAATATTCACTCTTTTTTATGGGGTTTTAGTTTATGGCAAATCCCGAGGGGAACAATGCACTCGTTGGCTGCCAAGTACTTCACACATTTGCCAAATTCATGTCTGCAGTTTGGTACTGGTTCAAGGCAGGTAGCGCTGCAAAAAGCTACCTGCTGCAGCTGGACTTGACAGTTTTTGACAGGAAAATCAAAGCAATCATGTAAAAGGTGCCAAAATGCTTTTTATAGTTGAACGTTCCAGCACAGCAGGGTGATAATTATCCATATGTTCATTGCAGGGTGCAATGCCATTCATGTAGATGTAGACAGTTGATTTATTGTACTTTTTCTGAATGGTCTTTTAAACGTTTCTGTTGTTATGGTATTTTATTGCTTAGAAAACTGTCTTATTTCAGTTTTTTGAGATGATATTTAGTTTTATTGTAGTTTTTATTTCATTTGTGTTTAAGTAGAATATTTCAATTATGTGATTTAATGAATTAATTGAACATCAAGCCCTTCTGTTTCTGTCCTAATGTAAGTTAACTGTGTCCTTAAACCACATATTGAACACACGAAATTGAACGTAAAATAAATCTCTGTCTAACTCTAAGAAATTACACCACAAATACATCCATTTTAGATTTATAGGTTATTGGCTTTAGACTGGAAGCTTAGTCAGATGCATTTCATGAAGATTCATCTGTTTATTATAAATCAAATATAGTGTAAAATATATCTGATGCAGTTTGAAAACAGCTATCAAAGCTTTCAGCCAGCTCATTTTACACGTTTATTTCTCACAACAGATCCTGGACGTGCGTAATGTCATGGTGGTCGTGTCTAGGTGGTTCGGGGGCATTTTGTTAGGTCCCGATCGCTTCAAACACATCAACAACTGTGCTCGTAACATCCTGGTGGAGGAGGGATACACTGCCTCTACGGTGAGACACACTCTGAGCCTTTTACACATTGCTCTGTCATCTTCTGCTGACACATCATCAGTCAAATTTGACTTTGCTGCCAGTTTTCTGATGCAGGAGACCGCCTGGTTTCTTGTAGTTTAATTGACTTACCACCAGTGTTCCTCCAATTATCTGGAAACAAAGAGATTGACTGCAGGCGAGGTTTTGCCTTTCTGGCATCCAAAGCAGAGTCAGAATGCTGGGGTTGTACTGTTACACAGTATAGTTACAGTGAGACGTCAGTTTATTACAAAGTGTCTGGTTGCAACATGTTCTGGAGATCAAACACGCTTTCACCGGCCTGAAGTTAGGTCCAGTCTGCTTTGAAGTCGCCTTTGTGTTCTCCAAAGTTATTCCATTGATACATGATTGACCTTTGAGTGGCTGCAACAGATAGATTAAAGGTACTGCAAACCTACATTTTTAAAAGTTTGTCCTTCTTCCAAACCCCATCAACTCACTGTAAAACTCAGCACTTTATTTTATTCCAACTTATTAGAATTTGCTGCCTGTGGAAGGAGAACTTAACACCTCTGCAGAATCACTCCATTTCATGAAGTCTACTAAAACTTTGTATAAGAATTTAAGATGATTAGATTGGATTGAAAACAAACACTTTATTTTTAGAACATGTGAAGTATGACTCAAAACTATTTTTTATGACATTCAAATAACTTAAGTCATTCAAACCTAACAAAAATCTAGAACAAGGGTCCTCCCACAGGCCAGTGCCAGAATTCATGAAAACTATACCGCTTTGTACTGTATTTCATTCGACCATTTCTATAGTAAGACACAGGAGTGGAGCATTGGGGAAATTTGTCCATACATACTAAGCTTTTTTTAATATTTCCAGATTTGGCTGGTGTGACGAAATGTAAGTCATCTTACTTACAGTTAAAAAAACAATTTTAACGGACAATTGCAAATATAATTAAAATTAACACTTGCACTTTGAGACATGAAAGTAATGTCATACCATACATTTTTTTAACACTAGTAATACACTGCTGCTTTCAAACTGTGCCCTCTGAAACTCAAGCACCAGGTCATTATAATGATCTATGTTCAGGTTGTACTGTGCTGCTAAACAGATACATTAAATCCAATAATGTATCTATTAGGCAGCACCAACTTGACACTCAGTTACCAAAGCTTTGAGGAGCCCTCATCTATATAAGGGAGGGACATGAATGCATTTAAGGAGGTTTCATCCTTGTTTTTAAAATTGGCTCTGTTTAAATTGAATTTAAAAAAAAAATATCAGCTTGAGTTTAACATTGTAGCCTCCTCAATATCTCGTACTGAGGTGTAATTTGTGATTACCTCATGAGCTCATATATGACATTCTTATTTTTCACTGTGCCTGAGTATTATTCAATCAGAATCAGAATCAGAATACTTTATTAATCCCGAAGGAAATTATAGGTTGCAGCAGGCAGCATGCTAATGGCGCTTGCGCACTTACAAAGAAACCTTCTGACCAAACTTTACACAAACATCACATTAGGAAGACATGTCAGAGAGGTAGGCTGATAGGAAAAAACAACAAAAATACATAACATGAGGTGAGAGGAGGAGAAAAAAAAACTCCACTCAGACTGAGCACCTAATGGGAGAACAGTTTGAGAACAGAAAAAATACCCCAGCACAAAAAGCACATGATTGTCAATAGACCATAGAAACACAAGATAGGCAACAGGGGCGGGTAAAGGTAAGCGAGAGCTGGTGTAGACAGTGCATCCGGTCCTCCAGCATGTCTGCGCTGGTCCAGTCAACCCGCCATCTGCCCCGGGAGGGAACAAGTATTGAGCCTCCTTTATGTTTTGAAGCCAGACTTTTCTGTAAGTAAATAGTTTTAAGGCTTTCCTGAGGTTTTTGAAAGTTTTCTTTTGAGTTTGACCATTTGTTTTTAGTTTCACCTACCTATGATTTGTTCAAACATAAAAGAGACACCAGTTTAAAGAGTGTTTACATATAACAGAAAATTTTAAATGATATCTTTAGGTGGTTTGTTGCTAGCAGCCTGTCACAAAACCACATATTTTTCCAGTTTCTTTAACTGAATCTATAAAAACAAATGCCATATTTAACAAAGACAGTGATTCCCAAAGAGCTGTTAGCCTGATAATTCTTTGGGAATCACTTGGCATGGTGTGCTGTGTGTCCTCAGAAAATTGAAGAAAACTGGAGGATAAAAGTGGCAGGCCTAAAAAAAGATTTTTATTTTCTTTTATTTTTTTTAAATCAGATGAGCAGTAGCTGAAAGCCATTACGAAATAGGAAGAAATCCAGCAAAGGCTTGACACAGGGCCTGAGAGATGCTTTGCTGAGGTCTCATCATCGACAGGGTGGCTGACAAGAAATTATTCTTAGGAAAAAGGAAGAAAAAGCTGAGATTCACCAAATTATAGAAGAACTCGACTGAACATCAGTGGCAACAAATTTTGTACATGTTTAAATCACTGTACCCATTTTGCATTTTCCTAGCAAAATGTAAAGAAATGAGGGCCGATTTTTGCACAGCACTATATTTCACTAAATATGGAGAAATTTCACAAATGTCCCCTTGGCGGTAGGATGGATTGTTTAAGTCAGATTCATCTCAAAGACATGATGAATTTAAAAAAAATGTCACATTAACCTCAGAGTAGCCGGTTATTTTCTGTGCCGTGTGTACACCGGACACCGGAAAGCAATAAAGAGAGAAAACGAGGAGGTCTTCTCAGCTACAGCCTCATAACGTCCCTTAAACTCATAACTGTTAAGAATTTCCTGAGTCAAGCTTTAATGATGGGTTGATGTGTATGTAAAAAATACATTTAAAAAACAGGACCCGAACCCTTGAGGCACACTTATTTAATTTCGTCTATGAAGATATGTTGGTGGAAATCTGGAACTTTTTATTCTTTGAGGAGGAAACAGTCAGTCCCTGAAATCAGTGTCCCAGGGCTCCTTCTTAACAGTGTACAGCCTTTACAAAAGTCAGCATACTTACCCAACAACCAATGAGACAATATCGAATGGGAGAAAATCATTTTTGGTAAGGTGAGTGAGATCAGTTTTGCAAAAGCTAAATCCAAAATTGCATAAAGTCTCTGAATACCTGGATAGGATTTGATTTATGAGAAAAAGAGACTACAGTTTAGAGGGGGAAAAAGAGCTGAATCAGTCTCACACCTGAGGAGGAACAGGTCACTGCCAGTTACTTTGCAGTATATGAGTCACTTATTAAAAATGGTATCAAAGCAATTTCCTGCTGTATAAAGCTCTACGCCAATATGAAAAACAAACTCAGACAAAATTGATGCATCAAGACAGACTCAGTGAACATTTGTTCACCCTGTACTATGTAACAGAGGTTCCAGAGTTCTCTACAAGTTGGCAGTCTGGATTGCCAGACTAATAATTAGCAGAGGATGTTTCCTAAAAGTACTTAGGATGGCAATGTTTTGTTTGATGCAATTACAGGAATACATTAAAACAGCATGGTGCATGTCAATCAGTACATTGCAATTTGCACATTTGCAAACACAGCGGGAGTTTTAGGCAAAAGAGTTTATCATGAGCTGTAAAGAAGCACTCAGATATTAAGCACGGAAAAAGCTCTGGCACCATTAAATAGGGTGCTAATGTAACACAATCATTCTTTCTCTAATCCTCCCCTCTTGGTTCACAGGATGAGGCCAACAAATCAGGACTAAAGACCAAAAGGCCAAAAGGCAAGAAGACAAAGTGAATTTCAGAAGAAAAATGAAGAACTTTTTTCAAGCACACGTTCAGTATTTGATGTCGAATTCAACGAAAAGCTCGTTTTTAGAAAGAGATGTGAGATGTGTCTTAGAAGACAAATGGTTTCTAGCAATTTAGTTTTCATTCAAGGTCATAAAATATCATCTGGGATTTCAAAATGACGTCTCAGATGACTGCTTTAACTCTGGAATGTATATTTTTATATTTAGTTTAAGAAGCCTCGAAATAAAATGTGTACAGTTCACATTTCATTAAAACAAATTATGGGGATTTGTGTAATGATCATGACTTTGAATGTACCCCACATGTGAAGATTGTTGATCCACGTCTGAAGAATACGCCAGTATTTTTAAATCCTCGAATTACTAATTTTTTTTCTTTTCTGCATGCACTCCCAGTATTTTTAAAATTGTAATGCTCCATCATGATGGAGATACAGTAACGAGGTTGTCCCTGCAAGCCTTAATTCATTTCCCTGTTGAATCTGCATCTCAATAGCGATCTTTCACAAATAATTTCATCGTTTCCAAGAAATGCGATCATACATCACTGCTTAATAAAATGGAGTTTACTGAGTTGCAACACAGTCCACATCCATTTTCTCCAGTGCATTTGGCACACACTTCTAGCCTGTTAAATAGACATCCTTTTCACATTTTGAATGTCTTTCAGAGCATTTACCACTCATTCCCTCCTGTGAGATTTTGTCTCACCTCACCTTTTTGTGTCACTCGATCTCTGGAAAGACATTCTGCATATTAATGCTTTGAAGTGGGTTTTAAGCACCAAAGGACCACTATCTAAATATATCCAAGTCTCATACAGGCACTTTTTAATTTGGTTCCACCAGCAGAACCTGACTATTATGATGCAAAAATTTTTTTATCTGCGCTCATTATCTTCAGAAAATATAACTGATAGCATACAAATGTAGAGAGATATTTTGATTGAATGAAAGCGCAAATGATAACACATTTTAGAAAAGATTTCCTCCAAGTCTGTTTACAAAGCCGCCTGCTCATTTCAGCCATTAGAAATAATTACAGCTAATTCACTTAGCAGAGTTGTTTCTCCCTGACAAGCTGTCATCACGCTGAACCCAATCATCTCAGCCCTTAATCATGTTTTTCAGGGGCTTGCAAAGAACTCAATTTCATACTCAAGGCTGAGGAGAATAATTAGAGCGCTTGGTTTCAAATTTCATCTGCACAGTCCGTACCGATACTGCCACGCAAGCCTGTTAGGTCATTGTTTCAGTAACTGCCCAAGAACATTCAGTGCAGATCATATATTTTTTCACACTGTCACGTTATGTTTCAAGCTGAGGTTGTATAATGAATCTGGTTTATCTGAAGTGGTCAGACAAAAGTATTCACCATTGAGGAATTGCAGCCATTTTTGGTACATTTTAGGTCTGGGGTATTTCTTTATGAACTTAGCTTGGCAAAAGATTTGAAGTGGAGCATTTGGAAGCTGTGAACATACAACAGACAGATGAGCTCAAAGGAATCCATCACAGAAAGAGATAACAGGAACATTTGGATTGGCAATTTGGTAAATTTGTAGAAACCCTGTACAATGTCTATCAAAGTGACAACCACTCTCCAAATGAAAAGCAATACCATTGCTCACAAGAAGAATTGCAGATATTTTATCACAAGGTGCCAAAGAGTCATCATCTTAGAGAATAGGAAAGACAGATTAGAGTTAAATAAAACGCATCTTAAAATAAAAGGTAAAGCTGTCAGAGCAGGGCATGCTTGACATCAAATTGCACTGGGTCAGTAGTGTTTACTGATGATGTGCCAGAAGCGGCGAGAAATCTGAAGAGCTATAATTTTTGCTCTCTTCAGCAAAACTGTCTTGACTGCACGTCATAGTAGCAAATGCAGTAAAAAGAGAGAAAATCCATTGTTTGGTGATGCCTTTAGCTTCCAGACGGTAAGCAATCAATGTCAAGGGTCCTTAACTGGGAAAGGTTTAGGAATAAACACTTTGTTATTATGCTAATTTATCTTATTGCACCTAAGCTCCTGAAAACACAAGATTGTATAAATATGGAGTTCCTTATGAGTTAATGCTGTATTTTTGTTCAACACCTGTTGCTGAGATGAGAGTCGGTGTTTTAACCCCATATTCATCATATAACTGTAACTTGAACATGTTTTTACAGCCAAAAACCATTAATTTCATAAATGATGAAAAATATATGTGGACTTAGCACCACTCGTTCGATTTAGGTGTAAGACAAAGTTTGTCACCCCAGAGTTCTCAGTAGTTTTAAAAAAATGATGATTATTGACTAAATCAAATTGTTAAATATATATATATATATTTTAAAAAAGCTCATAAAAGTTTCATATAAAGTTTCAAATTCCTCATTTTTTAATGACAGATGTTGCAAAAAACTTAAAGACACCCTGAAAACTTTTCACTGATGATGTGCAGATGTAGCCTACAACCAGAGATGGGCAGTGACGCGTTACTTGTAACGCGTTACTGTAATCTGATTACTTTTTTCAAGTAACGAGTAAAGTAAGGGATTACTATCGCAAAAACGGTAATTAGATTACAGTTACTTTCCCGTAGGAACGCTGCGTTACTGCGTTACTAAAACCGTGATTTTTTGCGAGAATGTCTCACGACAGTGACTTAAGCGAGTGCGCCGTTAGTGACAACAGCTGTGTGTAGATCAACAATGGATCACATATCGATTGTGGGAGAGAGTATGAGCGTGCAGCGTTTAAAGCGTGGAAGTACTGACCTTACTTTGAGTTTGATTCCATAAAAAGTGACAAAAACATTAGTGTCCATCGTGCGTGGGAAGAAAACTTCTTTTTACAGCGAAAAAAACCCCTAAACTTCCAAGCAAGCACCAAGTGCGCAACGACGCAATGGGAAATTCACAGAGAAACTCGCGGATTCTTCAACTGACCACGGCACACCTGCACCAGGGTAAACCTCCGCCTACCGTAGTCCTGCTTTACAGGTGAAAATAGAGCAACAGGACCGCTGAGTCTTTGACTTTATTTCCTGCTGTGTTTTACTTGCATCTATTTGAAAGAGTGAGTGAAAACACAAAAAATATTTTATTTTATGTGCTGGAATGTGTAGAAAATAGGTTTAAATGTTAAACTAATTTATTCAAGTCAGAGAATGTTGCATATAATTAAATTTTTGCTTGATGCATAAAGTTAAAAGATTAAAACTGATAAAACAAGTTAAAAAAAAGAGACTTTTCCATTTGATTACATTTTGTATGATGGATTATGTAGAAAAAGTAGAATAGGGCTGAAAGACCTATCGCTTTATCACCTCTTCAGGTTGTAAATCGTGTTTTTAAAAAGTAACTAAGTAATTAATTACTTTTGAAAATAAGTAATCAGTAAAGTAACGGGATAACTTTTTTGTGGAAGTAATCAGTAATTAGTTACTGATTACTTTTTTCAAGTAACTTGACCAACACTGCCTACAACTCATATTTTCTGATGGGTCTGGTTTTCACATAGCAAACAGTCTTAGGCTCATAAAATGGACAGTCTTCTTCTTTCTTTCTTTCTTTCTTTCTTTTTTTTTTTTTTTTTTAAATTTTTACTACTTTTTTTTTTTTAATTTTTACTACTTTTTTTTTTCTTTTTTACTAAAATGACCAAGAGGTATGGCAGTCATGATAAGAGCTGGTCAATTTCCTTAAATTAAAAGCGCTTCAATTTCGCTTTTCTCCTTATCTTAATAAACATAAGACAAATTTCCTGTACAAGAAAGGGAGATAATGCCATCCTATAATTCTTTGGCAGCTTTGTCATAATTTTTTTGTTACTGGCAGGATATTCTTAAATAAATCAATCTCCATGTCTTTTCTCTAATGCCACGGCATTTGTTACTGAGGTTAAGTAATGGTGTATAGCAAAAGATGCAGGATGTTAATTTTTCTTTAGGCTTTCCAACCTTACTTCAAGAGTATCACATATATTATTAAAGAGAAAAAGGATCACAAACTCAGAGTAATGACATTATCCAATAAAAACAAATGCACTTATAAAAACAAGAGTGATTATTTGATAACAGAAGATATTGTTTTCCCCCTTTATGTGATATTTTGGGACTCGTTAAGAACAATCTCATCCCCAGTATCAGAAGGCTGACAGCTCATTTCAGAAAACAAACGGATTTTTCCGTTTGTGCCCGTATTTGTGTTCTGATATTAGTCTGGGTACCCTGTGTTTAATAAGAGGGGCTATTTGCATAGCTAAGTCAGTAGTAATTTTAGATAATTACGTAATTTCTTCGCGAAATAAAGGGATGGGAGGGATAATATGGTAATTCACACTGGACATTGGCCTCTGAGTCACGGAACTTGTTGCTTTGTGTAAATATCTGCTGGCTGGCTTATTGCGATATCCTGTTGCATAAAGCTCAGATCGTTTCATCTCAGCCTGCTTCATGCGCCTGGAGCACTTCAGCTTTTGATTGCAGACATGAGCCTTTGATCAGCTGTTGGGTGGGCAAAAAAAAAGCAAATCGTCCAAAATAGCAAACATCGTCTGAAAAAGGCCGGAATTTGTTTTGTTTTCAAAATAAAAGTTTAAGAATTCGTCACATCTGTTGGAAAACATACAAGAAGGACGTTTTATAGAGAATTTTATATTTTAATCCGACAGCCAACAATAATATTGTTATGTCTTAAAGGGGGTGTTAAACGGGGCAATTGTTTTAAATGCCTTGTTATTTAGGTTGCTCATTAAGCTGCATGCTGGCTGTCATTTTTATATTTTCTGCCGACGGCAGAACATCAAATGTAACTTGTCACATTAAATGTGCATCTTGAAAACAGATTTAGAAAACACCGATGCGCCTTGTTCGTCTTGAAACCTTACAGGACTGGTTTTATTTTGAAAAACATCCGGATTAAGTACTTTATCTCACATCTGGTCAGTACTGACGTTGTTAACAAAACCAACGGTGCGCTCCGCAGTATCAGCACATCCAGCATCAGCTGAGATTGTAGATGACAGAGTCCAGAAAGGAGAGAGGACCCAGAGGAACAATAATCATTATTAGTATTACTATTACAGAGTGTTCTTAACTCGTGTCTGTAGCTCGGAGACTTATTCTAGTGTTTTAAGAAATGGAAGATTTGGGAAAAGTCTTCAACGATTCACAGGTCTTCGTGTTTAACTTGTCTTCATGAAGTGGAGCGGGACGTTTAGGCGCGTTTTTGGACTTCTCCGGTGTTTCTGTGCGTGCGATGAAAAAACCCTACAATGATTTTGGCAGTCAATTAATTATGGGCGCGCACATCCTGGAGTCCAACTCCAGCGGCAACTTGACGCCTGCGGTGTCGGAAGCTGGGGCTGTCCTGCCGGGCTACCTGGTGGTGATCTTATCGGTACTTATGGTGACTCTGGTTGTCGTTGTTGTGGCAGGGAACGCACTGGTCATCATGGCTTTTATTGTGGACAAAACCCTGAGAAATCAAAGCAACTACTTCTTTTTGAACCTTGCTATATCCGATTTTCTAGTGGGTAAGTTCTCCTTCTTTGTCACTTTATCCGTTCGTGTTGTCTGAGTCCATTCTTATGAATGAAACCCTTTTTTTGCGCGCGCCCCAAGCACATTGTAATTTTCCCACACTGTAATTAGCGTCTAACTATTGATTAGCGGCGAGTTCATGATGACCTTTACAACCCTTTTGCGTTATTCACATGTTAAATTACAACGGACTACTCCGCGTAATTGTGGCATGCCTCCGTTTTATTGAAGAGCACTCACGTCCCTCTTATAGTGAAAGCTCCTCTTATCTACAGCTTTAGTTAAATTATACCCTTGTCATTAATGAAAGAGACATATTAGATTGTTCTTGTTCGTACAATGTCACAGGTTTCCTGGAACTGCGTCTTTTCGCTAATTTTCTGCCGCATGTAATGCATCTTACACCCAGAAACTGTGAAGGTATGGGAAAGTGTGAATATTGATGCTGGTGGCTGGTGAATCACCAATGTGATGTGTGTTTTGTGTGTGTGTGTGTGTGTGTGTGTGTGTGTGTGTGTGTGTGTGTGTGTGTGTGTGTGTGTGTGTGTGTGTTCCAGGTGCCTTTTGCATCCCGGTGTACATCCCCTATAACCTGACCGGCAGGTGGATGCTGGGCAAAGGGCTCTGCAAAGTGTGGCTGGTCATGGATTACCTCCTTTGCTCAGCCTCTGTCTTCAACATTGTCCTTATTAGTTATGATCGCTTCCTGTCAGTCACAAGAGCGGTAAGTACAGTCTGTGTGGTAATGAGGCGCTCATTACCACACACACATACACACACGCTCATCAAGTTCACATAGGCGACCACATTTAGGTCCAAAATGTGTTACTCCCTGAAATAGCTTGTAGTGTGCTTAGAATCATTTGTATTCACAGCTTCGTTCTTTCACCAGGGTATTGCTGTCAAGTGAGTGCTTTGTTCATCAGCTTAGCCAAAATATTATCAGTGCAAAAATTAGCCCTGGCTCAACAGTCAAATAAACTATATATTCCATCACACAGCTCAGTTTTCTCATCACTTTTCAGATTTATCCTGTGAAAACAGCTGCAGAATGTCTTCTCTGGATCTCCAGGGGGTTAAATAACAGTCAATATGTCACAGTGATGTCATCATGGTTTTGTGATTGGGTTTTTGTTTTTTTAGGTTTTTTTCAGGGGGTGTAAGTCAAGTCAAGTCAAGTCAAGTTTATTTATAGAGCACATTTAAAAACAACCAAGGCTGACCAAAGTGCTGTACAGTAAATACAGATAAAAATACAATAGAACACAATTTCGTAATAACACCTCGCTGATAAAAATAAAATAAAAATATATAAAACAAATAAATTAAACCTTTCTAAAAGCCAATGAAAAGAGGTGAGTTTTAAGAGCGGTTTTAAAAGTTTCTAGGCTTTTGGAGAGTCTGACGTGAGGAGGTAAACTGTTCCACAGTCTGGGTGCAGCCACAGCAAACGCCCTCTCTCCCTTTGTCTTTAATTTATACCTGGGAACATCTAAAAGCATCAGGTCGGCTGACCTCAAAGATCTCCTGGGGCGATAAGTACTAAGGAGTTCTGACAGGTAAGAAGGTGCAGTGCCATTTAAAACCTTAAAAGCCAGCAATAAGATTTTAAAATCAATCCTAAAGGCAACTGGGAGCCAGTGGAGAGAGCAGAGAACCGGAGTGATGTGGTCTCTTTTTTTTGAACCGGTCAACAGGCGAGCGGCAGCGTTCTGCACCAGTTGAAGGCGATGTAGACAGGAACGATCTAGGCCAGCATAGAGGGAATTGCAGTAGTCTAGCCGTGAAGTAATAAAAGCATGGACCACTCTTTCTAGATCGTTCCTGCAAAGGTAAGACTTGACTTTGGCTAAAATCCGCAAATGATAAAAAGATCCCTTAACTACAGAGCTAATTTGTTTATCAAGTTTAAAAGCATTGTCAAAAATAACACCAAGACTCTTAATGGAAGAAGTGCAATCGGAGGTTAGGGGTCCCAAAAAGTCAAGAGAGAAGTTGGGATCTTTAGGAAGCCCAAACACAATGACTTCAGTTTTGCTTTCATTAAGGTGTAAGAAGTTAAGAGTCATCCAAGTCTTAATGTCAGACAAGCAGGAGAGTAGCGGCTGCAAAGAAACATTGCAGTTCAACCTCAGAGGGAGGTAGATCTGAATATCATCGGCAAAGATGTGGAAGGACACATTATGTTTACGGAGCACATCACCCAGAGGGAGCAAGTACAGAATAAACAACAGGGGGCCTAGTATGGACCCCTGAGGTACGCCACAGGTTAAAGGAGCTCTGGGAGATGACAGTTCACCAAGGTGAACAGAAAAACTCCTATTATTCAAATAGGACTGGAAAAACTTTAAGACAGTGCCCTTTAAACCGACACAATGTTGAAGGCGGGATAGCAGTATGTTGTGATCAACAGTGTCGAAGGCTGCTGTCAGGTCCAGGGTTACTAAGACAGCAGCACAACCAGAGTCAACAGTTAAAAGCAAATCATTAAAAACTCTCAGAAGGGCGGTTTCTGTGCTATGCCGAGCTCTAAAACCAGACTGGAACTTCTCATAGAGATTGTTATTGTCAAGAAATAGCTGGAGCTGCGTGAGGGCGGCTCGTTCCAGTACTTTAGACAGAAAAGGGAGGTTGGAAATGGGCCTATAGTTAGAGAGTAGGGATGGATCTAGATTAGGCTTTTTAAGGAGAGGTTGAACAACAGCGTGCTTGAAGGGTGTTGGAAAACAACCAGAACTGAGGCAGGCATTGATCAGGACCAGAAGGAAAGGTCCGACTGAGTCCAGAACCTGCTTCAGAAGCCGAGAGGGGATAGCATCGGTGGAACAGTTGGTAGTCTTAACCTTGCAGACTATTTCATGCAGCTGAGAGAGAGAGATTGGTTCGAACTGATTAAAGGCAGAATGGCACAAAGACAAAACACAGGGATTGGAAGGTGAAGATGGAATGACAGACTGCAGGGAGGAAATCTTGTTTACAAAGAACTGTAAGAAGCAGGGTGAGTCAGAGATGTGTTAGCGTGCATGAGTAGGCACTAATGCTCAATCTTAAAGCTAGAAATAAAGGGAAAGTTCACCCTAAAATCAAATTTTTACAGCCTGTTGTGACAGTTACGTTGGTATGAGCCGCTCAGTTTTGGTGATAGTAGCTATACAGAATCTGCCTTCTGTTGGAAAACAATGGAACTAAATGTGTAATTAAAAATATTATTAAAAATCAGTGACCAAAAAACCCACAAACATTGTGAGCAGTTTTATTGTTAGCTAAACGAAGCCTTGTTTTGCTGCTCATCATATCATGTTGTGTTATATTCAAGTGAAGGCAGGCAACTCTATAGGGATATCATACCAGTCTAGATGAATACAGGCAACTAACTAGTGAACTGTTCCTTTAACTCTTTCTCAATTAAAGACAACACATAAAGATAACATTTGACGACTAAATGAAGAGATTTGATACTTCAGTATTTGTCATTAAAGTGTGGTTTGACGAATATTCGAACAGTTTCTGGATTTTTCAAACTCACTCACTTCTGATGCAAACACAGTCATTTTAATCTAAGCAGGCTTGAAATATGACAAAAACCTCTTAAGTATATTTCACTGTCTGCTGCTTTGATCTTTGATCATTCTTTTCAGTTTTTGGCAGTTTTTTCAGTTTTTCCCTACATTTTGTACAAGATGAGTAATTCTTCTGTTGCTCTAAAAGAGTCATTGACTTTAATCATGGGGGGAAAATAGCCAGTATTAGATATAAAAGCAAAAGAAATATTTGTAAAACCTAAATATTTCAATGTGAATATTTGTATCCTCTTGCAGTCTCTTATTTTTAATTTATTAAAACTGTTAACTTTCTGTCAACTGATACGAGATTTACAAAAAAGAAAATCTGGCTGATGATTGGTTCGACTGCCTATTGGTCAGTTTCTTCACATTCAGCCTGTAGGGTGCAGTATTTCTTTAATTTACAGTGGAAATAGGGAGTCTTGTGCTTTTGTAGTGAACACTTGAAACTGGGGCCATAATTATTTATGAGCATCTTGTATTGGATCTGTTTCACTACTGATTTTTTTTCCAGTTGCTCTTGAACCACAGACATGCTGGCAGCTTCACTTGACATATATCCAGCTGTTGAATCTGCAGAGAGACATTCTGATTGTGTGAGAAAAAGAAAAGATTGAGAAAACAACAACAACACCAAAGGGGAGAGCAGCAGATAGAGAAGCCCTGCAAAATGATAGCATTTAGACCGAGAGGAGGTGAAGTGAAAATGGAGTGAAAGCAAAGAGAATAAGCGACGGTGAGGGAGGGGTAGATCGGGAGAAACCAGATGTCTCTTTCATACTAGTGTTGCATCAGTGAATGTGGCTGTCAGCCTGACATTCCCCTTCTCTCTTTGGCTTCGGAGACACACCGTGGTATAAAAACTCCATGAGTGGGTTTTATTTACAGCATCTCTCTCCTGCTCCAAAGCCGCACAATGCAACAAGGGGTTCATTTGGGGAAGATACTCTGAGCAGCTGTGGGTGTTTGAAATGTAACGTGCAGTGTTATTATGATGCAGAGTTTCTGTTCACGGCACATCACTGTGAGTCATACTTGTGCCTCTCTTTTGACACAGGTTAAATACAGAGCTCAGAGGAACATGACCCACCAGGCTGTTTTCAAGATGGTGGCGGTGTGGGTGCTGGCCTTCCTCCTTTACGGCCCTGCCATCATCTTCTGGGAAACGATCGTCGGCTACAGCATTGTCCCGGCCCACGAGTGCTATGCTGAGTTTTATTTCACCTGGTACTTCCTGCTGAGTGCGTCTACCTTTGAGTTCTTCACCCCGTTTGTGTCGGTGGCCTTTTTCAACCTCAGCATCTATCTCAACATCCATCGCAGGAATAAGAGTGGGGCTGCCTGTGCTGAAGACAATGCCAAGCCTCAGAAGAACAATGAGAAGCATAAAGATGGAGCCGGCTGGTCCGTGTTTTTTGTCAAGACTCGGAAGGTGATGTCAAGCGAGCCTGTTGCGATCTCTGCGGTCATCGAAGATGACGACATCTTGTCTCCCTCCTCCAGCGGGGAGCCTAACGCCAGTCAGATATTAATGCAGCGAGAGAAGTTCTCTCCGCACAAAAAAAACTCCAGGTTGTTTCAGCACACGGCCTCCTGCATGGTGCCTGGCCGTAGGACACCGGGATCTCGGCTTTCCAGAGACAAAAAGATTGCTAAATCTTTAGCCATTATAGTCTGCATTTTTGGGATATGCTGGGCTCCGTACACTCTACTGATGATTATCCGTGCCGCCTGTAGCGGTAAATGTGTGGCGAACTACTGGTACGAGATTACCTTCTGGCTTCTGTGGCTGAACTCTGCCATCAACCCGTTCTTGTACCCTGTGTGCCACAGCAGCTTTCGAAGGGCTTTCTCAAAGATACTGTGCCCTAAAAGACAATCAGTTCAACCACAGATTGAAGTTCAGTCTTGTTAGATGAACTCAAATGAACTTGCATATTTTATGAATGGAGTAAATGTTGCTGAACACTGTAAAAAATCCATTTGATGTTCTTCTATAAAAAAAAAAAGGCCAGTTTTCAAAAATTAGGTAAATGTTTGCATTTAAATGAGGATTGTAACATACCTGACAGCAATACGATGACACAACACAGCTGAAAATAGCACAACATAATATTCTTATGGGCAGAACAATAGACTCTTGTAGTACCATTGGATAAATCTGCCCACGATTAAACCACCTCTCAAAGCCAGTTTCAGATTTTTCTAATGTTGTTCTTGTTCATTTTAAAACCTTCACACATTCCCTCTAAGAAGGCTGCAGAAGGCTGTGAAATGATGGCATATGCAGTCTTAAAGAAGGTAATTACAATAATTTAGTCTAAGATATCACACATATATGAGAACTACTGATCACCAGGTTGTTAAATTGTGTTCTGTCTGAATGGAAGCACGACGCAGACAGAAATGACATCTTCACCCAGCATCCAATTTCATAGCGGCCGCCGTGAGAACATTTCAACTTCTATTTAGATGAAGCTGATGTGAAGCAAGAACTCAATGGTCTTTTGATGGTTTCAGAATATATCTGCACATGAAACCCTTTCATGTTACAGTTTCAAATATACAGCTGCAAGTTTGACTTTATGCTCATGCCCCTAAAAACTATACAATGCAAATCATGCAGCGATAGACTCACAAATGCAGAGTCCTCCATGTTTAAAGCACTAGAAAAGAAGACAAGAGTGTGCTTACTGACCAATGAGTGTACTTTTATCAAAGTAATTCTAAATATTTTATAGTTTTAATCTTATGGCAAGGAAATCTACCTGACATCTGTCAAAATGTTAAGAAAATGTCAAAGCAAAATGTGAAGCACAATGAAAAGAGAGCTGATTTAAAACTTATGTACAATAAGATCAATGTCAGGCCAGATGGCTGAGTTAATTATTTATTTCAAGGCTCGACTGGTTTACCTAAAGCTGTTTTCACACATGCAGTGCAGTCTTGAATTTTTGCCGAAAGGTACATGCAAGGATTTGCTTGTAAGACTCAGTGGAACATTAAACAGTTTTTCCTTGATGCAAAGCCTGCGTGATGTCTGACTGAGCTCATGTGCGAGCAGAAAAACGAATCGTCCAGCGAATTCATGATTCAGGGAATCATCGTGTTCTGCCTCCCTCTCGCTGAACCCAGACAGCTCGCCTGCCTTAACCAAACAAAGTATTTCCAGGAGTGAGAAAGAGTCTGACTGTCTCCTGTTGTGTTCTACAAAGGAGAAAGAACACTTTTGAATAATAATATGACCTGATTCTCCCAACATAGTGCAGACATGTGAAAACCGCATATTTGATTACTTTGTGTATTGGTTATGAATCTGTGCAGCTGTAAGTCAGATGAAAAAAATAAAATAAAATAAAAGAAGACTGCCAACAGGCTTTTTTCCACTGTATGTTATTGGTAAAATCTGGAGGAGTAGTTACATCTATAACCTACTTTGTTGTCAAGGGTTAGATGTGAACACTGCTTTTCTTCTGGTCTCTTACTGTTTTTCTTTTTTCCCCACATCAGCTTTGATATGAAACCTTTCTTTCATTCATCCAGAGTCTGTCTCTGGAGACAAAACATCCATCTCTCAGTTCCTGCAGCCCAAGTCACTCTTTTTATTTTTCAAAGAAAAGCCATCATCACTCCTGAGGGAAAAGTAAACTTTCTGGTGTCCAACTGAGACAACTTGTTCAGTCATGAGACTATTTTTCTCTTTTAATGGAGTCTTGCTATTTTGTCCACTCGGCACCTCTGTTTATTTCCTTCCATCTTTCTTCTTTTCTTTAATTCTCTCTGCTTTTTTCCTAAACAGGTCTGTAGGGTCAAACATATATTCCTTAACTAGTTGCTGAAAATTTCTGTCTGTCATTTGTTGAAATCAGTCACAATGAAGGTGCAACACCGAAAACCTTGCTGCAATTGCTTCGATTGCTAGCATATCACCATAGCCGACGGGGGTTTCCATGTAAAACATGGACTTACCTGCAACACTCACCAAATGCAAAAAAACTCCAGGCGACCAAGCCAATCTGCCAAAGACCACAGCAATTGGCATGGTTTTTGGTGTATTCAATTCAATTCAATTTTATTTATATAACGCCAAATCACAACAAAAGTCGCCTCAAGGCGCTTCATAGATACAGAGAAAAACCCAACAATCATATGACCGCCTATGAGCAAGCACTTTGGTGACAGTGGGAAGGAAAAACTCCCTTTTAACAGGAAGAAACCTCCGGCAGAACCAGGCTCAGGGAGGGGCGGGGCCATCTGCTGCTACCGGTTGGGGTGAGAGAAGGAAGACAGGATAAAGACATGCTGTGGAAGAGAGACAGAGGTTAATAACAGATATGATTCAATGCAGAGAGGTCTATTAACACATAGTGAGTGAGAAAGGTGACTGGAAAGGAAAAACTCAATGCATCGTGGGAATCCCCGGCAGCCTACGTCTATTGCAGCATAACTAAGGGAGGATTGAGGGTCACCTGGTCCAGCCCTAACTATATGCTTTAGCAAAAAGGAAAGTTTTAAGCCTAATCTTGAAAGTAGAGATAGTGTCTGTCTCCCGAATCCAAACTGGAAGCTGGTTCCATAGAAGAGGGGCCTGAAAACTGAAGGCTCTCCCTCCCATTCTACTTTTAAATACTCTAGGAACAACAAGTAGGACCCTCTTTGCAATGGATTTCACCTGGCAACAGCCAGGAACCTCCAGAAACCACTTGCCAGCTGGTTGGGGAATGCTCATTTTTCCTTTACCACTGGGGGTTGCCAGATAGTGATGGCCACATTTTCCCCGACCAACTAGAGGTTGCCAGGGAATCATCGACCTTCTCTAGGCCTGAGGCGTTATATAGAGAAATTAGTGCTTGAATAGCTGGCATCTGTCAGTCAGCTTAGAATGATTTTTATTTTCTAGCAATAATAATAATAATAATAATAATAATAATAATAATAATAATCTTTATTTATAAAGCACACTAAAAACCAAGGGTATACCAAGGTACTTGACAAAATAAGATAAGATAGGAAAAAGAAGATGGGAGGGAAAAGAGTAAGAGAACATATGTATATCATAATACATAAAAGTAGTTAACAACGCATAACGGATAAAAATGTATCATCCATCCATCTTCATCCGCTTTGTCCGGGGCCGGGTCGTGGGGGCAGCAGCCTAAGCAAAGAGGCCCAGACCTCCCTCTCCCCAGCCACCTCCTCCAGCTTATCCGGGGGAATACCAAGGCGTTCCCAGGCCAGCCGAGAGATATAATCTCTCCAGCGTGTCCTGGGTCTGCCCCGGGGCCTCCTCCCGGTGGGACATGCCTGGAACACCTCACCCAGGAGGCGCCCAGGGGGCATCCTTGTCAGATGCCCGAACCACCTCAGCTGGCTCCTTTCGATGTGGAGCAGCAGCTGCTCTACTCTGAGCCCCTCCCGGATGGCCGAACTTCTCACCCTATCTCTAAGGGAGAGGCCAGCCACCCTTCGGAGGAAGCTCATTTCTGCCGCTTGTATCCGCGATCTCGTTCTTTCGGTCACTACCCACAGCTCGTGGCCATAGGTGAGGGTAGGGACGTAGATCGACCGGTAAATTGAGAGCTTCGCTTTTACACTCAGCTCCCTCTTCACCACGACGGACCGGTGCAGCGTCCGCATTACTGCAGCGGCAGCCCCAATCCGTCTGTCGATCTCCGGCTCCCTTCTCCCATCACTCGCGAACAAGACCCCGAGATACTTGAACTCCTCCACTTGTGGCAGGAACTCATCCCCGACCCGGAGTGGGCACTCCACCCTTTTCCGGCTGAGAACCATGGCCTCAGATTTGGAGGTGCTGATCCTCATTCCCGCTGCTTCACACTCGGCTGCGAACCGTTCCAGTGCGAGCTGGAGGCCCTCACCCGATGAAGCCAACAGAACCACATCATCTGCAAAAATCAGAGATGAGATTCTGAGGCCACCAAAGCGAAAGCCCTCCGCCACTTGGCTGCGCCTAGAAATCCTGTCCATAAAAATTATGAACAGAACCGGAGACAAAGGGCAGCCCTGGCGAAGCCCATCACCCACCGGGAACGAGTCCGACTTATTGCCGGCAATGCGAACCAAGCTCTTGCAACGGTTGTATAGGGATCGAATGGCCCGTAGCAATGGGCCAGACACCCCATATTCCCGCAACACCTCCCACAGGACACCCCGAGGGACACGGTCGAATGCCTTCTCCAAGTCCACAAAACACATGTAGACTGGTTGGGCAAACTCCCATGCACCCTCAAGTATCCTGGAGAGGATAAAGAGCTGGTCCAGTGTTCCGCGACCAGGACGAAAACCGCATTGTTCCTCCTGTATCCGAGGTTCGACTAACGGACGAACTCTCCTTTCCAGCACCCTGGCATAGACTTTCCCAGGGAGGCTGAGGAGTGTGATCCCCCTGTAGTTGGAACACACCCTCCGGTCCCCTTTCTTAAAGATGGGGACCACCAACCCGGTCTGCCAGTCCACAGGTACTGCCCCTGATCTCCACGCAACATTGCAGAGGCGTGTCAACCAGGACAGCCCTACAACGTCCAGAGCCTTCAGGAACTCGGGGCGGACCTCATCAACACCAGGGGCTCTGCCACCAAGGAGTTGTTTAACTGCCTCAGTGACCTCACCCCCGGAAATTGGCGGGTCATTCCCCTCATCCCCAGACTCTGCTTCCTCCTCGGAAGACGTGTCAGTGGGATTAAGGAGGTCCTTGAAGTATTCCTTCCACCGCCTGACAATTTTCTCAGTCGACGTCAGCAGCGCTCCGCCAGCACTATACACAGTGCA
Organism: Copadichromis virginalis; assembly: GCF_057382275.1. Lineage (NCBI taxonomy): Eukaryota > Metazoa > Chordata > Actinopteri > Cichliformes > Cichlidae > Copadichromis > Copadichromis virginalis. The sequence goes on from NC_140639.1 coordinate 8,225,700, forward strand.
GGTAGAGCACCGCTTTCCCCTCCTGAGACGTCTGACGGTTTGCCAGAATCTCTTCGTATCAACGCACACCAAATATTAGCTAGGTGGAAAAGCAAGATTAAATAAACAAGTCTTTAACCATGATTTAAACAATAGCATAGAGTCAGACGCCCGGATAGCAACAGGAAGATTATTCCATAAGACTATGGAAAAAACAGAACAGTGAGTTCTTCTCTTAGTTTGTGCTCAAAATTGTAATTCTGCACACAAAGCCTAGTGAATGAGGGCTGCGAATTCCATCACTTAACTGAAAGTCACCACTTAACACTAAATCCCTTATTTATGATTTCAGGTAGTCACTCCATTGACCTAACCTGACTACTGAAATTACTCTCATAAAACTATAGTTATTATTTGTACATTTTGTACTGAAGTATAATGGATTAAGCTGGAACCTTCAGAGCCTCTGTTTTCTGTTTCAGACTGAATGGTGCCAAGTGCCTCTTGGTACTTCCAGAAATGTCATACTACTTCTCTGAGTGTTTCACGATTGGTTAAAGGTTTATAATTGTTTCTGGCTCCTGTGAGATGGGATATGGTATGACAGATGTTAGCTGGTGTGAATGGGTGAAAAGCATTCTTGTCTTTTTATGTTGCTGGTAGCTGTTGTCTGTGTTTGATTCACACCTGCCAAAATAAAAGAAAAAAAACTTTGCAGGAAAAAAGTGAGTTTTCTGTTTTGAAGATTGCTGTCAAGCTCTCATTTTATCTAGCAGCAAACACACAGTGTATGACAGAAGTGGCATTGACTTAAAAAATTTTCACCACAGATGAACATGATCAAAATATATCCAGAAAACTCTCTGGGGGCTGTCAGAAAAATAAAGGAAGTAACAGTATCGCTTTCCCCTGTGGGAATAACATGGGACATTTTACTTAGGAGGAAAGACCCTTGGAGACTGTTTAGCCTTGAGGATACACACAGAATTTATTGCACTGAAAGAAGAATCTTTGGATGATGCTGTTTTGTATCTTTCTGCCGTGCCTTATCGGCAACAACAAATTTAATTTGATGTCCAAAAGGTCACACGAAAGTCATAGCCCTACAGAAGCAGCTGTATAAATCATACAGTTTGTTGCCGTTCTGCAACATCTCAGTTAAACTCTGGAACAGCTCATATGATTAAACTTCCTGTCTCTGCATCTTGTTTTGAATACAGCCCAAAGCATTAAGTGGCTTTAAAAAAAAGACCCTGCAGAAAAAAAAGCTGTTTCCTCTGGGGCAAACTGGATAAATAGATTGTGGTGGTGTGTTTTCCCACTGACCCTATTTAATAATAGTCATTTAAATGCAATGGTTACTGTGGGTGCATGGATACACATTTTGTGCCTGTGAAAACCACAGCTCAAGAGTGAAAATGCTTTTGCTAAACAGATCCAAAAAATCTGAGACCCATGAGGCACGACTGTCATCTGTGTGTCTCAGAATTCAAGAATAGAAACGGACTAGTCGAGGAGTACAAGAGACTTTTTCCCCTCGGCCAAAAACAGGAGTCAATTTGGAAGCATTTCATAAAAGGTCAGTCGAGAATGAGATGAATTGGCAGTGGTTTAGGTGACTTGCATAGAGACGCAGGTGGACTTGCAAATAGAAACCAAATTGCTCAGTGCCAGTGTTGACATCGTTTCTATGCGCTGTGGGAAGCCCAAGAACCAATGAAACAGCCTTTCAAAAAGAAAAATTGGAAGCAGTTTCCATCCTTCTGGTTCATGTTGGGGTTGCTCTGGGATTCAAATATGGTGGCGGTAATTGTTAGTGAAACACATATCTGGTGAACAAAACAGATGAGATCCTTGGGGCTGAAGACAGAATGCAGACCCCTTCTTTTTTGTTCGTTTTGCTTTTGTTTGAGAGAAATGTGAGACGTGGGAGTGAAAAAACGGTGGCTGCTGTTAACCGGACAACATATGTTTGGTGGATGATAAGCTTCATGCAAAACCAAGTCGTTTAAAGAATGTAAAAGAAACACGTCCTTTGAGTGTATTTCACTGACTCTGAATGCAGCCTCTAGCTGAGCTCGCTCTTTTGATTTCAAGTCACTATGAATATTTACAGTTAGAGCTGAGGAGTCTGTCCTGAAAGAACTGGTGGCTTATAGAAGCTACATTTGATGCTCTGTTGTCCAAGAAAGCGATTTAAAATTCAATTTAATTCAGGATATGAACACTGGCTGCAAGGAGATGATTTTCCATTAGTTTTTTACTGTATAGAGTACACTCTACCACAGTGAAGCCTGCCTGACGCTGATGATGCTGATGACTCCTTAACGGGACTCACACAACATGGAATAATTGTTTATGGTGAAGATGTGGATAAAAGCATCCAGCGGCTCATGCTCATTGAGATCAATGGAAAAACAAGCATTTACTCTGCCAGAGCTCTTAATTAACCCACATGCCCTACACATGATAATTGCTTTCAGGGAAACAATCTACAGATGGCTTTCACCACAAGAGTTCTATCAGCTATGCCTTAATTTCAGCACTGCATTAATATGTATCTGTTATGTTGCTAATTGCTGCCAGCCACTTGTCTATAGGATCAGCACTGTTGCTTTAAACTAAAATAAAACTTTAAAAACAGGTTCCTAAAAATCTGGTGGTATATGCATTCACAATGTTTACATGAAATAACCACCAGTGACCAATCATCCAATCACAGTTGCAGAAATCAGCAGTCCAAAAGCTTGGCAGAGAAGGTATGTTTTTAGAAAAATAGTTACAGCTGATGCTTGTCTGAGGTCACTTGGGAGGTCCTTGCAGAATTTTGGTGCAACAACAGCAAAGGTACAACCCTCTTTTGAAATAATCTTTGAACCTGGGATGATAAGGAGTGGTTTAGAAGCACTTTATGCTGGATTCTGTAATGCACCAGAGTCAGTATAAGGCTAACTCTGGAGTATTTTGACCTCTCCAATTTTCCCCTGAATTAGTAATCAGCATTTTATACAAATTTTAAACCGACAAGAGATGATGATGATCGAGTATACACTGCATTGCATGGTTACATTTTAGATACAACAAAGGCATGCATAACCGGATTATAATCCAGATCTAAAGGTGTAAAAAACCTTTTTAGGACATTATTCAAAGCTGGAAGTAAGATTATAATTTGGGATTTCAGAAAATCCCAAATGTTTTAAGGAACCTTGTAGAGCAGATTTACCAGTTGCATGGCTTTTCCTTGTCTGCTGTAATTAGTGACATCTTGTCAGCCTGAGGGGCAGCCAGTGAAAGGACACAGACAGGAAATGTCCCGCTTGTCCTCTTGTTGACACTGGGCAGTTTCATGGAAAAAAACTGTCACAGGTCATGAGCCTTTTCTTAACAACATTTTCATTCATATTCCCACAACATTTAAACAAGACTCTGTAGGTATGCCGGGCAGTTAAAGCACTATCCTTTAGGAAAACGAAGGTCAACATGGAAATGTAAAAAACTGCAGTTTTTATAGTGACCACATGAAGCACCAAAGTCTAAAAAAGTGATATCTGTAAGAAGTGGACTTCATTGATTTAAAATGACCAGCAGGATTTTGCCTTCCACCTTTCTTCTCCATGGGGAGCTTCCTCTACCTGTAACCTGGATCTTATACTCAAGTGCTTCTACGATTACTGTGGCAGTTTTAGTTATGAGCTCACTGGCAGTGGGAATCCAGTGTTCACATTTGCATTTCCTCTGATGAGACTCAGGGCCACAATCTTCATCTTCACCTTAGTAGATATATCTGTCATTGCTGGTGGCTGGATATCGTCTAAAATTGTTACACACACACACACACACACACACACACACACACACACACACACACACACACGGGAAACAAGAATCGGTTCTTGTAGAAAACTGTTTTCTAGTAGTCCAGTTTCTTGTTAGTCTGCCTGCCTATCAGTCTTGCTTATCTGTTTGTGTGTTGGAGGAGGAAAATAGTGAAATGGGAAACTGCATCCAGGACAGAAACAATTGCATTATGCTGCTAACACAACTTTGGTTCTTTGCAAGCATCTGCCAAGACAGCATGCTAACGCTATGCTAGTGTGGAGCAGGGAAATTATTTTACTGCTATTGTTAAATAATAAATATAATCTGCAGCATGGATATTGCATTCAGGGGTTGAACAGTGTGTGTCTTTCAGAAAGGCTAAAAGTCACAGGCTGACAGGAAACAGGCTTGCAGAGAGTTTGCAGAAGCAGGAAGTTATTTTGAGCAGCAGGCTAAGACGAGGCTTTAACAATGTAACAGATAGCTTTAAGATGGCCTTAAGATGTTTATGATGATGTTAATTTTGTATTTCAGGTGCAGTTATGACTATTTTATACACAATGCATATCTGTGCTTATTAAAGAGTTGGAGCTCGGTCAATTAATTGGGGGTTGGAAGCTTTGTTCGGCGCGATGTCCGGACAATCTATTGTGCAAGTGACTTGGAGCCATAGAAGGAATTGCAATACATGCTTACAAAACACTTATATATCAGGTCATTTTATATTAAGGTTTTAGTAGAGGTTCTTGGTTAAAACATTTATTTAGTAGAAGACATACACATAGTCTCAGTGAGCCTCTGTCCTGGTGAAAGGTCAGAAGTGCAACAGGTGAATTGAGAAAGAGCATTTGAGGACGAGACACAGACAGTTAGTAGGTGAAGAGGTGACACAAAGAGCATGTGGGGTCAACACACACACACACATGAGTTAGATTTATTTAGAGGAGAGATTAGTCGTGTCTCGGCAAGAAAGAGGAACAATTCACTTTAAGACAAGAACGGAAAGTACCAGCCATGAAAATAGAAGATGATCTTCTGGGTTAAAAGTCATTGTGGTGTTGATCTGATCTATGTATAAAATGTATCTGTGACGCATGAAGGGGCGTCAGTAAATCAAACCCTGATGCTATAAAATATCTGTTTATGCTTTGATTAAGTCGAAGATTAATTCCTGTCTGTGTACAGATTATTCTTCCCACACGTGTGTATTCATTAAAATCATTGTTTGACCAAGACCTTCTGGACCAAGGGTGGTTTGTACTCTCCCTCCTCAATTTTGAACCTTAACACTAGCCAATAACCCAGAGTGAAAACTGAGTGAATGTCACCACAGCAGCCAGACCCTGAAGTTTAACAGGTAACATGCAGCCTCCCTTTCTACCTGTTCACGTATCTAAAGCAGAATCACTGTGGTGACCACTTTTTTTCGTCTTTGCTTTGTGCGGCCAGCTTTGTGTTCTACTAAGAGAAAGATCTTAGCCGTGTGTCCACATTAGGGATTTGTGTTGGTGTGCAGGGTTGTAGCCTCAGGTTTATATTGTTAAATGGTGCCTGTGAGAGTGTGTTTCAGCTATTTTACAGAGTAACATGAAAGTAATGTAATGAGTAGTATAATTAATTATAATGAATCAATTTAGTTAGTGTTCTGTGTAATAATGTCTTTTTTGAGTAACATCTCCAACACCGATCACAAAAAAAAAAGAAAAAAAAAAGAGGGAAATACCTCAACAAACATGCACTTGCATTTTCATGCATTTGATCCACAACATGCAATTAATTTGCATGAATGTAATTTCTTTATTGCTGCTTAGCAGTGTTGGTGACTCTCGAAACGGAGCCAATGAGAACCCAGTGACAATCAATAAGCGAACTGATAAGGAACTGAATCGATAAGTGATATCAATAATGGAATCAGAATTGCTCAATTCTTATCTGTTCCCATCCTTAATCACATAATGTTACAAAGATATTCTATTTGATTTAGGTCAGGTGACCACGGGGACCAGTCAATGGTATGAATTTCCTCATCCTTCAAGAACTACCTGCAAACTCTTGCCACATGAGGCCGGCCATTCCTGTACACCCGGAAGAACCCAGGTCCCACTGCACCAGTACAGGGTCGGAAAATGTGTCCGAGGATTTCATCCCAATACCTAGTGGCAAGTGCCGTTACCCTAGCCTGTAGATATCAATGTGTCTCTTCATGAATATGGCTGTGTCATGCTGCCTGTTAAAAAGCAAACAAAAAAACCCTCATAGTTTTGATGCTTTCAGTGAGAATCTATAATGAAAATAAGGTACAACCATTAAATGAGATGGTGTGTCCAAACCTTTGACAGGTATACATATATATTGAATGAGGCAACAAGTTGTTTGCGTAGAAAAAAAAAAAGGGTTAAAATACGATGTTTACCACGTTTCAAAGCTCTGCTTTTTAGGTTGCTTAGGTCACGAGTCTCAGAAAAGTGTAATCTTAGAAAAATATGTTGTACAGGCTAGAGATGGCACGATACCACTTTTTTATGTCCGATACCGATACCGATATCATAAATTTGGATATCTGCCGATACCGATATGAATCCGATATAGTGTTTTTTAATCAACAAAACTGTTTTTTAAATATCTTGCTGCATTTTGTATAAGTTCATACTCAAGTTTAAAACAACAACTACACTAAAGCTATTCTGTTATACCTGTATGAAAAAAAAAAAAAATTTCATAGTTCAGCAATACTGATCAATCTAATAAACTTAAACCTACACCATCCTCCCTATTCTGGTATTTTAAAGAGTACTTAGCATAAATATTAAGCAACCTAACTAATAGGGTTCCAACTCCCAGCAACAACAAAAATAAATAAATAAAAAATAGGGAACCACCCCTCACGCTCCACCTCATGATGCTTAATCGACGTAATCAACCTTAATTTGATGCAGTGTGAAAAAAAATACACAGAAATCAATTATTTTTCAAGAAATATTAAATAGATTCAACATCTTTCTTCCAAAATTGCAGACTGCACAGATGGTACCTTCCCAAAGGAAAAAGTACTATAGCTTACTAGGGTATATTAGACTTAACAGTTACTATATACAATAATGGACTTCTATACATTTTACATCAGATTAAAACTTTGGGTGTAAGATTCAGATAAATATTAAATAATTAAAAGCTCGACATTTTAAATGAGAATAAGAAAGAAAAGTATGTCTTTGTGCCCTCTTTTCCCTGTTAATGCCCTATCGGCCCCCCTGGCTAAACTTTGCTAGATCCGCCCCTGCACAGTTACCAGCCGTCAGCTACGTAGAAAAAGATCCTGGAGTAGAAAGTAATAATAAATAAATTCTAACAACAGCTGATCAAGCTTAAACGTGCTGCTGTTGTTCAGCCGCTGGTTTCCTCTGTCTGGTGCAAAGTGGGCCAAAAGCAAACAAGAGACAGGGACTCGCGACAGAAAAGCCGATCAGCTGATTATTAAGCAGTTTCATGATTGAAGTAGCAGCAAGAAGAGGCAGTCGCTCGTTAAGCTTAATGCAGGAATGCTTTACAAACATTCAGAGATGGACTTACACACGTGCTTTACTTCTCTCGGGGATAACTTTGTCGGAGATGAAATGCGGGGTTGCTAGCGAAGCTCCAAATGCTATCCAGACCACCGACAGGTCCCGCATGCCACAGCCGCTCTATCACGTGATGCATACTGCTCCGACGTGCTAACGTTCTGAGGTGAGTTACAGCGTGTTGCAAGTTTTGTGAGGTGCTTTCGTGATATTTAATGGATCGGATTACATTTTTTATTTTTCTCCGATATCCGATCCAGTAATTTAGGTCAGTATCGGACCGATACCGATACGTAATATCGGATCGGTCCATCTCTAGTACAGGCACACAGCATACTTCCATTAGTATTTCAAAGTCCGTTAGGTTCTGTGTCATGCTGGGTGTCAAAAAACAAACAAAAAAAGAAATTACCCTTCTGTGTACTCAAACGGGTACACGGAAAGATTAGATAAGCAGATTAAAGGTTTTTGGCACAACTTAACCTACTTCAAGGTGCAGGTAGGAGAGGATAAAATTTTAATAAGTCTGAACTCTGGCATTTCTTGTAGTAACTTTATTAGCTGACTGACTATTGATTTTGGCTTTTGGCCTTCACTGTGGTTAAAAAAAGCCCAACCCAAAACCAAAACAGAGAAGAAAAAAAGTTTTAAAAAATCCACATTCATGTCAGCAAATGATGCACCTATAAGAATGGGTTGAGTGCATGGACATGCCATGTGGCTTCAGGAAAAACAACGTCCTTGGAAATGGGGAATGCTGAATATAAAAGATGATAAACTAAATAACTTATTTAGTAAATCAACAGGAGAAATGAACTTAAGAGATGGTATTTCCCCCATTTGTACTGGGCTACAAGCTGACATTAGTCAGTAAAACAATAAATTTGTTCTGAATCTTTGAGTTTTATGAAATGCATCATTTCGAGACTGTTTCAGAGTTTGCAATGAGACCCGGTCTGGACCTTCAGTTAGGCCAGCTAATGCAGAGTAATTGTTGCCTTTTAAATTCAAACCATTTCCAGTTAGATGATCTTTTCTGGTGATTAAATAGAATTTGCAAAGGAAAGGCACTGTCTAAGAGAATAAAAAGCATTATTTAACAAGAGAAGTCAGATCTCAGCTGTAGAAATAATTATATCAAGGCCGTTAATGTGCAGCATTTTGTAACAGCAGAGGTACAGAGAGCTACATGGTCTTTGCAAAATAATGTGTTTTTATATCAAATACTATTCAAAATGAAAGACAAGGGATGCTGAAATATGAATTTCAAAGAGAAGTAAATGTACAGGAAATATATACACATCCGGAAGTCTTCCCAAAAAACACATTTTCTGAAACCACAATATTTCATGTTAGCTTTCAACAGCATCCAAATACAATCAAGCAGCACTGATTTACTGGTTGATCATCTTGGCATTGCACACACAAAGAAACATTTTATTGTCAAACAAGAGACCTGAATTGTCTCCAAGGTGTTGCAACAAGCTCTATTACTATTTCATATTCCATCCATCCATTCGCTTCCGCTTATCCTTTTCAGGGTCGCGGGGGGCGCTGGAGCCTATCCCAGCTGTCATAGGGCGAGAGGCAGGGTACACCCTGGACAGGTCGCCAGTCTGTCGCAGGGCCAACACACAGGGACAGCCAACCATTCGCACTCACATTCATACCTAGTGACAATTTGGATTATCCAATTAACCTATCCCCACAAGCTGCATGTCATTGGACGGTGGGAGGAAGCCGGAGTACCCGGAGGGAACCCACGCAAACTCCACACAGAAAGACCCCAGCCTGGTGTTGGAATTGAACTCAGGACCTTCTTGCTGTGCGGCAACAGTGCTAACCACCGTGCCACCGTTTAAAACACCAATGATAGGTTTGTAGCTTGAACCCATCTGCTGGAACGTTGAAGACAATATAATTACACTGCTAAGCAAGACACAAATAGGCAAAGTTCTTCATGTTACTCGTGCACGGGAGAGACCGGACAGAGCGCCGTCCCTTCGCTTGACCCCAGTCGCTCTCGTCCGTCCTCCCGATAGAGTCGGCCTCTTTAAACTTACTTGGCATTGCTTAGAGTGTAATATCAGCCCGAATCCCGCCGACCGTCATTCATCGAGGAGAAAAGACAGACCGCGAATCCACAGGAACTTCCTGGCTGACGTCAGTCTTTCAGCGTGCCTCTCCTCCCCTCGGTGAATGCGATTCCAGGGCTCCGGCATTGAAGGACCAATTAATGATAGGTTTGTAGCTTGAACCCATCCGCTGGAACGTTGAAGACAATATAATTACACTGCTAAGCAAGACACAAATAGGCAAAGTTCTTCATGTTACTCGTGCACGGGAGAGACCGGACAGAGCGCCGTCCCTTCGCTTGACCCCAGTCGCTCTCGTCCGTCCTCCCGTAACACTGTCCTTTTATTGAGGTTACATGAATATGCATAGGTTCATTAACATACGACGTCTACATACAAACAAAGAGTACCTTGCCTGTGTGTGTGTGTGTGTGTGTGTGTGTGTGTGTGTGTGTGTGTGTGTGTGTGTGTGTTGCTGATCAAAGGGTCAAACATCCTTGGTCAGGAAGAGGGTAGACTAGACCCCCCCCCCGGTGAGGAAGTCCAGCAGTTCATCTAAACAGAAAAGCACTTAGACTAGAACAGACGTAGCTACGTTAATCCTACCATAAAACAATTAAAACAAGATGCGACCTCTTCCCGTGCTCCCAGGATGTAGGTGTGCATTCTAGTGTGGAATGCACACCAAGCCTCTGTAGCCTGTTAAAGATCACACAACTTATCACTACACAATTGATTATACACCTCTAAGCATCTATGGTTAAATATTTCTAAGCATAAATAACAATCAACAATACAAACTCTAACAACCAATATTTCATATTGGTGTTTTAAATTTTAAGGCGCAAAAAACCTCTAAATTCCACATTATTGATCGTTCCCTTAATTCACCAAGATAACAGCATCTCAGGAAAATCATTTCTCAGTCCCTAAAAATGAGATTTTTTCCACCTCTGTTATCTTCATTAGATTTTGCAGCCCCTGGGATCTAATGCTTCATTGGAAGTCATTTCACCAGTCAGGAGGCAATTTACAAAGGATAAGGTTCAATTGGTAATTTTTACTTGCGAGCTCAAGAGAGCAGATCCTCTAGTGTAACGCTCATAATGCTCTGTGTTCTCTGTTAAAAGAGGTCCTGTTATATTTAGATCAAACCTTCCAGAAACACACATACATGTAAGTAATGAGTATGATCAGGTTGCAAAGCAGTGGTTTTGACAAAGCACGATGCCATAATATAGAATTTTCTGGTCTGCCAACACAAGACCAACCATTAAAGGAACAAATTTCAGCCACTTGATTTGCTTTTTCTGAGTTTCCCATTTTCAAAAAACAAAACAAAACAGAAAACCCATCACACTTTGACATCTGTCTCTTTTATATAATTGCCTGTTACCTTTACAATGTTGAATACTAACTGTGTATTTAGTACTGTCAGCTTCCTGACATTTGCTTTCTGTCCGGGTAATACTGTAATAGTGCTCAAACTGGGTGGTAGGGTGATTATGATCATGACAATAATGATATATGAGTATGACCCACTTTTAGGATGTGACATTTATTTACAGAGTCACAGCGACCTGTGAGGAGCTCAAACATAAGTCATATTCTTCTTTTGCCTCACAGTTTACGGTAACTTCTTTTCTCCCTTTTGCTGTCATTGTAATCATGTTTAGATCTGCGTTACAGTCACATTTCACACTGGGTGCATCAATGTTATGCTCTGAATATTAATGAGAAAAAAGTTTTACTGACATTATTTTTAAATACAATTGAGGGATCCTGGGGTTTTCAATTCATTTGAAACACAAAATCAACACTTTGCTGTTTTTGTGAATTATTTGCTATGAAGAAATAAAAAAACCAAAACAGACAGGCTGATATTTTTTGCCCTAGATTACCTGTCACATATATCACTCACTTGTCACATGCCACCCACTCATGCTGTCACGACGCCATTCTCCAATTGGATCCTGATTACGTTTGCCCTTGTTTTATATGCTAATTCAAGGCTCGGAAATGAGAACCCACCCCCACCCTAATCGAGAAAAAACCCCCAAAACAAACAGTTCATCCAGATGAACACACAGAAAAGTAATTTGCCCGACGTGAATACATAGATGCCATTCAGGGTGATGACTCACCTATTTCCCCCCTACCTGGAATCTGTCATAAGAAGTCAAACACAGAGTTGGAGGAGGTTCATTCTGACTGTGGTACATTAAGCAACTCCACTCATTATCAGGTCTAATGCAATCTTCTAAATGTCAGCTTTCACGTTACAATGAGAGGTGGGTATTTTTTCTTTTTGTTTTTTGGCCAGATTCACTTAATTTGCTGTCCTTATTGCCCTTCACTTGGTAATTACTTTTCCATATCTGATTGTTTATATTTATCTACATGTATATATATATAGCAATACTTTTTTAAAAACATATTTGAAAGTGCTGTTATTGATATTTTTCTTTATCATCAGTGGATTACATGACTATGTGCATATGGCAGATGCTGTTTGTACTGCTGAATTCACAGAAATGCCTGCCTCTGCTGTTCTTTTGAGCTCTGTGGACCTTTATGATGTTTTTTTATTGAACCTGTTTTGGTTGCTTGGTCTGTGACTCTGCTCTTTTGATTCACTCTCAGCTTTCTGATAGCAGCAGAAAATGGTCAGCTCAGTTTTTATTTTTGCACTAGAAGAGCTTCAGCTCTTATTTTTGTAGCTTAACACTGAGACTACTGCACGATTACTATGAGAGTCCTGTGTGTCTGACACTATATGCGACTCCAATTGACTCCCAATCAAAGAAATACTTCTGTATGTAAGTAAGTCAACAATGTTTATCCAATGAGTCATTATGGACTGAACTGCTTTGGCTTACTGCTGTCTGCCATGTGCCCACTCATTTACATCTGTATTTGGTTGTTATCTTGCCTGCTGCTCTCCCCAGTTCCCGTTTCAAATTTCAAAAGTTCCTTTAAAAGAACAAACAGAGATGTTTTTAACCACTGAAGAAAATATCAGTCTACACGTGGATCTTCTGGTATTTCGGTGTGATTCATAAGCCTTAGTATTGAAATTGTCGTCATGTTCTGTTAAGTTTGCATACTACAGTATTAAATAATATCTTTAGACGATTATTGGTTAAAGTTTCATACTGAGGTTTCTCACATAACATGAACTTTCACTGCAGCCACCTTAAAAATCATCTTATAAAGAGGAGTGAGCATATGGGAGTAAGTCAGGTAATTTTAATATAGAAATTATTATCTTCCAAAGTGATTCTTTCTCCCACTCTGCACTACTACAAATGATCTTAGGGTTACCTGCCATATTTGATGCCAAAAACGTTTAAGCTAGGTGGCTGTTACGCATTTACATGTAAATATGTTAGTAAAGTCACTTTAAACATTTTCCCATGCCTTTTTTCCATGTTGGAAATAAAATATAAGATATTGCTCACTGCAACTTAAGCATGCATGTCCATTTCACGCTTACATGAAGCAAAGCGTGACATCCACCATTCACACGGTGGACCTTTTACATGCGCTTACATCTTTTACATGCTTTGCCGTGATATCAGGTTGGCATAACAGATGTTCAAGCTGTGTATTTAAATTGAAATTAAATTGAAAAAAAGAAGAAGCTTGAATTCTCTTCTGTTATATTTGTTATTGTAATCAATTTCACAAGTGACACTTCAGTTATGTTTTCACAAAAAAGCTCATACAAGAGCCACGGGTACCTTTAATTCGGTTTAAATAAAGAATGTGTGTACTAATGCCAGCTCTGTTAAAATACATGTATACCCCCTCACAACATCTGCAGCATGCTTTTCCAATAGACTCTTAACTCCATTCTACGGACTTAAAAGTCATTCTAAAGAATAGGTTACGAAGGGTCCTCTCCAAGCGTCAATATATGGCGTTTGGGGTGAAAACCAGTGGCCACATTACATATTAAAATTCGATTTATTTTTGGTATAAAATATAAAACTGAAATGAATTACTGAATAAATTAAGTGGAAAGATCATCTTTCCTTTCAAAGTGGGTTTTAATCAAAAACTATTGATGCGTTTTGTGTGTTTGTTGTCTGTCAGTCAGCTGAGAGACTCTCAGCCTGAAGTGCTGTTTTACAGCCCTGCTCTAAATCATTGCAAAACTGGGGACTGGGCTTAGACCTTATTGACTGCTATGCGCTGAGTGTTTGCTACAAATAAACAGCACTGTGCTTTGGTCATGATGGACCTACATCCCTTTTACACTACACTGTTTTGAGCTCCAAAATGTAGAGATTCAGAGAGATTTTTGGAAGCTTTTTCCTTTATAAAAAGATTTCCATACTAGATATAATTCCCACAAGTTGTTTAACATTGTAGCAATATATAGTTTCATTACTACTCCAGAGATTATTTATTTTTGAGAAAGCTACCTATACCTCCATGTATTTGCTTGCCGAATTCATGTCCTGCTACACTCACTTGTTACCTAGAATTTAATAATTGCGGCTACTTTGTCTTCAACCTCAACCCCAGCAATTCTGAGCTATATCTCAGTTCGACTCCTGCTGGAAAATCCATGAGTGCAACACAAACAGCCTAAACCCAAACACGCTTGAAATCTTTGTTTTTAGTTACTATTTATCTTTAACACATACTCGAAAGAAAAATTTCCCAAAACACAAAAGTATAGTTTCATGCAGAATTTCGCTGTCATGCTGAATCTTTGTAAAAGTCAGAGAGACAGTATATAACCATATAATTAAGTGGATGCATTTTATCCTCAGGCCTGGACAGAGTTTTCTTGTGTTGAACCTATTGGAGCTAGACAGCACTTGCCTTGTGCTCAGAGCAGGGTAAGTAGGGGTGGTGCTGAGGGGTGCTCCATAGGTTGCTTGTTATTTTCAGTTATATGGAAGTTGCAAGTTGTCTACCAATCCAAAGGTCAGTGGTTCAGTCTCCAGCTACTATAGTCTGCAAGTCCAAGCACCTTCAGACAAGATGCTGAACCCTAAGTTGCCCTGGTGTGTGTCTGTGTAGGTGTGTGTGTCAGACAAGGTGCTCAGGTATAGAAAAAGAGCTTCTATAATTGTGTGAATCAGGCTTGTAGTAAAAAGTGCTTTGGGACTGAATAGTGTATCTCTGCCAGTGGTTGTTATTTGTAGATAGCTTGGATGTGCTGGCTCTTGGCAGTAAAACTACCGTTAAATCTTCTTATATATTACCGATATTTGACTCATGCAATAATCCGTATGTTTGTGTTCTTTTTCAGCTTTGCAAAATTGAAATATTTTTCACTTGACTATTCTCACCTGCTTCCTTGTCACCATAACAGGCACCTCAGGATGTTTAATTTGACACAAGTTTTATGCCAGATGTTCTTCCTGATGCAACCCCATATCTTGTTACATGGGAATGATGTTTTACTCTGGTTTAGCCTGGGGTTTTGGCTATACTGAACCTGCTATGTGACTTTTCTCATATTGTTTGAGATATTTACATTTTATATGATCTCAGTGAAAAGAAAAACTTATTTGACATGAGATTTCTTAACAATAAGTCACCTGTAATTAATGGATGTGGGTTTTCTTATTTAATCTTTCAGTTATTTTTAACAGATTAGAAAGGAAGAAGCCACTTCATGCAACAAATACATTTTCTGTTGAAAGTAGAATAACCTAGATGTGAGTTAGAGCTGAAATTTTCTGCCTGTTATATTTTCTCCTTGAAAGCATAGGCGGTTTCTATCAAGATAATTTAATAAATTTGGAGCACGGTATGCCGCTCTCTTTCTGCAGACATGAATAAATGTAGTTCACCCACCGACCAGTCTCTTTCTTTGCCTCATTCTTTCTCTCTCATCTGTAGAGCAATTATCATTTAAATAAATGCACAGATGTCCTATATTGGTCCTCAGAATCCATAATAGAAATAATAATGATATTTCTTAAATTTATACATGCACATGTACCCATTGTAATAAACAGAAGCAATGACATTCAAAATATCAACTTTTGTAATCATAAGCCCCAGCCCAAATTACTTTGGCCCATCCAAAAAATCCAGTGCGTGGGCTACAACTAATTCCTGAAAAATACAAGGAACTGTTTGTTCTTTAGAGGATTTAACCTTCTGAGAACTGAGGAAAAAAGAATCTTCCCATCGAATTTTTTTGTGTGATTTCCTGCCTCTCTAAAAGAGGCCACCCAAACACATGAGATATCAATATAAAGCCCAGGATGTCCATTATTTAGCACATCAGGACTTAGTAGTGTGGCTCAAATAAGCCAAAAGATATAGACCAAACAACAAACATAAAATGTTCATTACAGAGCACATAATGCTGAAGCATATCATGTTTATGATAGCTGTAAAGCTGAAAATACATTGCCTGCAATGGGTGTCAGCATAAATGATGGTGTTGTATGCTGTGGGTGTTTGTGGGCCTGGTAAAATTTTGTTCATTTGGATATTATTTAGTCAGTGTAAATAGTTGTATGTTCTTAACTGTGTTTTTAGGTGTGTATAAATGGAGCTCATACTTTTTCTTTCTGGTTTCAAAATGAATTTGCTCGCGCGCACACACTCCAGGATCATCAACATCAAGGCGTTTCCCACAGCTCTAATTCAGAATGGGAAATTAATGTTTCTTTCCAAAACTCATGACTCAAGACAAAAATCACAAACCTTGCTGCAAACACTTTTGTGTAACAATTATTTTCTGTCTACAGGCGTCAAATTAAAGAATTGTGCAACTAGCTGACATTACAAGAGAAAGCCATGCTAACATCCTTTCAACTAGTTTGAGCCTCTAAGTTCTGTTTGATGCACACTTCATTCTGCACAGGGACATGTTTGATGGTTGTAACTTGATTTAAAGAAACTGCTTACAACACGACTTTTGTAAACAAAGTCCATTTTTGGCACTTTGAGCACCACAACTCAGTCACCATAGAAGGTGACCCCCCAGAACTAACTCCCGGGTGGATTTGAGTGACAAACAACTCTACAAAAGCCACTGTTGTTGTGATTTGAATTGAAATTAAACAATTTTTCGATTTACATTTATATATGATATTGCACATACAGTAAGATGAGTTTCTACCAAACCTGTCAAAAGGTGTGAGATCTCTGAGATCTTTATCTGAGAGTGAAATAAAGGACTTCATCCAGCCTCTTTATGGTTACAGTAACACAAAGTGCTAGAGCAACCTATATGAGTATAATCTATACAGTGACTCCACTAATAGCAATCATGCACAATTTTAATCAGCACGGTGGTGCAGTATTTACCACTGTTGCCTTACAGGAAGCAGGTCCACCATGAGGTTTTTCTGGTTGGAGTTTGCATGTTTTCCCTGTGTTTGCGTGGGTTCTCTCCGGGTAGTTCAGCTTCCTCTCACAGTCCAAAGACATGGAGTTAGTGGGGTTAGGTTAATTGGTGATTCTAAATTCCCCATAGATTTGTTGTCCATCTCTGTTAACCCTGCGATAGACGTGCCCTAAGACAGCCTGACTGGATAAGTGTAGAGTAGATGGAAATAAACCTAATTAATGTAATGAATGAGGAAAGTATATACATTTAAGAACATAATATGCAAGCGTTGAAATGAGAAAGTCCAGTAAAGCACTGTGTAGACATGTTGTGTGATACAGGAAAGTACATGTGTAAAGACGTGTGGCTCAGAAAGTATGAGAGAGAGAAAAAAAACGGACACATATGGGCAGTTAAAAAAGCCGCTATTTAGCAAGGTTCAGGTTCCTCCTCTAGTTTCCTGCCGATGAATCGAGAGTAACATCGGAAAAAGAGATTTTTTCAGTTCACAGTAAGAAAATCTCTGGGAAAGCTGCCAAAGCATTAACCGCTATCCAACCACTGTACTGTACTGATTCACTGCTTCCCTATTTGGAGTTCATCAGGTGCAGCCCAGAGAGGATTACATTCAAGGTCTGGGCATTGCATCAGTTACTCTACTGTATCTCCTTTAATAAATTACAAGTACTGCATATACGAGCTCTAAATTATTTTTGCCGGATGAAATAAAAACGGCAAAGGTGCAGGCTGATGTAAAGGTGGTGATCTGGTTAAAACGACACTGACCTTTTCCCCCCCTCCAGATCACCACCTTGTACTTGTAAATACTGAAGAAAACTTTGTAAATAGTGACTTGTTATTATTTATCCACTGTAGTTGAAAAAAAAATTAGCTTGAAAACACTTTTTTCCTCTTGGTAATTGGTTATGTTTATAAATCACAAGTAGCACAAATAAGAGCACCTCTAAATTGTCTTTGGCAGATCAATTAAAATCTGTCATTATACATTGGTGATTCTAAATTGGCTGTAGATGGGAATGTTAGCAGCGTGGTGGGCTCGTTTGTTCATTGATTGGTTGGTTGGATGGATGGATCAGTTGATGTCCAAATAAAGTGCAAACAGTTTTACAGCATGCGGAAAGCTCAAGGATGCCTCAGGATAATAAATATATTATGATTTTTACCGTATTCAATAACCGTAACAGAATTAGCAATAGCTAATAAATATAACATGGCATTTAATTTATTAGGAACTCCTGTACAATTAATTGCAATTCAACATGACGACTCTGCTGTAACTTTTACCTGTACGCAGCTTAAATTGGTCAGTTTGGTTTACAAGTACAAAAAAAATTAACCTTCAATAAATCTAAATTATGATTGCGTGTAAATACAATGAGACAGATCTGTATTCACTCGTCTGCCTGGATTCCTGAGTGTCTATTCTTTCGCTTCGGCTTTCCCACGCTGTCAAATTAAATTTTGTCACCATCGCTCTGGCAGACTCATTTACTTGCATGTCTTTCTCCAAGCTAATTAGCCTCTGTTCCATGTGCTTCAAGTCTCAGTGCTCTTTTTCCATTCTGCCTTTGACTTTCATTTGTGCTAGGACCATTTCCACCTCCTCCTGGTCAGTTAGAGATTCTGATCCAAAGCTCCACCTGCTTCATTTCTGCTACCACCAGCATCTACACTCCATGGGGTCTATGAGGATCAGGCTAAAATATGCACCATTGTTCAAAACACCACAATGAAGGGTGAGCCCATGAGAAAAGGGGAAACTATGAAAGAAGTGTGCACATTGTCTGGCTAAATCCTCTGGGTGGCAGCTTGCATTTTATCCAAAGACTGCTCCTCTAGCTCCTCTAATGAGAGGAGGGAAACCAACCAGAGAATAAATCCATATAAAGAAATGTCTAATGACCTCTGCACACACACACACACACACACACACACACACACACACACACACACACACACACACACACACACACACACACTAGTATTAAGCATGTGACTTCACATTTTGGATTCATACATATGGCAGTTGCTTCCATCGCCTGCTAGTAGTTTCATACAAATGACAATCCCTGATAATTTAATGCTGCTGAACAAATAACACTGATTTTTCTGACATTCATAAAAGCTGTTTTTGCTATGATTTTTTTCTTATTTCTCTCCATCGGCAACAAATATGTCACAAGGTCCAAAACTCACCAAATACTCCAACATACAAAAAGCTGATGTTTGATCAGCAAGTTCAACCAATAGAAGCTGCTACATGAACAGCCAAAGGAGCTTCTTTTGTGTGTGAAGTTATTTGAAAGGTCATCAAAATGTCCAACAAGCCAAAATAAGGCTATCTGCTCTGTCACTTCCAATAGCTCACTGAAGCGTCTGTATTTTAAAGAGATCAGCTTTTGGCAAATGGTTGTTGGCATTCTGGTGAAACGGGGTACACAGGCACAGCACAGATTGTGTGCACAAATCAGTCCAACAAGCATGACAGATTCAGTGGAATTAGTGGCATATAGCTGTTCCACAGAAGTAATGAATGCGCTCCAAGACCCCTTTTAATCAATGGCATCTTTGGAAATTAGGAAAAAGTATATTGGTCCGTGCAGCATGACAATCTAATGGAAAAAATATAAATGAATAACCCCACTGAATGATAAAAAAGAGCAATATTAACACCGAGCAGCCATGGGAAAATGTCATTATTGAGTGACATTCAAGTGAAAAACATAAAATGTTATGGAACAGCACAGGGTTCAATGATGTGAGGATTTTAAAACCACTGTAATTTAGAAAAAAGATTAATGTACCTTCAGACAGTTTCACGTACTTCCTCTGGTAACAAAGTCTACATGAGAAGCAGTAAAAGAGATATAAATAGGAGAACAAGTAATGAATGTCTTACTGTGAAGCTTTTATCACAGAACCGGCAGATTCTAGAAGTAGCAGCAGAGTGTGTGCCTGAGAGTGTAAATGCTGAATTGTAATCATTTATAAACTGTACATATTTTGCACTGCAGCAGTTGAGTAGGAGTGAGAAGCCCTTTTTAAAAAAAAAAAAAAGACTTTTTCCCCCTCTTGTTTAATGGTTACTGTAAGAGCTTCGGTTGGAGAATTTTTCTTTACTTTCTTTGTTAAGGAAGGGTAGGGATCATTTAAAATGTTTGTTATTCTGGCATTGCTTACTTCCGAAGCAAATAAAGCTGCTGTGTAGCCTCTCTAATTGCTCTGTACTGGTCTTGGGGGTGGTAGGAGTAGGACTCACACCTCCTGCTATGTCTATGTTATTCCTAAGCTGGGTCATACATAAATTGGCAAGCCAAGGCAAGTAAGGAATGATAGAGCTGGTGTTAAAATTCAGCAGGTAGGTGATCCTATCTCCCTGGTGGGGAGCTGTGTGTATCAAACATTCTGGTGTGTGTATATTATCATTTGCTTTCTGTATTTAAGGAGTCCAAAATTAGTTCTGAAGGACACCAGTGTCATGTTTTACCTACCAAGGCCATTTGTTAGTAGCACAATACGATTACAGTGTTTTAGATTTGCAGCAACATACATTTGCATGGGAATACATCTGAGTAGGAAATCATGCAGCTTCTTTCCCATCCTTTTTTGTTTCAACTAAATATTGTTTTGAGGGTACGTTTGTTGATTATCTTGCCCTTAAGTGCAGAGGATGTCTCTGGTTGGAATGAAAACCTGCAGACAGTTCCCCTGGGGGCACCTTACAGTGATAAACAGATCATCTGCAAGAGTATTTTTGAAAATGCCAACCATTTAGCAAACAATTTATGATCAGCATACACTAGCACCTTCCCTGTAACTACAACTAAAGGATATTTGTATTGATTTATCTCAGTTTTGGAATACATATATTGTGGAGTCATTGATGTAGGTTTTCTTTCTTTCTTTCTTTCTTTCTTTCTTTCTTTCTTTCTTTCTTTCTTTCTTTCTTTCTCTCTTTCTTTCTTTCTTTCTTTCTTTCTTTCTTTCTTTCTTTCTTTCTTTCTTTCCAATTAATTGTTGATGATCTCACCAGTAACCTCTAAGTTAACTGCACCAGATTTCAGTACAATGAGTTGAAAATACCTTATGTTTATGAGGTCAAGAGGCTAGAGTTTGGCATAGAGACACAGTCTCGATTGAAAATAAAAGACCAGCTGAGTGAGCGAATGCTTTATGCCGATATAACATCTGACACAGGTTGGGAGTTCCAATGCGGGGAGTCTTCAAAAGAGGAAAATGTCAAAAAAACAACCATCTGGAACATTGTGAAGAAGGAAACCAGAACCCCTGAAGGGACTGTATTGATTCCAAGGCAAGACACACAAAGCATAAATGTTGCTGTTTCGCTATTTGTGCAAACCTTTTATCAGTGAAGAGCATATTGCACCGTTATTGATGGGCGCTTATCACCCACTCTGTGACTCAAGCAACTGCAGGCTGAAATGACTCTATAGCTCCCATTTTGCAAGATAAATGGTTGCTTGACTGTGTGATAAATCAGTCATCTTCTCAGAGTTAGGATAACAGTTACAATACTGACCTTTTTCCTAGCTTAAGACTTTTTCCTCTGTTGTGGTAATGTCGCTATCTTAGTTCAAAGAGAAACCAATTATTTATAGTCTGCTTTTGAATGTGTGTCTCAGCACTCCATTCAGTTCCTTCTCAGGGAATCCATAATATGATGTAAATTGGAGATATCAAGATTCAGGAGCTGTAAAACACGACAGGCTAATATATGAAACACTGAGAATAATCAAAACGTCAAGTGAGCTTTGTGCAATAAAAATGTAGGAAATTCATCATCGGCTTACATGCATTTTTTTATTTTATTTTACTAAGAAAGTTGACAGAACTACATTTTAGCTCTCTGTGCTTCGCAGCAAAACTGTTAACATACATACTGAAAGAGCAGCGAAGGTATTTGAGGAAATAAACTGTTAAATATCAGCTGCATATAATAAAATCTCTTTTTAGGGGAAAATTGAGTCACATAATCTGTAAATCAGATAATTTGATGTGCATTAGGAGTTCTAACCTTTTCACTGACTGTGTTGAAAATGCAGCTTGAGTGCTGCTCTTTAATAGTGCCACACTCTGTCTCTGCAAATGCTCAGGGACGGTCAGTATGAGAAATTGCTCTGGATAAACAGCAAGGGGTTCATCAGGTCAACAGTGTCTGTAAAAATGCCCTCAAAATACAGCGGACAGATTTAAGTGAATTTGCTGAACAAAGTGCTACTGTTACATGGAGACAAATAACTACTGTATGTCACAGGTAAATTGATTTATTACTCAGGAGAAACATCAGACAGAAAGATGAGCATAGTGGCTATCAGAAAAAAATCAAATCTGATCAAAGTGCAAGCAACCTGCCTTTTCAAATCACAGCCAGTGACTGGCTTCTGTCTAAGCAGACAAAGGTACAAACCAGAGAAGCATTAGACCACAGGAGTAAAACTGTATAATATATGCAGTCAGAGATCTACACTTAAAATTCTGTAAATGGAACAGCTATGAAAAAAAGCCCTCATACAAGCGCTGCAATTTAGCCACCACAATATTAAATGCACTTGTTATACCGAACAGCCTTTACTAAGAGTCACCACACCATGTTGGTTGCTTCATATACAGGCAGGGCCACCAAACATTTATACACATATGAAGTGGCAGAATCAATTTGTTCCACCTTGAACCACTATAAACAGTTTTCCAATGTCTTCCAACTATTAAAACTTTGGCCCTGACTTCCACTTGCCTTTCACAGTGTAACCAATCAAATGACTGCTACACCTAGAGGAAACTGTTAGAAACAGAGATAGATTTCTGTTATTTCCCGTTTTATTTTCCCGTCTTTGCCCCAATCCCTAAAACTAAAACATCAAAGACTTGAATGCTGTCGACAGTGTGCGCAGCCTGTATTTCGGTTCTCATTTCATCTTCGACTTCATAGAATAAAAATTACATAATGATATACTGAGCCAAGCTCTTACCGCGGACACCTAAAAACACACCAGAATTTGGCCTCAGAAAACTCATGTGTAGTAATGAATAAATAACAAAAAAATGCAGTATTTTTCAAGCTTTTAAATGTTGACTTTTTTCTATTATGACTTGAGGGTCTCTGAATTTTAGACTAATTGTTAAAAAAAGGAGGATGGACACATTACACTGTTCCCTTGAAACTTGTAATGGACATTTCAATATTTGTATAACTTTTAAAGCTAATGATTTCTTAAGTGACAGATAAATTGATATTAAAAAATGGTTTAGAACAGTCCTAAGAAAACCAGTAATTACAACCCAGAGCTCCTCACCACTCATAAGCTTTCAATTAAAGGAAGTAGGCCTTGTCTACATTTTGTGTTGCATAACAAATGGGAAACTGGGCTGCTTTAAGTTTCAGAAACAACAATTCAAAATGGAACTTCATTATGTAAAACAGCAAACTCAATTGCACATCTCTGCGGGGGAAGCCACTCACATTAATCAGCACACATCCCATCAGCATCTGACACACAACAGCCCAACAATGAGTGTCAGACATGAGAGCTTAATTACCTCTGCTCGGAGTCGGGCTCAAAAACTGCTCCACAGACATCACTGAAACTTCCTGTATGATCAGGCAATGGGCCAAGGTAGAACTTAACACTACAGTAACACTAGGGAAAACAATACTCGGGGTCAGTGGCACATGTTAAATTTTTGCGGCCATCTGCAGTGAACACTTCTTGCTTTTGGATTGGTTGCTTTAAATATAGGGACCAGGTCTGCAATCATTTGCAGTCAGCTGGCAAAGTGACTTTGATGTATCACAAACATACTGCCCGCAATATGTTTGTGATTAGCTGTGATAAATTAGTGAAACCTGTTGCCATCTACACACATATTCACATTAAGTACTTAGATTCAGTCCATTCAGAACCACAGATTTACACATTCAGGAAGCCTTCTATATCCGCAGTGCTTTTATACAGGAGTAGAACCAGAAGTTCCCTGATGCAAGTTCCCTAATGCAAAGAGACACATCCCAGATGGGTTGCTCTCTGTGACAAATTGCCATTGAGCAGCAAAGGTCCAATCACTGCATGCAGGAGACAGGATTCAGCACAGCCCAAGTCTGTTATTTTGATTCATCCAAGCCTCAGTTCTACAGCTTAACAATTCTAAGCTCTTTGGAGCACTAGTAGCTTCTACCAGCATCAAACTAAAGTCCCCCTAATTGGCAGTTGGCAGCACTTTATACCCAGGTGCTGAAAAGCCACATCCTCCTCATAACCTGGGGTGTTTCCACACCTTCCCAAAAAGACAAATGGTGATAATAATATTTATATGTTATATTATATATATATATATAAAATCTATTCATCAACCTATATTTACATTTAAAACATATAATTTATTTTATTTTATTTAACATTTATTTATACAGGTAGTCCCATTGAGATCCAATGTCTCATTTGCAAGAGACCTGTTACAAAATAACACAATCAACCTACAATTACCAAGCAACACCTCCACCCAACCCTCCTTGGTCTCTCCCAGAACTTTTAAATAGAGTTCAGACCCTCAGGGACACATTTTCCCAAACATCCTGGAGAACACAAAGGAGAGAAGTGATTGCTACACACACACAAAAAAATCTGTTTGCACTAAAACTCAGCACCCATATTCGCAGTAATTGCACAAAAACAATTACACTAAAACACAAAAATCAATTAATCTGGGGCCAATCTCATTGTTTTAGCATCTGTCCACCATACACTAAGTACTTTCTCATTAAGCTAAAATAACTATGACAAAAATATAACACTCCTACAGATAGGAAAACAGATTAATGCTGCAGAAAATCCTTAAACTTGGGCTCTTAGCACATAGATCAGTAAAATAAAGATTTTAGACTTAGTTAATTATTTTATCATTTAGTGCATTTATTTGTAATGTGACAGCTGCACATTAGAACTCTGAAACTTTTAATTGTAATTATTTAAACATTAATTTTTGCTGTCTCATAGCCGAATCAAAGAGATGTTAAAAACACTTTGTCAGCAGATCAAACTAAAATAGATTTTATTGACTGAACAGGTATTCTTCGTAAGTGTGTTCTGTGTTCCAGTAGCTGCAATTTCACCAGTGTAAAAGAGTCTCAGCAGCAGATTTACAATCAAGTACAAAGGGGTTTTTTTTGTTTTTTGTTTTTTGTTTTTTTTTTTCACCTGTCCCATTTGGTTCTTTAGCCATCAGAATTGTTGTCTGAAGACCAACAAGGATACCCAATGGATTTACTTTGCCAAATGGATCATCGTGGCATTGCCGTATTGGTCCATTTGGTCGATCTTTGTTTTTATTATTTATTATATTTTATTTTCAGATGTTACAGACGGGACAGACATGAGTGAGAGATAGGAAAGGGAGAAAGAAAGAGGAAGGAAAGGAAAAACAGAAGGGGAGAGGGACAGTGAGAAAGGGGGGGAGAAAAAAAATAAAAATCTCCTGGATCACCTGTTGAGAGAAGAATAGAAAACAAGCAAAAAAAGACAAAAAAAACAAAAAACAAAGCAACATACTAAACACAACACCATCGCATTAATCTAGCTAAGTGTAAACAGCAGTAAATACTAAATATTCAATGTTGTTGTGCAGCACGCAGGACAGATGTGCTTCGAAGTAGCAGCCAAGAAAGGTGTAATTTGGGTCTACGAGCAGTGAACACCCGTGTACATACCTGTGTGGATCAGCGCGCTTGTATTCCAAAGGTTTCTCCATGTAACGATCTGCTAGGGAGTGTGGGGGGGCCACAGACCCGTCCTCCAGGGTGTGAAGCAGGTATGGAGGAGATCAAAACTCCAGACATCCAGAGGCCCCCAGAACACAAGAAACCATGGAAGACCAACAGAGGGGCAGCCGCGCCACTGTTCCAGTAAGAGCTGAGGAGAGTCCCAGATGAGGGTTCACTCAGCAGCCGCGGAGCAGAAGCCAGGGGGAGTTGCAGTGACGCGCCCGTGAGCTCCGCCGGCCGCCAGGCTGTGCCTGAGTGACCGAGCCCCAGGCCGAGAGGCCGGGGGCACCCCACCCCCGAAGGGGCCCGAGCGAGCCCCAGGCTCCAGGCCCCGATAAGCGGCCGCCAAGGAGTGAGCCGGTGTGTACCTGGACGCCCACCCCCAGACACAAAGAACCACCAACGCACCGACACCTGAGGGGGTCCGCCACCGGCAGGGGAAGTGGTGGTAGGTGGAGATAGGCCTCCAAACCTTGGAGGGCCTGAGGTGTCCCCAGAGAGGTGGCGTCTGATACCCAACCTGACATATAGACACAGACATACAGGCACACACAGACACAAACATCCATTCCCCCCCTCATGCTCTCATATGCACTCACTCCACACTCAACCAACATGGAGACAGACATAAAGAGACGCTGTACACACGATCACACTCCCCAAGCATACTCTACAAACCGGGTCTAGGTACCCTTGCTCCTGGAGGGGGGAACTGCACCCAGACCCAGGTGGTGTTACCCTTTTCCCTGCGGTGGGGAGAGGCAGACCACCCCGACTCCGTAGCAGCACGGAGGCCCCACACTCCAGACCGCAGTCGGACGGCCATCTCCACCTAGCCCTCCCGCTCCAGCAGGCCGCAGAGAATGGGGGTGGGAGAAGACTCCAAACCTCCCTCCACCCGCTCATTGTAGTGTTGATGCATGTGTGTTCTAAGGTGCAATTAAAACCCAAGTACAAAGGTTTGCATTTTTACATTTTCTGCATCACCAGCTTAATTAGCAATACCATTTTGCCTTGACAATGCAGTGCTTCATTCAGTGGTTTTAATAAGGTATTGCTTAACAAAACAACTTGCACACATAAAGCATATTTCCCCTGGAGGAAAGTCGTACTGTGCTTAAAACACTCTAAATGAAAGATTCATTGAAAATGTGGCACTTCTTGCCAATTTTAAACTGAAAGTCAGAACATAACCTGCTCCTGGCCAGGTAATGTATTCAGAATAAGTTACCACGGTGATTTAGTAGATAAAAAGGGACCGGCTTTTGTGATCCAGAAAACTTTGGCATTGAGGTCGACAAACCTTGCTCAACCATTAATCTATCTTCTTAGTACATCCCTCAGGCGATCAGTGCAGTCACCTTAAGATTGAAAATGATCACCCAGATGTTAAGGATGTTGCATGCTCCACTTCTGAGCCACTAGTTGGTTGCTGCAACTACTTGTCACTGAATGTGAAATAATTCCGTGCAATCACTGGGCCGCATAGGGTCAGTGATTGCTCCGGAGCCCTATGCGGCTCCAGAGCCGCAGGTTGCCGACCCCTGCACTAGTGTATAAGGTAAACAAGTTTATTTATGTATGTAAAAGCAATTTTATTAGTTTGACTTGACCCTTTTGATTAGCAAGTATTTTTTACAAATAGCCATTACAATGCGTCTTTGGATATATTCACATTTGTTTTATTTTTTTTTATTCTTTTTTTTTCCTTATTGTTCATCTTTTCTATAAAAAAAATTGAGACAAATTAAATTGTCTTTGTGTGGTTTGGTTCAGCAGTCTGTTTCCCACATTATTGTGTACATTACTAATGTTGCATAGAATACCATTACTCTTGCGTGTCCTTGAATGCACGGGTTCTCTACTTGTCTGGCACTACATTAAGAGATTTTAATGGCTTAGCACAGTGGGCATGGGTTAGTCAACCTTTATGCATATTCAAAACATGTAAAGATAGATTTAGAGAACTCTGCAGCCTTATTGAATGCATTTATGCTCTGAGTGCTTTTAGTTCAGTGACATGTAGGACATTTGCTTTTACCTTTGAAGGTTTTTTTTCCCAGGTGTTGCCCACATGCTGCATGGTCATCAGAACTAAAGCACTGGTTAACCATACTATTAGTGAGTAATCATTCACAAAGTGGTGGATTAGCACTCCTTGCACATGCTCACATTTTTCTTTTCTTTTTTTCAGACAATAGATCATGACAGACACTTCTTAAACACTTTTTCTATGCACTTATTAATTATTAACATGTACTTAGTAAAATAAAAGAAAGGGTCATGTTGGATCTAATAAACATGAGTAGAATGGTCCAGCAAAAAAAAAAATACACATTTGTATATTTGGTCACAGCTGTTCAGTGTTGAGCTGATCTTAATATATTAACATGTTGCTTTTGTTTTTGTTCCTTTGTTTCAGTAGGGTCCTGCTGACATGCATGCTGGCTTTTAGGCACAGCTTACTGGCCTCCCAAGTGCAACAAAGCTACCCCTAATGTTACGGATCAACTGGGCTTGGTGACCTTGCAAATAACTACAGTGAACAAAGTGCATTTTTTTGCTTTTGTGGATATATAATCAGTCAATATAATATATGCAGTCGAAGTCCCATTTGTAAAAACCCCTGGGCCATGTGGGTACTAAGGGTATGTTTTCTTTTGTTGTGCTGTGCTTTGTCCTGCAGGTGCTGATCAGAGCATGTATAGCTGCATGAGCTACGCCTGGGCCTGGTGTGTTCAGCTGTAAAAGCTCACTCATTCCTGCACTATGCATCTAAAAGACTTGTCCAGTTCTATGACAGCATGTGGTTTATTTTTTTGTGCTTTCCATAAGCACTAGCAACCACCCAGACCTGCTTTACACTTCTTTTTCTTTTCTTTCTATACGTTTCCTTTTGCTGGAATCATTCAATCTTTTAGGGACATTTTACCAACTTTATGCTGATGACATTCAGTCCTAAATCTCTTTTAAGCTTCGCTAGCAGAAGGTCCATCCTTGTTGATTGCTTAATCCAGGCTGGTTACTTGCAGTCTAATAATGATCTTGTTTTAAATTCCAAGAAGACTGAGACTATGATTATAGCTCCTCCTGAATTACATCCAAACATCAGTCAAGTGATTGCTTCCTTTTGCTCATCTGCAATGTCACATGTGCAATATTTGATTCCTCTCTGGGCTTTGGCTTACATGTAAAATCTATTTCTCATTCCTGTTTCTTACAGTTAAGTAACATTTGCAAATTGTGAGCAATAGTCTCCTCAGTGGAACTGGAGAAAACTATTCATGCATTTGTATCATCGTGCCTAGATTACTGCAATGCCCGTTACCAGCTCAAACAAATAATCTCGTTCACACCTCCTCGCTATACAAACTGACAGACTATTAACACTTTCTAGTAAGTGAACTCACATTGCTTCTATTTTATATTCTTTACATTGGCTCCCAGCAGATTTCAGGGTTTGTTTTAAAATTCTTGTACTTATATGCAGAGAACTAGTTCCAGTTGATTTATCTTAGCTTCTTATCAAACACACCACTGCTTCCAGTCTTTGATCACAGGCTTGTGGTAGTCTACTTGAAGAAGATGGTGTGAGCTTTTAGGATAATCTTAGACAAATATGTCCATTCCCCCAACTGCTGACTCTAGTTGCTGTCCATGGTGCTGATCAAATCTAGAATGATGCTATAGTTAATATTGAGAATTGCTATATGCTATATATTGCTTTTGCACCTACTGTGTGTGTGTGTGTGTGTGCGTGTGTGTGTGTGTGTGTGTGTTACAGAGAGAGAAAGGGAGAGAATAAGAGAAGCTCGATTGCTCCAGTACAATATGGTGGTATGGGCCCAATAAGAAAATCTGCCCTGGGACCTAACTCAGAGTTGTTACACCTGTGGAGAGAAAACTACTGGGAAAGCAAGATGAAAGTAGCCTTTTGTGAAGGAAGTAGTTTGTGTACAGGAGGTAACCTTGGGAAAAAGACAGGACTGGAGCCAAACACTGTACTTGATATGTTTTCACACCACTGCAAACAGCACACTCCAGTAAACAAATAAAACTGGAGTGGCTGTAGGCTATGTGAACACCTACAAGTGGTTTGGCTGTGGAGAGATTCAGTTTGCTTTTACCAGTTTGTTTGGATAGTTTGATATATAAACAGATGGTCTGTAACTAACCATAGTGATTTGAAAACTGCTACATTGGAAATTGATGGAAATACTGAAGGTCTGTGAAAGCAGGGACAGCAGCATCTACACTTCCTCAGAAAGCTAAGATCATTTAATAGAGAAAGACATTGATGAAACAGTTTCATAAATCCAACAGACTCTGTCCTTCCGTGTTATTTGTTGATTTAGAAATTTCTATGTGAAAAGAAAACCTCACTGAAACCTTCGGAAAGAGTGAAGAGCTCAGAGGAAGAGCGACAAAGCGGGTGACGTTTTCCAACGCTTTTATGTTCACCACATGTTAATTTTACACACCACAGCTGTAGCTGTATGTACTTATTTCCTGTGATGTGCCATTACTGAGTCAACATAGCTTCACTGGCTATTCTGGGTCTGTGCTAGCATTTTGTTGTAGTTAATATCAAAGCAATTGACAGCGTTAAAGCAAATACACAGTTATGTTGTTTCAGTTTCTTTATGTTGCATTTCACAGTCTGTTTCTAGGTTTGATTGACAGTGTGTAGAACAAACTCCCAGAAAGTTTAAAAGTCAGCAGGAACAGCAGCAGCAGCCACAGCAAGCAATTCAACAGATAGTTTGTGGGAATTTTTTTGACAGTGAAACCCACCCACACTGCAGCTGCTGATGCCACTGTAAAGGACAAAAACAAATACTCCACCGATGCATTTCTTCCAAGGGCACATAATCCAGTTTATTGGCAGAGACGATGCAATGCATATCCTCACCTTTATAGCGCTCTATAAGTGCAACTGCTATGTTGTGTAAATGGATTTTTGCCAGGGTTGAAGAGGCAATTTGCAAAAAGAGAAGCCAACGCTGTGTTAGACAAGGTGCTTATGTATAGAGAAGAGCTTGTATGAATGAGTGCGAGTGTTTGAGTGCTCAGTTAGAATGAAAAAGAGCTTGGTAAATGGCCTAAGTAAATGGCCTAAGTACTAGGCCATTTACCAAGGCTGTAGAGCAGTGGACTCAATACACACCCTTGTGGGGAGTCAGCACTCAGTGTTTGAGTGCATTCTTTGCATTCTGATGGTCTTTGGCATACTTTTAATTATAACAAGTAGTTATTTGAGTTACCATTGGCTTGAAGCTGCCTGAACGCTCTTCTCTACATTCATCATCAAGAATTTTCGTCTAGAGAACGGATACTCACTGGATATTTTCTTTTTTGTATAATTTTCTGTAAACTCTAGAGACTGTTGTATGGGGAAAACCCAGTAGATTTTTAAAAATACTCCAGCCAGCCTATTTGCCACCAACAAACAACATTCAAGCACATGCTAAATAGTTTAACACTGGCAACTGGCAACATTGAAAAAAAAAATTCTTAGCAGAGACACAGAGAACTTTTGACAGCAGCTGCATAACAATGGGCACACGCTGACATTAAAAATCAATAAATCACAGAATAAAACATAATTTTAATAAGTGGCATTTTATTAATATAATAGCATTTAAGTAGTGATTTGATATTTAAATGATTCTTTTGGCATCACATAATAAACAAAATAAATATATATAAAAATAGAATCAAAGACATAAACATAACGCCAGTCTTTACATAAGCACATCTCTTACATTAAAGCCAGCAGATGGTCCAACCTCAGCATCTACTGTGGGTCCCCAGACTGTTTCCTAATCATAGTAACCACATACTTTCATATGCATACTTTTTGCATATTCCAAGAAAACGTGAGGTGCTTATGTGGTGTGTCGATTATGTCTCTATTGCACTGGTTGGTTTAGAATAATGTTCAATGCTTCTTTTTTTTTTTTGCAAGTCTAGAAGCATACAAGATGAGGAAATGTGAGCAATTGTCACTTTAGTTCAATACATCAATACATGTCAGTGCTAGCTATAGTGCTTGATCGGCTGTCAGAGCATAATGATGACATTTACAATGCTTACATAAGATTTCATAAAAAGTCATGATAAAAACTTTCTGGTTCCACATGGACACCTTTGCAAGAGCAAACATGTTCCAAAGAGGTTTTATGGATGCTGCCTTGTTCAATGCATTGTAGAAGTATGTTGCAAGAGTTTGAGCATTAAGATGTAAAGAAATTTTTATGCAGTTTAATACTGGTTTTCTTATTGTAGAAACAGTCTATTCTCTGTAACAGCCCATAAACGCCACCATGTTATCAAATATTTTATGGTTACGCGTGGTTATAAGTAATTTCAATATTCTACTGCAAAAATAAATCAGTACTGTGCTTTGTGAAAAAAATACTGGCTTATCATATAGAAAGCAAAAAGCAGAAAAAAAGACACAATCAATGCCTATATAAATGAAATAACTGTCAGCATTCAGCCTCAAAGTGGCTCTATTATCACTATAGAGGGGCGTTGCTTTTCTCCTCCACAGTGATGTCACTCACACCATGAACCTGCGTCAGCTGCTTACAGTCCAGTGAAACTAGTAATTTTCTCGTTCCAGAAAGGGTGGGGATGAACTGCTCAGTGAGAGACACAGAAGCGTGGCTGCCAATATCTCTGAGGGTAGGACAGGAAATGACAGTAGCAATCACAAAAGAGATAGCTAGACAAGGTATTTAAAAAAAACACAGTATAAAGTATATTATTCCTCCTTACCCATAATTTATCATTCGAGCAGTCAGAAGGCCAAGTCCTTCCACATGGAATATCACTGCTTTCAGCACTTGTGGCAGTGGATTAGTAAATGAAATCTCTACTGACATCTTCTCTCCTACCACAGCCTTCCCCAGTGGCTATTTGACAAAAAACGGAAAGAAAACAACTTTAGATATAGATTTATATCTTAATCTTCTTTCCTGTAATAATCACCTGATTAACTACGTGGCTTACTTTAATGATGAGGTCTGGTGTTCTGAGTCGGAAACTGAACTGAGTAGCAAGGATCTGCTGTGTTTCTGTGACCCTGCCTGATACTGTAAGCATCAGGGCAGCCTGATCTATCAGTTTGTCCTTGTAGTCTTTGTATTCCAGGGCCCACTCCAGAATCTTTTCTGTAGACAACAGAATAGTGAAGATGGCCTTTATAATTAGTGAAGATGGCCTTTATAATTAGTGATATATATATATATATATATATATAGTTTGTAATTATTCAGAGTTTGTAATTATTCAGGTGCAGTCGGTACCTCCCACACTACCCCTCAAAGTCACTCACTGGTTTCCTGTATTCTGCCTCCTTGATCCCCTCAATGAATGCGAATGCAACTGTATCATCCCAAAATTTGACAGAACTTGGTATTGTAATGTTAGGCACCAGTACATTATAATTTTTTACAATAATTTACCTGCAACCATTGTCAGCAGATGTTTTCAAACATATTTAGCTTCATAATATTATATCAAGTTAATCTTTTTTTTTATATATATATATTTTGGCCTTTTTTGGGCTTTATTGGACAGATACAGTGAAGATTGACAGGAAAGCTACACCTAGACATCATTGATTCCTTTTATAACATATATGGATACAATGTATGGGCACCGCTGAGGGCAGAAAGCATCTCCAAGTCTCAAGCCAGCTTGAAAAGACTGGATTGCAAACTGTGGATTAGGAATGATTGAGTTTCTCTCTGGAGTGGAGGAATTCAAGTAATCTAGGGATTTGTTCACAAGTGGGAGAAGAATGGACCGTGTATTGTCAGATATTTCGGTGTCATGTCTGTGTGGTGAAGCAGTGGTAACGGCAGAGATGAGCCCAAAGGCTTCCCCTCTTCATAAGTTTAAGACTATGGAGTCACGCAGTGGAAATTGGCTTCTTCAAAAAGGTGTCTGCCCTTGCCCATAGAGATGGTGGTGGAGGGAAAAAGGACTACGATCCAGACTTCAATAAATAATAAAAAAAATATTTATTCTGCTTGTGAGATAAGCCTTGTGATCTTGCTGATGAAAAAAAGTCATCCAAAATGAAATGCTCCACTCACCCTCATTGGGAAGTACTTCTATATCTGTCGTGTCAGTTCTGACTGTAGCTTTGTGGACACCGGTGTAGTACATGACTGACACCTGGCTGTGCAGACTGACACTGCGTTGCTGTGAACTGCTGTTTTTCAACGTGATCATCAGCTCTGCATCTTTTCCCATTTTAGGACCTTCACCATCTAGCGTAACTTCTAAAGAGACATCCTGAGCTGTAGGAGATGAATAAGCTTTTGCTTTGGAGCCAAAGCTACATGCTGTTTCCACAGCAATGCGTTCCTCATTTGAGCCTGAGAATGACAAGAAATGTTGAGATATTTGAATAAGTTATCCAAAAATAATATCTCAGTTATAGCCCTTTTTAAATTTTTTGTGATCTCCTTTAAGTCTAAGTAAGTGTCTGCTTTTTTGTTTGATGCTACCTTCAGGATGTTTGTAAAGGTGGGTGATATCACTGCGTTCATTAGAGCCAACTGCTTTGGTGCTGATGGAGATGCCCACAATCTTTTTCTCACTGTATATTTGAGTGAAGGTCCCATCTGCATTCTTCTGCCAGTAGATTTTATCACTGTTCACCTGAGATATCGATGAGACAGACCATGAGAGAGAGATGGGGTTAGAAAATAAAGTCCCCACCACAAAGGAAGCTGTCATGCATATATTTAATGCGTGCCATATGAATCCTTATCAGTATACAGTGTTTTCATATCTACTATGATAAATGTCTTCTACCTTCCCAAAACACAGTAAAGAAGAATATTTCACAAACCTCAGCAAACACAAAAGCTGTGTCACTTTTCAGGTAGACCTGACCATAGCGCACAGCGGCGAGAGAAGCAGGGCCACAGCAGTAGGTGCCCTGGCTGGTCTCTTGAGGCGTGGCGTCGACAGCCTGCCATCCTCCGTGGCCAGGAGGTAAGTCCTTACGAGCCATCCAGCAGTCATTCCACACATGGAAGTTCCTTCAGAAAACAATTATGGTTGGTAAACTAAAGTTATAGTGAAAACAGCTGTGGAAATTTTAGTTCTGCGTAAATCTGTCAAGTACTATGAGGTTTCTGTGGGTAGTTTTTAAAACCTGTTGTAACAATTTTAAAGTAAATCAACCACATACCAATGTATAAATGAAGACACATGTGCTGATGTTGCCATCTTTGTATCGTCAGACTTAAATTATTAGGCTATACCACTTATCTTTTAGTTGTTTCCAAATACTGGTACTTGTACCACTGAGGAGTAACTTTAGATTAAGCCACTAGAGTCATGCAACGCTTAACCTCCTTCTTTGTAAGTCAAGGTAAATGTGACATATGGTGAACATACCAAATTGAGTCCACATTGAGGTTCTCTATAGGCTCCAGGTTCTCATCCAGGTACACATCTGTTGTCAATGAAACATCTGTGTCATGTGCTGAGCTGAAGTTGGTCACGGTTCGGGTGGGAATGCCTAAACACCGTAAAACTGAAAAGAAGACAATGGGTTTAATATCGTATCAGCCACTTAGTTTGATCAAATAAATTTATTGTTAGCTGAAAAAAGTCTAACCTGTAGTGACTACACCAGCAAACACCCAGCACTGGCCATATTTAACAGGGGTTCCATTCTTTTTGTGGTATTCCTCAAGGATTTCTACACTTCCACTCCACACTGTTGGAGAAGTTCCATTTGAATAATCTCCTGACCAGTTTCCCTCCAAAACACCTTGGTCATCAGGGGAGTTTACCTGAGAAATAAAGGAAGTGTTTCATGTTTTCATGGTTGACTTTAAGGACAATACCCGAAATACCTTAAGTTAGCTAGGTTTTTTGTTTATTAATTCAAATCTGGACATTTGTTTTTTGCATTTAATCCATAGCAGGTGTAAGCAGAAGTGTGCAGCCACCATTTGGCCACTTGGTATCCACTCCAGCTTTCAGCCACTGCCTGCGTTTAGGGGACTATGATATGGCATATGCGGTTTAACATATTTTACTGTTTGTTGTATGTCCAGTGATGTCGTTGTTAGTTGGGATCTCGTCTCACCATTGCTGAGATGATTCGCACCACATTAACTGGGTCACCCCACCCAGATGGAGAAGTTCCACTCTTTTCCATGACAAAGAGGCAAGCAGCCAGAATCCTGTCACTAAACTGATATCAAATGAGAGGAAAACATGAGGAGACCATGTCAGTTTCGACCGCTAAGCTTGGTCATTAAACATTAAGATTCAGAGCACCCTCACCTGTCCGTAGTTCCATGTCCTCGCTCCAATTTGATCCTTTGTGCCATAGTAGATTCGTCCAGTGTCATTTAGGATGTACTCTTGCCTTTCATCTTCAGAATCCATGTACACAATGTCATCTGACAGAAAATAGGAAAGGCTAAATTTTTAACTGGAAATAACACAAGGTCACTCTGAAGCATAGACTCTACAAGTAGGCTTTATCTTCTAAATTTGGTTTCTTTTCTATCACAGTTTCATGGTATTTTTACCACCCTAAATATCTTTTATTAAACTGTCTGAGTCATTCTTGAAGGCTGTCTGTGGAGATTTATTTTGAACTGATGACAAGGGTATATCCATACTGTGCTTGTTGTATAAGAGCACCTCCTACACATATATTTGGAAACGATGGCATACGTCTGTTGTCGTCTGGTGACGCTTGTAATTTTTGTACTGAACTTTTGAGAGGTTCAGTAGTTGTCATTTTAGGGGCTGTCACTGCTTTGTATAGGGCATTATTTCAGAGAAATAGTGTGGTATTTTTGGAAAGATACACTCACTACAACATAAGAAGATGAAGCTGAACAGAAGGAGGGAGATGCTGGCAAGAAAAATACTCTTGCTAGCAGCATAACCTGAACATGTTATATTTAGTGATAACTGTGGGAAGATACTGCTATTTAGCACAAAAGATAGTAGCACCATAAGTGACCAGCCTACCACAAATAACAACACTGCAAACAAAAACTAACCCTTTAAAGCCTAAACAAAAAACAAATTTGTTTTTTTTTAAAAATACATTTTAATTTCCATATATGATTTTTATTTTGTGTTGTATTTGATACATCTGGCATTTTTTTCTTGTTGTGTAACTTCTTTAGATTTATCAGGGGGGAAAATCACACCGATGATTTTGAAGTCACAAAACACTCACAAGAAACTGTATGTATCAAATATGATACACTAGGTGATTTAATAATTTTTTTATTTGCCATTCTCAATATGAGAATTTGATTTTCTTATTTAACACTAATGCCAGAGGACTTTATTCCAAAAAACTCCAAGTATGCAATTTTGTATGTACACAATAACCTACACAATAGCCTGATGTGGCCCAACCTAGAAATGTAACTGCACATCACCATCACCACAACCCACACAGGTATAAATACTGGTAGCAGGGTTGGCCACTTGCATAGGCTGCATTATAGGCTCTGCATAGATTCATTCCAGAAGTATAAATTAACCATAAGATGTCCATATTTACCTTGACACCAGGGGTTAAACAATATGTAGATGTCATTGGCAGGGTCATGTGTGGAACTGGCCGATCCATTTTGATTATTTGTTTCCACTGTGAGTTGATATCGGCCAATGACGGCTGTGGCTGGAGAATTCACCAACAGTTTTATCTTTTTGTCCTCCTGTTTCACAACAGCAGCCTCCCAGCGATCACCCTCCAGCTTCGCCACCAGTGGGATGATTACATGAGTTCCCTTTGCCACTACTGCCAATGGACCTTAGTAGGTGAAAAAGAAAAGAAAAAAAGTGTTACTGGCTGTTATTCATAACATGCCCAAACAGTTACTGTGCTTTTTTAAGAATCACTTCCCTCAATTAAAACCACACCTGCATTCCCAGAGTATGTTTGAACAACAGAAACTAAAAAGAAGGAACACAGAAAGCTCTGTCCTGACAAGCTGTCTACACACACACACACACACACGCGCGCACACACACACACACACACACACACACACACACACACACACACACACACCTTGCGTGACAGCATTTGATCTCAGCGCAGCTGTGCTATAAAAGTCTCCATGTTTTCAGCTTCACTGTTACTGCACTATCTTGACGTTTGAAGTTAGTGTGGCCTCATCATTATCAAAAGAAAGCTTGATCTTCAAAGACAACAAAAAAAATAGTGCTTTCTATAATATATAAACTCACAATTTCCCACAGTACAAACAGCTGAAATGTTCAATTTGTTGCCACATTAAGGAGCTCTCCTTCTAAAGTGATAGTGGAAAACAACAGCTTTCCATGGCTATCACTCTCTACCCTCAGTGGGTGTGACCTTGTCTTGACTGTGTTTTCAAATGCCTTAAGAGAACTGATTTGCTTTTCTCCAGTTTCACCCTGAGATGTTTATCTGATTCAGTCATGGACAGACAGGCCACTGATTGTGTGTGACAAAAGGAATCGAAAGCGGCTCGCAAAGACATGAGGAAAATGAATGAAACGGCCATTGTTAAGGAAAAAGTAGTTGCCTCTGCATTATAGTGACCAAGAGGGAGGGAAAAAACAGACAGGAGATGCCAGGACGCCATAATGACTTACTGGCTGATGGGAAAGCAGCAGCTGTGCACCACTAGCCACCACGAGTGATAAAGATAGCAAGTTCATTAACATGGACAAAGACTACACCTTTACATAACCACTGAGGGACTCTAACCCAGTGACAGCTACTCGAGACTCTAACTCTGGTTCAGGGAAGACTTTATGATTTTCTTTTATAAAAACAAAAGAGAGCAAGAGATAAACAGAGGGAGAGAAACATAACACTCTCAGGCGCACAGCTCTGAGTGTGAACACATAAGCCCCTCCCACCTGCTGTCTAAACCTTCTGTTTTCCTGAGGCTGCCAATCAGAAGAAAATTGACTTAAAGGGATGTTACCGGGAAAGGAGAAAAGTTAATACAGCTTTTTTGTTGTTGTTTTTTCCCAAACAGTGGATGAAATGTTGGGGTTCAACATAACTCATGAGAAGATAAATTAGGATATTTTAAACTAAGAATCAAGAAAGAGTTACTAAGGCCTCTGTAGCTGAGTCCAAGAATGAAAAAATATCCTTGGAAAGGAGCAAGACTCCTTTATAATTCGACAAGCTTGTTAAATCTAACAGATAAATATGCATGATAAGTGCTGTAGATATTCAAGGAGACCAGTTGATGAAGCCTTCTGTTTTCGGTGGCTATTGCTCAATAATTGGGACATAAATTATACCAGTGCACAAAAGAACTGTAATTAGCAGATGGCCATGACATTTTCAGACACTTCAGGGTACAAATGAGCAAAACCCCAAAAGTCTGATGATAATTGTTAAAGAGTTTACTCCTAATTGATGAGTAACTGCCACAACTTGACATTCTTAGACTTTTGTTTTGTATCTTCAGTTTATGGTTTCCTGCTGCGCACGGCCTGCATTTCTGCAAAGCAACAGTAAACAGCTGCTGGCTAAAGATTCTAAAGACAACTATTCCTAGAAATATTGAGATTTGATAGTTCCAGGGTGTATTAACCCTTTTGTTTACTGCCAGGCCTTTTCTCTGCCTTACAGGGGGAAAGAACAGAGAAGAAAAAACTGTCAACGTGCAGTTCACTGTGCCTGACACTTTCATTTTGTCAGGTGTGACAAGAATCACCTCCTTAAAATTTTTTGCAGGGCTTCCGAACCAAAAGGTCAGAGCATCTGTCAACTGTCACTCTCTTTCGCCTAAAAAATCCTTGACTATTTAAAACAGTGTGTCGTTTTAGGTTGTGCTGTGATTAGCTTTTGTGCTGTGTGTCTGATGTGTCTCAGAGTACAGTCTTTAGACTGAATATAGGGTACTGTAAGCATGCCTGAAAACAGAGAGCTGGGGGCAATTTAGTTAGTAATGCAGTGCCATTCTGGAGAGCGGTGTTATGGTTTTCAAAAGCATAAAAACTGGCATTGTCTGCTGCTTTTGTTCTCCTGCTTATTGCTGGTATTACAGATGGCTTTTTAAATTAGTGTTCACGTTGAATGTCGCTGTTGTTTTTGTCTCAAATTATGGATAAAATAGGTTAGAACTATATTTTTTTCCCTCTAAATGCAAAATCTAGAATTTAAAATGTATACATTATTATTCTGTCACTTTACCAAAACAAAACCTTTCATTAAACAGTGCATTATAGAGCCCACCTTTTCTGTAGCAGCAGCACTGTAATTATTCTGCTTAAGTGTCCCTAACTTGCTATCACACACAGCTGTAATTGTAAGATCTATATTGGTTTTCCCTGTCTGACAGCATTCAATTCTCACAAGCAGTGTGCAGAGACAGGCATGCACACTGGGTAAACAGGTGGCGTCCGAGGCTCATGCAGCTGGCAGTGGCAGCAGTGACAGTGAATTCTCAGTAGAAGGGATCTCTAGTATCAGCAGGACTGAAGATTGCATCTGTAAAACACTCTCCCAGGACCATAGCAACCCCAACTGTTACCATAGCAATCTGAACTAAAAAATCCCCTTCTCTCATCCACAGCCTTCCCATATATCTATAAGTATCTATTTCACACATCTATGCAGCCTCAACACACAATCAGCAAAAAAACACAGTACAAGATGTGAGCATAAAAGAAAAAAATGTATTTTTTTTGTAAATTAGAGAGCTTCTACTCTCCGGAGAGCCATTTATAATGAATGAATGGGCCCTATAAGACCTGCAGTCCAAAACCTTTGATGCAATCCCCAGCAACTTCTTGAAATTGGCACTAAAAAAAAGTCAGCATGTGTGCATTCCCATGTTAAAATGCCCAATTTCAGCTGTGAGAACAAGTTTGGAGCCTGCAAAAGAAACAAACAACTATTGTGGTTTCTAGGGCTAGCTTAACTTTACAAAGCTGTCCAGTGGATTTTTTAATTTAAATACCGTGCCTTGACTTCAGATAACACAGGAAGCTGTTGCTGATAGTGATCTCCTATTTTACTGTAATTATTTGAGAAGTAATATCATCTGGTTTATGGATGCATCTTGGTGCTTAACTACTGCAGAAAAGAAATACTTCACAGGAGAATAAGAAAACAAAATTTCACTGCATTTCATTGAGTTTCATTTCAGTTCAGGAATATAATCAATACTGTAACTACAAACAATTAAAAATGGGGCTGCTTTGTCTGGAAGTGCATGTAGAAAAAAGAAAAAAGAAAAAGCAATTTAGCTCCATTCATTCCTATTCACAGTAGACTATATTAGAACAGGCTCCCCACTATATGCACTGTATCATGTGCTGCTCTGCACAAGATTTCAGGAAAACATGTGAGTATGTTGTGACCAGTTTGGATCCTTCCCATCCAGTTTCATACTCTGGCTCTAAATATTTCTGGCTAGTCTTGGATGAAATTCAGTCAAATTTGAAATTTTCTGTTGCCCCAAAAAACAAAACAACACTATAACATGTATTACTTTTATAAAAGTTTCCATTCACTTCTCACAAACCTGTTTTAAGGTCGAGATGAAGCTCATCGGAGGAGGGGTTGAAAGGTCGAGATAAGGTTATCCACATCTCGAAACTCTGCCCCCTGCGGATGATTAAATTATCACTTTGGTAGAGATGAGTGTGATGCTCTGTGCGATTCGCCCCTGATTTGCTTTTCAGGAGGTCTATTGACTTCACTTTGAGAAGGACTTCTGAAGAAAAGAAAAGAAAAAACATAGGACACGTTGAAGTATTTCATATTGTTGGCATTTCTTCCCTTTTGGGGGGGGGTAAACAGTGGCTATATGGAGTCTCTCTAATCACCGTCAAGCTCTTTGTCACCAGGCACAGGTTTCTCGCCGTTTCCCCCGTCCTCCTTACCCGGCCCATCAACCAGCGTGACCTCAGTGTCTATGCCATCATCATGCTTGGGACAGCAGCATGGGCAGACCTTACGCAGCCACTCCTTGCATGCATTTCCTTTTTTAACATTGTTTTCCTTTGGCTCTTCTTTTTCTGCCTCTGTGTCCTCCCCAAATCCAAAAGTGACAGATGGAAAGCGACCTACTGCAGATCTGCCTCTTGCTGATCGCCTCTCTGCAGGCATTCTGGAGAAAAAAAAATTATAAAGAACAACAATTAGATAATCAATGACTTTGGTATTAATAATAGTTAACATCCCAGCCTTTACAAATGCTTCTATGCATATATTTCTTTTCACAACTGTTCACAAAATGGTCATAAATGATTAAGGTACCACAGTAAGTGATCTAAAAGGTAATCCATTGTCACTGTGAACAAAGACAAGAAGGGTCTTTTCATCAGCTAAGTTCAGCAGTATTTTTAATCCATCAAAGCTTCAGTATCTTATGATCTAAGCTCACCGGCTCATTACTGATGGATTCTATGCATCATGTCTTTGCTTCAGTGTGAGAAATTGCTGATTTAAGTCCTTTGAAATAAATTTAAAAAACCGGAACATAATCTTGCAGTGAAACTCTACCCTAACATATTATTTCCCAGAGTGCAACATCTGGGCAGGGAAAAAGAAGAAAATGGTAATGGCATGGTAATCTCAAGAAAGTATTATAAATATTACATGTTATTCATATTAAACTGCAACCATTTCTACTGTTTATTGGCGATCGTGGCTCAAGAGTTGGGAGTTCGTCTTGTAATCGGAAGGTTGCCGGTTCGAGCCCTGGCTTGGACAGTCTCGGTCGTTGTGTCCTTGGGCAAGACACTTCACCCGTTGCCTACTGGTGGTGGTCAGAGGGCCCGGTGGCGCCAGTGTCCGGCAGCCTTGCCTCTGTCAGTGCGCCCCAGGGCAGCTGTGGCTACAATGTAGCTTGCCATCACCAGTGTGTGAATGTGTGTGTGAATGGGTGGATGACTGGATATGTAAAGCGCTTTGGGGTCCTTAGGGACTAGTAAGGCGCTATATAAATACAGGCCATTTACCATTTACCATAGTCAGTGATTTCAGTGTTGCTTGACTGCTTACAGATAGTCTTTCAACAATTTCTTTATCTTAGCTAACCATCTGAACGACTGAATGGCTGCTTTTAAATGGAGAATATTCATTATCCATTACCATTATCCATAAGAATGTCTATTAACTGGAGAAACATGTCTGGATTTCTGCTGCAACATTCGGTGTAAACAACATGAAAACGTCCATGATCTATCTTGCCTTGAAACAACAATTCATGCTGCTGGTAATAATGTCATAGTGTGCGTGATATTTTCGTAACACACCTCAGGCCCCCTTAATACTGACAACATTTTTTAAATGCCAGAGTCTACCTGAGCATATTGCTGACCACGATCGCCTCTTTATGAGTCAAATTGGACAGTGATTGGACTCATCTCGGACGGGGATGAGTCTGCCTACAGGAGGGTGGTTGAACGTCTGGTGTCCTGGTGCAGCCACAACAACCTGGTGCTGAATGCCCAGAAGAGTGAAGATTATTGTGGACTTCAGGAAGCACACAGCCCCACTCCCCCCCCCCATCATCCTGACTGACACCCTCATCACCACTGTGGACTCATTCCACTTCCTGGGTACCACCATCACCCAGGACCTCAAGTGGGAGCCCACCATCACCTCCATCATGAAGAAGGCCCAGCAGAAGATGTACTTCCTGAGGCAGCTGAAGAAATTCAACCTGCCAACTAGAGCTGGGCGATAGAACGATAACGATATGTATCGCGATATAACTTTTACTCGATAGAGAAATTAAACTATCGCGATAGACTTCACCGCTCTTGTCCTCTTAAAAAAAAAAAAAAAAAAAAAAAGGTCAGCCAATCCAAATTAAGTAGCGCAGAGCCGAACCAATCACAGCCGCAGCGTCACGTCGGTGACTTGTTATGTACAGCACAAGTGCCAAGCCGCACGTGTGTTTGTTTGGGAAGCAGCCAGCGCGTAATGGAGGAAATGAGTGTGCCGACTAGAAAAATC
Organism: Copadichromis virginalis; assembly: GCF_057382275.1. NCBI lineage: Eukaryota > Metazoa > Chordata > Actinopteri > Cichliformes > Cichlidae > Copadichromis > Copadichromis virginalis. The sequence goes on from NC_140639.1 coordinate 8,269,246, forward strand.
AACCGAGCGTGACCGAAGAGAAAACAGATGATGGTTCCAACGCCGGAGAGATTGTCGAACGGAAGAGCCATAGAAGCTCCGTAGTGTGAAGGTATTTCGGCTATTTCAAGTCTGACAAAAAACAGAGTAGCGTGCACTGTAAATTGTGCCGAAAGCAAGTCTGGAAATACAATAAACTGGTGCATGCGTCACACTGTGCGCCACGTTATTGTTTCGGTTAAAAGAATTTCTACAATACTGTTACTGTTAATTCTACTCTCTGCAGTGTTTAAATGCTTACATATACAGACAGTTACTGTCCGTCCACACATACGACTCGGTTCTGCTTCTATGCCGCAGCTTTGTTTACTTTTTCCCACCGAGGCTTCTAGACTTCTGATTGGCCAACATTTCTGCACGGTTAGGAATCTAGCGCCACCTGCTGCTTTGGCATGTTCATAGCAGCGTTTTCCTTCATTTCTGCCTTTATGTGTGGACGGGATTATTTTTTAAAACGAAAACGGAAAATCTCAGTTTTCAAAAATACCCGTGTACGTGTGGACGTAGCCTCAGTCTCTGACTGGAAGCGCTAATTCGTCATTCGGCTTTTGTCAGACTAAAGTAACTGTTAAAACTGTTTGAAAAGCTAAGCTATACAACAAGGAGAGATTGAGAATTTCCTTTTAGTTCTCAGTTTATTTGATATTGACAAAAGTTAGTCAGTTTTGTCTGTTCTTCTGTAAAACAAACTAAGATTTATTTTTAGAATTAATATTTTGTTTCTAAGTGGAATTGACAATTTAGTAGTCTGTTTCGTTTGTTCTATTTTGAAACTTAAACGCTTTAGCGGCTGCCTTTTGTGTAGTTTGTAATATTTGCCTTTATTTATCTGAAAAAGTCTCATGTTCCTTAAGTACATCTACCCTGTTGAACTTATTATGGGAAATAAATATTTAAATAAAAACAAGCTGCTGATTATTTCACATTTTACTTGTGAGCAACGGCACATTTAAATCTTACAAATATAGTTATTTGGCTTATATCGTGATATATATCGTTATCGCCTGAAATGAAAAAAACATATCGTGATATGAAAAAATCTCGTATCGCCCAGCTCTACTGCCAACACGGACGATGATGCAATTCTACACTGAAATCATCGAGTCCATCCTCACCTCCTCCATCACCGTGTGGTACGCTGGAGCCACTATCAGGGACAAACAGAGACTGCAGCATGTTGTGCGCTATGCTGAGAAGGTGATTGGCTGCAGACTCCCATCTCTGCAGGACCTTTACACCTCCAGGACACTGGGGTGTGCAGCTCGGATCACAGCTGACCCTTCTCACCCTGGACACAGTCTGTTTGACCTGCTCCCCTCAGGCAAAAGGCTCCGGTCCATTTGAACCAGAACCTCTCACCATAAGAACAGTTTCTTCCCCCCTGCTGTTGGACTCATGAACAATAACCATATGACTGTTCACACCACAAACACATGACTCTATACTGTGTTCTCTGCATCTGTTCCATTTTTGCACTGATCATCACTTATGTTTATTTAAGTGTTGTCTTACAGTATGTTTTGCACTACGTACCGCAGCAATTTCCCAATGCTGTAAACCTGCTCAACATTTGGCAATAAAACCCTTTCTGATTCTGAAATGGAGCACCAACCTTGAAAATGTGGTGGAATGGGAGCTTTTAATCACACCCACAAATTTGTAGGAGCCAACGATGCTATCACATCATTATGAACCAAAAACTGTGAGGAATATTCGTTCCTTCATTTATGAATCATTGATTTGTTTTCAAGGAGAAACTCAAACGTGTGTTTTGATTCAGCCTAGTCTGTCTCTAAATCTTTAAACTACTTTGTTCAACTTAGTTCTGTATGCATAAAGAATGATTTTCTTCCTTCGAAGAAATACTATAAACCTTCTAAAAGCCTTTCACACCCACACTTTACATTCCTCGACATCAGCGACTGTTTCATTTTCACCAAATAGGTTCAAACAATAATAAGACTGACAATGAGTTCGGTTCTTATTCATATGTCAAGAATCTGAGGGGTTAAAATAAATTGCAAGCAGCCTCAGCATTGGTGACGAAACACCTCCACCCAGGTAGGAACTGGGCGTCATATTTACTGCTGGCAGATAGCCAACTAAAAACTGCTTAACAAAACAATGTAGAAACAAAGACACACATTTATCTACACACACATTTAACATTATGCACTCCACACTGTATATAAATGCCACTTGTTTTGCACATATTCAACTCTGTATATTTTATATATTTTATTATTATTATTATTATTATTATTTTATTTTATTTTTTTACTATTTAATTTGTAAAAATGTGTATACACACACACACACACACACACACACACACACACACGTAGGAAAATATTTAGTATACACATCCAGAAATGCATACACTATTATATATTGTACATATATTTATTAGTTTCAGGTTGGCCATTCTTGTATTTTGCTCGTTTGTGTTGTTGTGTTTGCACATCTCTGTTGCTTGTGGGGCTCGCACACAAGAATTTCACTCGCATGTGCTGTGCCAGTGTGCCTGCACATGTGATGTGACAATAAAAAGTGATTTGATTTGATTTGATTTGACACACAGAAACTGATTTATTGCCTAGCAACAAAACACTTTTTAAAAATATATGTATGTGTATATATATTGTACTCCACACAGCTACATTTATTAAAGATACAGTGGTTTTTCCCCCCCTTTTTCTACAGTCAATACGGCAAATCAATTTGTTCAATCAAGGTTCAAGAGAAGTAACCAGAATACCTACAATGTTGTGCCATTACAGTTTTAGCAGACTTGTATTCTACTGTGGAGGTAAGCATCAACGACACAGCTCTCAGTTCTCACTCCTTCTTTATTCGTCTCCAACATCAACTGCGCATATCGCGCCACAAAACACAGGAACACACTTCCTATACACTGGGTGTGAGTGGAGCCCTCTAGTGGTCCACCACACATGCCCCCCCGAACACCCAGCAGAACTAGTCCAGGACCCGGGGCTTAAACAAACGGCCGGAACGGCTGAACTGGGGGGGTGGGGAACTGACAGAGGGCAACCCAGCCCGGGAGCGAGGCTGGCACTGGCGGTCAGAAAAAGCTGCAGACGACTCGGATTCCGTTGATTTTGGGTCGCTCCTGGGGGAAAAAACAGAATCCATCAGCCCGGTGGCAGGTGGGCGGCCGCGGCGAGGGGCCTGGGCCGGGACCACCTGATCCTCTTGCATAACATGTGCAGGCTTAAGTCTGTCAACAGAGACAACTTCCTGCCGACCGCCAAAGTCCAAAACGAAATGTTTGTTGCCTGGTTGAAGAACCCTGTATGGCCCGTCATATGGTGGACGCAGCGGAGTCCTATGGGCATCGTGCCTGACGAAAACGAAACGAGCAGAGTCCAATGAACTCGGAACAAAAGTGTCAGGCAGGCAGTGGTGCACAGGACCAGGAACAGGAAATGAGTCTCTTGGGGGGCGAAAAGGCAACAAAGAGGTATCGAAACATGGGGGAGGGCTCTCAGGTAAGAATTCCCCGGGGACCCGGAGAGGCTGGCCGAGGACCAGTTCAGCCGGGGAAACCCCGAGGTCTTCTTTAACCGCGCTGCGCAATCCCAGCAAAACCCACGGAAGACGGTCGACCCAGTCGCCACTTGTCAAGGAAGCACGGAGCGCGGCCTTAAGTGACCGGTGAAACCGTTCGCACATCCCATTAGCTTGCGGGTGGTATGCTGTGGTGCGGTGGACCTTGACTCCCAGGCCGTCAGCCATAGCAGACCAAAGCTCGGAAACAAACTGGGGGCCCCTGTCCGAGGTAATGTCAGCAGGGGGGCCGAAACGTGAAACCCACGTTGACAAAAATGCCCTGGCCACCGTCGCCGCTGTCGTGGACGCCAGGGGTACCGCCTCCGGCCACCTGGTTGTGCGGTCCACCACAGTCAAAAGGTGCGTGAAACCCTGTGACTGTGGCAAGGGACCAACCAGGTCCACATGAACGTGATCGAAACGCCTACCCGGGACACGGAAAGGTTCGAGGGGTGCCTGTGTGTGCTGGTGGATTTTCGAGCGTTGGCATACAAACCGCCGCCCATTCTTTCACCGCCTTGCGAAGGCCCGGCCAAACAAACCTGGCGCTGACCAGCTTGACCGAGGCCCGGACGCCGGGATGAGAGAGGGCATGCACCGAGTCAAAAACACGACGACGCCACGAAAGGGGAACCACCTTTCGAAACGTCGCAAAGAAGGTGCGGACCGCCGTCCCACACCGGGGTGTCCTCCAGCACGAGGCCCGTTTTTGTTGACTGAAGGGCAAGGACGTCCGGGTCAGCACGTTGCTCGGCGGCCATGGCAGCGTAGTCGATGCCGACATACACCGGAGAAACCAACACACGTGAGAGACAGTCAGCGACGTGATTGGACTTACCAGCCACATGCTGAATGTCTGTGGTAAACTCAGAAATGGCCGCCAACTGGCGCTGCTGGCGTGCGCTCCATGGGTCAGAGACCTTGGACATCGCAAACGTCAAAGGTTTTTGGTCAACGTACGCAGTAAAGTTGCGACCCTCGAGGAAAAAACGAAAATGTCGTGTCGCGAGGTGCAGGGCCAGCAACTCCCTGTCAAAAACACTGTACTTGCGTTCAGCATCCCGGAGCGTACGACTGAAAAAGGCGAGCGGTTGCCAGAGACCTGAAACCCGCTGTTCCAACACTCCACCCACTGCCACGTCCGAGGCGTCGGTGGTCAACGTGATCTCCGCCGATGGAAGCGGGTGGGCCAGTAGGGCGGCGTCAGCCAGCACAGACTTGGCTGCGGAAAATGCACGGACGCGTTCAGGCAGCCAGTCAACCGGATCTTTGGCTGTTTTACTTTTTAAGGCAGCATAGAGTGGCTGTAGCAGGTGGGCAGCTCTGGGGAGAAAGCGGTTGTAAAAATTTATCATCCCCAAGAACTCCTGCAACGCTTTAACCGACGTGGGACGCGGGAAAGCCGAAACGGCCTGGACTCTGTCGGGCAACGGAACCACACCTTCAGCGGAAATGCGGTGCCCGAGGAAATCCAGAACAGGCAACCCAAACTGGCACTTGGAAGGGTTGATGATCAGGCCGTGCGCTGCCAAACGCTGGAAAACCTGGCGCAGATGGGACTCGTGCTGGCTCGCTGAGCAGCTGGCCACCAATATATCGTCCAGATAAACAAAAACGAACGGCAGCCCACGCAAAACGGAGTCCATCAGCCGCTGAAAGGTCTGGGCGGCACCTTTCAGGCCAAACGGCATGCGCAAAAACTCGAACAAGCCGAAGGGGGTAATGACAGCGGTTTTAGGAACGTCTTCGGGGCGCACGGGAACCTGGTGATACCCCCGCACCAAGTCAATTTTAGAAAAAATCTACGTTCCAGCGAGATTGGCAGAAAAATCCTGAATGTGGGGGATGGGGTAACGGTCATTCTCCGTGGCATTATTTAAACGGCAGAAATCTCCGCATGGCCGCCACCGACCGTCCGATTTGGGCACCATGTGAAGCGGAGAAGCCCATGCACTGTTCGAACGCTGTACAATGCCAAGGCGCTCCATGGCTGCAAACTCTTCCCGAGCGATGGACAGTTTCGCGGGGTCGAGGCGGCGCGCGTGCGCGAACACCGGGGGCCCGACCGTGGGAATATAATGCTCAACCCCATGCTTCGTTACCGTGCTAGAGAAATTAGGGACAGACAGCGATGGAAACTCTAAAAGCAAACGCTGAAAAGCATCCCCGGAGGTAACTACATTAGCCCGAATCAGGGGCTCGGCGGCCCGAGTAAAACAGGGTAGCGAAGAAAACGAGAGAGCATCGATTAAACGTCTGTTAGCAACATCGACAAGTAGTCCATGAGCACACAGGAAATCAGCACCCAAAATAGGTACAGAGCTAGCAGCAACAACAAAGTTCCACTCGAAATCCTGGCCATGAAAACAAACAGTCACCAACCTTTCCCCAAACGTTTTGATGGGAGAGCCGTTAGCTGCAATGAGCTGCGGCCCACAGTTCTCTGCTAGTCCGTCGGCAGCGGTAGGGGGAAGGAGGCTCTTCTGGGAGCCGGAGTCTACGAGAAAACGTCTCCCGGAGCGCGAGTCCTCTATGAAGAGCAGCCTTTCTGTATTGCCAGCGGTCGCGGCTGCTACAGCGCGCTGGCGGGTCCGTTTCCCTGGGCCGTGAAAGCGCAAGGCGGCAGGCAGCGACGCGCTCTGTCGCCAAAACGCTGATGGTAGAAACAGATGCTCTTTCCGCGGTGCCGGCGTGTAGCAATCCCTGCCGTCAGCAAGGGGGCGGATGCTCCGGGGGAGGCAGGTGGAGGCCTGGAAGGTGCCGCCGGCGTGTCCGTAGCCAGGGCGTGAACGTCGAAAGTGCGGCTAGCCAGGAGAATACGATCCGCTTCTTCAGCCAGTGAGCGATAATCCTTCGCAGGCAGAAGCGGAGAGTTCGCGAGGACAGCTCTCGCGGCGGCCGGTAGTTGGCGGAGGAAGAGGTGCACGAAGAGGAAACCACCGTCATCCGGCCCGAGCAACGATAGCATGTTCTCCATGAGCTCGAGCGCGGTACCGCCACCCAAGCCTGACAGGTTGAGGAGCTTTTCGGCTCGTTCGGCGTCGGAGAGGGCATAGCGCCGAAGAAGCAGCTCTTTGAGGGCGGCGTATTTCCCTTGGGCGGGTGGGTCCCGGAGGAGCGCCATCGCGCAACGGGTGGCCAGCGGGTCGAGCGAGGCCACCACATGGTGATACTTCGTGTCGTCAGCCGAGATGCCGCGAAGGGCGAACTGAGCCTCCACGTGTACGAACCATGACGGGGGGTCATGGAGCCAAAAGTCCGGCAGTTTAAGCGCCACGGCGAACGTAGCTGCAACAGGAGGCGGAGGTCCGGCGGCCGCTGATGCATCCATAGCGGAGTGTGCGTTATCTACGGCCCGTTGCATGCTCGAGTCAGGGGTCACCAATGTCGAGGTAAGCATCAACGACACAGCTCTCAGTTCTCACTCCTTCTTTATTCGTCTCCAACATCAACTGCGCATATCGCGCCACAAAACACAGGAACACACTTCCTATACACTGGGTGTGAGTGGAGCCCTCTAGTGGTCCACCACACTACTGATATTTTCTCTGTTTAAAGAGTTTAATTTGACACAAACAATGTAAAGCTTCAGCTGTTGAACTAATTTTCTAACTAAATAAGTACAAACATATAAAAACAAACTGTTTTCATTCTTGTTTAGAGAAACTGAAGATCCTTTTTGCCTACAGAGCATTTTAACAGCATGTGCTGAAAGGTCTGCTAAAACGCTACTTCTTTTTAAAATGTTTGAAATTGTTATAAGTTAATTCAAGATGGGTCATCCATTCAAGTCATCATTTCTAGTAAAAAAAAAAAAGTGAATATCGACACATTTACAAAGTTATAAAGTTATCTAAAAATAAGCATGCAAATAACCTTTTTTTTTTCCTAAATGACATCAGAAACAGCAGTATGCGACATTACGTGATGGCAGAGCTTCAGTTCATCCTTTGTCATGCAAATAACCTAAAATAATTGCAGAAAATCCTCCTGCACTGAATAGCAGGAGTTAATGTAAATGTCAATAGCTTTGCATATATTTGTTGAAAACAAAAGAATTGAATAAGATAAAAGTTATCCATCGAGATTGGCCCACAGTGGGTACAATGGACCAGACAAAATCTATATTCTAGATGGCAGCACTTACTAATTACTCTCGATAGACTCGCTCTAGATTAGCTGGGATAGATTACAGCCTGCCCGCGACCCTGCTAAGCATAAGCAGAAGAGAATGGATGGGTGAATGGATAAATGTACTCATTGTCTATACTTTCCTTTCTTTTAGAAAACAACACATATTCTCAAGACTAGAAATTTAAGGATAAATGACAAAGGATGAACTGAAGCTCTGCCATCACGTAATGTCGCATACTGCTGTTTCTGATGTCATTTATAAAAAAAAAAAAAAAAAAAAAAAAAAAAAAAAAAAGAAATTTAAGGATAATAGCAAAGACGCCTTTGATAAAGAGCCCCAGAAACCTTTTATGAACTTCATATCCAGATTTTTGTGATGAACTAGACTATTGTTCTGCAAAATTTAGTTAATCACGCAGCGGCACAACAACATATAAGATATGCTTAACTTGGTTTTTGGAAATAAATCCATTTGGATGTTTATCTGGTTAGAGGGCAGTAGCCCAGGCAAACTCATTCAACCTCACCACTACACCTATGTCCAGTTTAGAATCACCACTTAACTGAACATTCACATCTGTGAACTTACCAAAAGAAAGAATGCACGTGCACACAGGCTTGAACCTTGAACGTTACTGGGGTAACAGTGCTGACCAGCACACTTTTATTGTTTGTTGATTTAGTATAGTAAAAATCCCATGCCAGCAGAATGGCTAAAACGTTAAATTAAGCTGTTTTTTCACCCTCCACTTGACACTTAATAAGCTACATCTGTATAGTAGGCCTGTATGAGGGCCTACTATAGGTTTAGGAGACACACAGAATAGACATAGCTCCTGTTAGTTTGCTTGCAGGATGATGTTATATTAAATAATCTGTCAAATGTAAAATTTTGAGATAAGGGGAACTTTCATGAAGCTGCCCATCAGTGAGAAGGAGACAGCCGATTGTCATTACTTCTTCAGCTGCTGTTTTACACTCTAACTAATCAGAGCATATTTTCTCTGGCTGGCAGTGGCACATCTTGGATGACTGAACCAATGAGCAACTGAAACTGGCATTTATTTAATGATAGTCAAATGTCAGATTCTTAGTTTACCCTCATGACTTTAGCAGTTGATGTAAAAGACCCGAGTGTTATTCATTAAAGCTGGGTATTTTCCTTCAGGAGGGTGCTGAGCAGTAAGCATCCACAGCTGCACTCATGACCTCTTTGACCACAGGACCGTTTGTTTTGAAACACAAGGAGAAGTTCTGATATCTATTTCGCATTACAATTAAACTGACAGGAAATGATCACTGTATTTATTGAACTGTTATGCGTAATTTGGCAAATCTAATAGCTATTAAGGTGCTACTGTGAATCATATCTAATATGTACAGCATACAGATATTTTTTGAGGAATTCACTGTGAAGAAAAATACATTAATGCAAAAAATTGATTGACAGCAAGAGCTAATTTCGCAGGAAATAGAAATGTCAATGAACCTTTTCATTATTTTTTCATTAATACACAATCCTGACATGGCAACTGAGGTAGCAATACGTAACTGCGTTTGAGCCATACTCCTTTTCCCTATTAATGAATTACTTGGTTGAAAAAACTAATGTTTAGAAGAACAATTGAATGAATGTGAGCTAAATACAGTAAACATTGTTAGGAACACAAAGTGTAAATCTGTCTGAGCTACATAGCAAGTATAGAGTTCAAACTCACTCAGTTCAGTTTGAGAAGAAATGTGAAAGAAATGCAGTCTGGAGGGAGAAACCTTGTCTTCGATGTGCCTTTCCCTTTCTTAAACAAGCTCCAACTTCAGAGCTGCTTTAAATACTTGGCTAAGACTCAGGGGACACGCCTTTCTGTTGCACATGGAGCAGTCGGGCCAGATATTTCTCCAGACGCTGAAGCAACAACAGAAATTATTTAGGCATGGCACAAGCAGCCTTTTAAATATTACGAGAGAAAATAAATTTTTCTTGTCACTCTTGGTATGAACTATATCGGATAAGTTATGCAAAAACTGACACTGTCTCCTGTTTCAACGATTTTAGTTAGTAACAAATTTTCACCTGTGCCTCTCCCACTTTCACACAAAACAGGTTAATCCTCAGTAAGACAGTGAGGACACACCTCCCTGCTGCACTAGCATCAATCATGTCAAATGTTTAACCAGAAGCCAACGTCAGAGCAGGTGAAATCAAACATCCACTTAAAAATTTTTCCACTATTGGAAAATATGACAGTTTGAGAAACTGAGCTAGTTTCTTGTTCTCTTTAGTATTTTTCATCTTAATTATGTTAAAAAGTTCATTGTTTTTTAACATATGGAAAATGAATAAGTTAAGAAGAAGTTTGAATGGTTCTCTGTGTTGTTGACCCTGCGACAGCCCTCTTCCTCTATGGCAGCTGACACCCTCGTGACCATGAATTGGATAAGAGGAGAAAGCTGGACGAATGTTTTGGGACTTTTTGCTTGTTTTGGACAGTTAAAGTTACAAACTCTGTACCCCGTTATATTTAACGTGATTAGCTGTTCCAGTAAAGTAAAGAATTCTTTATATAAAGATGAATGCACAATAAAAAAGATGACATTTTCTGCTTTGACACATGACAAAAACCCATCCTTCAGCAAAGTGGCATGATCTGAAAACCTTTGACCTACCTGATGGCACATGTGGGATGCCTGCTTCGAGGAATATGTGAACCGGAAGGGAGTGGATGCCCACTCACTTTTATGCAACAGACATGACCACTGACTGGTTGAGTTGGTTTTCACTGATTGATAGGTAAATGAATGCTGAATAAAGCCTAATCCTATTAAGAGAGCAATTAATGAAGCGTAAAACCCCAATGAAAGTCATGTAACAATATTCTTCCTGATACCACTGGATACAAGAATTCAATAAACAGAGAAGACTTCACTATACATAGTGTGGAAAATGTTACCGACTGTGGTTCAGATGCTACAGGGTCCAGTAAACAAAGCACTGGTAATTTAGTCCCCTCCACATCCCAAGATGACCTTGGGTAAGATGGTGGACCCCCTGAAATCTCTGCAGCCATTACTGCTTTATGACAATGTGTGGGTGTAAAAGGTTGAATGAGAAACACACTCTAAAGCACTTTGGACTGTTAAGCTTTAAAAGTACTTTACCAGTGAAAGGCATTTAGCATAGCATTACAGGCAAAGCAGAAACTTCTTTGCCGTGCTAAAGTAGATCTTGAGATGATCAGTCGATTCAAGAGGCTCCCAAAACCTTCCTTTCAGGAGTTTACATTGGGGGCGGGGGGTTATTCATTGATTTCCAACTTTTCATGTTGCTCAGCAGATTAATAATAACAAGACTGACAAATGATGTGATGATTATTATCTTGATTAGCTTTAAGGCATGGAAAAATGCTCATGTTAACAGCTTGTGACATCATTGTATGACTGCAGAATTGTTTACATGAAGATGAAAACATAACACCGTTATAACCCTTACATAGTGTTCATATTTGATGCCTGCATATGGTCCAGGTTAATTTTGACCCAGGATGAGAATTTGCTCATAAATTTTCAACTGCAGATCTATTTGAACCATATGCATAACCTATGTGACAATAATAAATGGATGATTAATCCTTAATTAATGTTTCAGAGACCAGGGAGAGTGTGTTTTTCTTCATTTTTATTATTATTATTATTTTTTTTTTTATTTCATTTTTTGATACCCCGTCAGTCAGTTTTAGGAAGCAGACTCGTGGTCTGAATGCTTAGTTGTGAATTTCAATTAACTTCTGCCTCTAAGTTGTAATTTTCAGAACACCTTCACCACTTCACTACAGTCAGGTAACATTAGATATTTAGGTATAGATCTCTCAGACTGGGTACAGGTAAAATACATTTGTCTTCTTAAAACGGTAGAAGATGATCTCACATGCTGGAAAACTTTACCTATATTTTTGAAGGTGAAAACGGGATAAGAATTTTGGACCTTTTCGGACTTAGATACATGTACTACCATTACAACGATTAAAGCCTATCCTCGCCACTATCATAAAAAATTGTTGTAATACCATTTATAAATAAGAATATGAAATCAACAGTAATAAACATTAAATTTATATTAAAAACACCAAACAACTAGTCTGTGTATTTAAAGAAATGATAAGAAAACGTGTGCTTCTGTATGAAATCTGTTCCTTATGTGTACCATACATAATGACTTTATGCTGTTTTACTATTTCACTGTTGCCAAGGCCAAGAATTAAAGTCCTCTTTGAACTCTGTCAGCTCTCTCCTATATAAAATAGACACACAGTGAAGAGTATATGAAAGTCATGTCCTTAAGAAATATCCAAAAACACACAACATGTTCAGTTTCTGAAGAATTTCTGAAACCATAACTGTCTTTGACTTTGCCCAGACACACTTTCACATTACATACTAATTTGGTAAGGGTCTTGAAATGCCCTCTTAAGGTAACTAGTAGCGGAGGTAAACTAGCAGCACAACCTTGCCCTAAACCTAACTTTAAAAGCCCGTACATGTAACAATTAATGTCAAGTAGGCATAATGTGCAGCTATATACGTATCTTGTCTATACTTCTTAGCCAATTCAGAGACAGCTGCCAGGGGGAAAGAACAGTTGCATTGTAAGTTACAATCACAGCTTGAATGCCTAAAACTCCTTACAGCTTTTTGAGTGCAGCATAACCTTCAAGAGGTGCCAGGCTGACAGTGACTATGACAAACATTTCTTTCAGTACAAAGGTGTGCCATGTTTCTAATTTTTTCTCAGCTTCTTTTATTGTTTTTAGACACTCCCAAAGAAAAGTTTTCGCCTAATGCAATTCCTTCTTAAAAATGACATCACAGTCAAACAAACCTGATGTGTTGCAAAATCCCAGCTCTTCACTCGAAAAGGCAAACGAATGAACAATGAAGGTGGCATCAGTTAAGGGTGGACCGGGTGACACACTGCTAGTCGCTCTGGCACACCTGAGTTTGGAATCATACATAAAAGTAGATACATATTTTTTCAGGCCTGTCATATAAGCCTACTCAAAAAGAAAAAAATGATCAATGGAAGGAGTATAATATCTACTTAATTTTCCTAAAGATTGCTCAGACCTCCAGTTGGGTGTGAAATTTAGGTGCTTCTGGATTTGAAGTTCATCCAAGAATAATATAGACTCTATGTTTAAGTGCCCAGCTTTACATTAGAAAAAATATATTTGCAGCCAAGTAAAACAATTAAACAAGAGGACAAATACAACTGTTTTGGTCTCTATAGCTATTTTCTCTGTTTTTTATAATCCACCTGCTTTCATTTAGTTTAGACTTAAAGTTAGCCTTGGCCACCTTGACTGACAGGTGTGGCAGCACTGGCAGCTGAAGCCCAACCCTTTCTGCACCCTGTCACCTTTGCTAATTGGAGTCACAGAACTGAACGTTCTATACCTGTGGTGCATTTCAAAGCTTCTGTAATAGAGTTAACTGACAAATAACATGCACAACCCAAGTACAGCACATCTAAAAAGTCTTTGCTCCAGTTCCAGTGAGTCGGATATTTCTTTTGTATGGTCATTTCCACTATGCACCTGGCAGTTTATAATTAATAAATACTGCTCCTAAATATGGCCACATCTGGGTAAAAAAGAAAAACTAAACACCAAGGCTTTAAAATGAAGATTTCGGGAGTTTAGAGTAAGTACTTTTTTTTTTGTCTTGAAAGACATTTAACGCTCTTTTTTGGGATGTTGGCTGACTTTTCCCCCCAATTCCTGTTAAAATGATCCCATACTGCTTTAATACTTGCCTGTGCCCTGGGTATGAGTCTACTGCTTTGGCAGTGTGTTTGAGATCACCGTTATTAATGAAGTCGTCGCCAAATAGATGCTTTTTTGCATGGTGGCTCAAAATCTGACTATACTTATCTGCATTCATAATTCAATCAACTGTGCTTTTCAGCCACTGGCTGAAATTCAGCCCCATAACAGAACCTCCACCATGATTTACAGACGGTAGACACACCCTTATACCTATTTCCTGGCGTCCTGTGTATATACTGACAAAAACTTGTGAGTCCAAATTTTTTATTCATCACTCCTTAAGACCTGCTACCAGCTATTCTCAATCCATTTCTTGTGTGATTGACTTCAGCACACAGTAGATGAATCAACTAAAGGCCAGATGCACCTCTCCTGTGTCAGGTCTTTGCTGGATTTTTGGATATTTCTTAAGGACATGACTTTCATATACTCTTCACTGTAGATGTTTTTTAAGCTTCCCACTTCTTCATTCTTTACAAAAAATCTTTAGGGATACCCTACACACCATCCTGATATATATAACACAAGCTTTCATTTAATAATGTTTTTGAAATCACCTTGGTGGAGCAAAAATGTTGTTGTATACCTGCCAAACTGCATTATCGAACTACTGTTCAAGACCAAGAAAGTCTGGCTGGTACTTTACATTGTAGTTGAGCTCCACCACATCCTCACCAGTATTACAGAAATGAGACAGTTAAGATCAAAATGTGAGTTAACCATTATGAACCTTTACTTTAAGGCATGCATTTTTCTTTCAGTGGAAAAAAGTCACAAGAGGCTTACTGGAAGGCAGTGACACAATGTGTGCTGTTTATTACTGGATCTGTGACTTACTGTGCAACAGTATAATGTCATAAATCAAATGCATTAACCGACCTTAAAAAAAATCTGTAGAGAGTGATGCAATACTCTGATCACCCAGTATAACGTTTTCTTTAAAGTCAGCCATTAAACTTTTGGAAGCAATAAGCCATCATCGCTGCCAATCCATAATTAGTTTACTTCATTATTAATGTTTCTGCATGCACTGGTCTGTTGCATTAAAGACATTTGTACACACACACAAACAAAGAAATGCAACATTGGTTATTACGCACTCACTCATACACACACACACACACACAGAAATGTTGACTTTTTGCTGAAGATGCTAGAGAGGGTTCTGACATTTGCTCCGAAGTATGAGGCTTTCAGACCAACAGGGTTCACTGTGACTGACATTTTTCCAAAACAGGTGGAACAGACACAGTCACAAGATGACACCCACTCACCACCAAAAACAGCTCAGAACGTGAAGGACAACTGAACGACAGAACAAAGATGGCAGTGATTCCTGCCCTGCGTTGGATCAGAGCAGGAGGTCTGTGACTGAGGGCAGCAGTTCGGCTAACTCCGACTCGACATTGGCCATTTGAGTGACGGGGTTTCCACGGAGGTCAAGGCGTTTCAGCTTGGGGCAGGATGCCAACGTCTGAAGATCTGCCAATGTAGAGATTTCTGCATGTTTGAGTTAATGAAAATCCCTTGCAGTGTGCTGTGGTAACATCAGTAACAATGAATAACATGAGCTCTGATGCACATATTCCAAGCACCGGTGTAAAAAGTAAGATCTAAATGACAAATATGACACTGAGATATAAATTCATTTTTCTAAAAATAGCAACTGTGATTGCCAGAGGAAAAAAAGAAAAACAGTAACTATCCTCATCATAACCTGCAAATCACATTAATTCCTCCCAAGTGTAGCAGGGGAAGTGAAGCATGAAGAGGAGGGAGTCTGTGGTGATGATGTGTTGTTAAATGTTTCTTCGCTTCTTAATGATGCTGTTTGTTCGGTGAAATTGCGGTGCTGTTTTTATTTACCCGATCGATTCAGACGTAGGTAAAATAAATTATTCATGTATTGAGCTGAAGAGTCTTGTTAAAAGTGCAATTTTCTAAATGCTGTAAACACAATCTTAGTGCGTAGCGTGTCTTTTACATCAGCTGTTCGCACTCTTTACAGGATTGTTTTGAAGCACTGAGCCACTCAGAACTGATTAACGCATTTCTTGAGTCACTAGTTCCCTGTGAAAAGACAAACAGACAATATAAACTGATCCCTATGACACTAATTCTGAAGGATGACTGGAGATCCAGAACACACTACTAACTTAAGGATACTGTTGTTTTTCAAGAGGACTTCCTCCAGTTTGGGAAGGTGATAAACTCCCTCCAGGTTTTCTATGGCGTTGTTATCAGCCTCCAAGACCTGCAAATATGAAGAAGTCATTGAATTGCAGGAGAAGAATTTCATCAATATCTGTCTTTCCTTTTCTAATCTATTGGTGCAGACACAAAAGAGGAAAAAAATCACTGTCCATGCAGGAGAGCAAATTGGATTTCAATTGCAGCTTCATCACCTCGAGACACTGCAACATGGCAAACTGAGGAGGCAGCCGCTGCAGGTGATTAGAGGACAGATTGATATGGGTAACCAACAACAGCTGGTCCAGGTGGCATAAAGTGGTCAGGTTCTGTTACAAAGAAAAAAAGAAATCAAATTTAAGCACCTCCCTAATCAGCAAAAAAGGTTTCAGGGAAATCTGATGTCTTGTTATTCTGACCCAACCTTGTCAGAAATGCTGAAGACGCGCACTTCAGCATACTCCATTTTCAGGATGGTGTTTTCAATCATAAACTTGCTGCACAGGTCACTGTAATATGCAGAGCGCATGGAATCCACTTCCTAGTGAATGAAGCCATTGAATTAGTGATTGCTGACTGCATTGTAGACAAATGCATTTATTGCCAGTCCCATATACTGTACTGTATGTGGTTTATACTCACTTTGAGTGTTCTAAAATGAGCAAGCATCTCCTGTTCGTATCCCAGAGGGTCTAGTGCCCTCATCAGGAGAATAATGGTCAGTAAGCACCCTGCCGAGGCAAAGCTAGCAGTCAGTGGTTGTATAAGACCTTTATCACCAGCAACATCAAACTTCAATACTCAACCTAATCTTGTAATGGGAACAAGCACACCATCTCACCAATACGTTCCTTAACTCCCATCATCAAAGCTGCCTTTCATGAAAATGTCAACTACACACCTGCAAAGTTTCGCAACCACATTGCACACAGTTATAATGCTAATGTATTATGTAATTATGTTTATAGGCCAGAGATTCTTAAAGATTCTCCATTTCAGAAGCTGAAAAAAATACTCACACCCCACAATTTTTTATCAATGACAACACAAATGGATAGAAATTGACTTTAGTGACGTAAAGGTCAACCAGATAGCATCAGCAAACATTTGCTTGTGTGTTTTTCCTGCAAATCATATTTATTTTAGTTAGTTTCACTCCATAGTTTTCCCCAGGGTCAGCCCAAGTAGTGTCTCTATGCCCTACCAGTGGGCTCCACTTCTTTTAGAGAACAATTACTCAAGAGATTAGTACTTAAAAACAACAACAAAGCCATATTCTTAATTATGCAGGAATCAGATTTACATTTAGCATTATTGTTCTGCTCTGATCTGTCATTCTGCACGCATACATGAAAAGCCTGAGGCAGGGGATCGCTTCTGCAAGCACAAGGACATAAAGGCTGCATAAGTAGGGCACAGCGTGAAAAAGAGGGGTGAATGCAGGTCGCAAAGCAGCTTGAAGAACAAGCAGCAAGGGTAGGCAGGCTAAAACACCTAAAATAGCACACTTTATGTGATATTTCTCAGCTGGTCTCAGCTGATATGGGCTCCTGTTTTAGATCACCTGTTATCAGCTGATTGTGGGCTGAGCTCAACTTTGTGGCCTGTCTGAATCGAGGCTTTGCTGAGTTTTACAAAATTCATACACATGCACACATTGTAAAAAAAGAGCCACAGATCTGTTTCTGTGCGAAGCTGGTGATTTCCTGTAAACCCTGTAACATACAAGAAAAAGCACTTACATTTATTGAGTGGCTCCAATTCTTGTAGCTGCTTGACCGACTGTAGCTCCGACTGTAGCACAGAAGTCTTTTCTACTGAAAGTTCGCTCCTGCAAAAAAAGACCATATCTAGTTCCTAATCCCTAAAGAAGGCCAACTACAAAATGTTTCAGTTGTTCCAAAAACAAAAGTACCTGAAAAGTTCCTGATCTGTAGCAGAGTCCCTACACCAACTCTCAGTTCGACCTACGAAAGTTAAATGTTCACAGTGTCATGAAGGTCATCATCCTGCCTTTCAAAGAACACAACATGGTAGATATGTATATGTGTCACCTGTGTAGAGAGCACAGTCCCTATGAGTGTGTTTTTCAGTCCAGTGCACAGTCAGGTTGCGTTCATTGGTGATGTCGCTAATCGTTCCAGGAGGCAGATTGCATATCTAAGCCTTTGCTAAGGAGAGAAAACCTCCAAACATGAATTATGTATTCCAAAAGTGAAACGGAAGTATTTGATTTGAACATAAATTAGTCACTTTAAAGCAAACCCGCGCAGGCCCACAGTGTGAGTGTGCATACTAAGTCCATGGCTGATTTCCAGGGCCAATACGGCAACCTGGTAGAGCTAGGCATTATGACTAAAATATTAAATCTCCAAACTTTATTGAGGCTTTAATAAGTTCATTTAGATTTACAAAGAGCACTGAGCACTTTGTTTCAGACAAAACATTTTAGAATATACCAAAGAGAGAAGCAGCCTAAGGTAAAGAAGACTCCTGTTTCTGAGCGAATGACTGCATCTGGTTTAAAAAATAAAATATTCACGTGGAACTGTGAATGAATATGGATGTGAATGACAGATATCGAGGACATTTTACTAATTACTGAGCTTGCATATCAATGAGGGTCATTTCCATGACTACTGTGCAAATGCCATCACCCTATGAAGACAGTGTTAAGTGTGCCCACTTACACATTGCTTACGACCAATGTGTTACATACTGCACACTTAGAAGAAAATCCTGATTATTACTCCAAAGTTTTTCTCCTTATATGCCACTCCCATTGCTTTTAACTGCTTACCGGGAAACATGTATCAATTTGTATGGTACTGGTATTTGCTTTTTCCCTACTCTTCACCCAAATGTAAAGGTAACTCTACAGTCACACAAGGAAAACCAGTAGTTTGAGACTGAGACAAGACAGAGGTGGTCTGTGACTGCTTGTTGTCAGCTGCCATCTTCAAAAAATATATATAAGTGATAAAGTGGTAATAAGATGGAATGAGTCTGCTAACAGTTTGTGATTGAATTGGTTCACATTGGCATTTACAATGTGACCTGTTGTGGTACTAAAACTATAAATAAGGTTGCCTCACATCAAGCAAACCTGTGCAAGGTTAAAGCTGCTTGACATTTAACCTCTAGGCAACCAGTTGGTATTGAATAAATCCCAGGCAACCACCAATTTTTCCCAGTCGCCAGGAGGTTGCCATCCTAGTTTTACTCTAGTGCCAATGAACCATAAAGCAATGAAGTTGTTCTACATACTAATACAGTTGGAGTTTTAACCATTTTTCCATCTTGTTAGCTTGGCCTCTGAGGTCAGAAACAAAGCTAATCTTAGAGATACTCTTTCCAAAAGTATTAACTTCAGCTATCAACTTTAATAGTCAGTCTAAACATGATGTCATGTATTACTAAACTCTGACAAGCACTCTGACAAGGAACTCCCTTCACTAGTGTGCTAAAGCCAACATAACATTCCACTGCAGTGCACTGATCAAAGTTTCATGATGAAACCTTTTCTCTTGATGCACATACCACAGAGTCTTAGCAGCATGAGGTACGTGCAGAATGATAAGAGCAGAATGCTAAACCAGTATGCTGTTCAATCAGCAGCACACCAGGAAAAGTATTCTTATTCTCTGCAGGGGTAACCTGTCAGTTTTAAGTCACAATGGAAAAGGATACCCAGACAGGGCTCTGTTTAAAGCGCGGATGGACACTCCTCCACTCCACTCTCTGGGGCTGACCGTCAAGGACGAGGAACAAGCCGACTGACTGCGCCTGACAGGACAAAAGCAGGGAGAACGTTCACCAAGAATAGACAGGGTACCATATGAAGGCAACTTTGTTTAAAAAAAAACAACAAAAAACTGGTCAGACACATCTTACCAGTCTTCACTTTTCCAAAACTGTCACAGTCTCCATGACAGCAGAGGAAAACTCTTTTCTTGCTCACACACAAACTCCACTTTGCACATGATTATATGCACATCATGAATACCTAAATCTACACTCTCCAGTCACTTCATCAGGTACACCTGCTTAGTTGCTTTTTTAGCTAACATCTAATCAGCCAATCACAAGGCAGCAATTCACTGCATGTAGACATGGTCAAGACCATAAGTTAAAATTGAAACGTGTTTTTAAGTGACACCTATTTGAGTACCAAAGTTGTTGGTGCAAGACGGCCTGGTGTAAGTCTTTCAAAAAGAAATGGTCCACTGGGATTTTCCTGCACAGCCATCTCTAGAGTTCGTAGTGAATGGTCTCAAAAATAGAAAATTCAGACAGCTTCAAGTTGATACAAAGGCAACGTTAATTTGCAAAGACTCACCAAAGTTAGACAAGTGGCAAATAAAAAACATGCCTGGTCTAATGAGTCTTGATATATGCTACAATATTCATATGATAGGTTCAAATTTGGCATAAACAACATGAAATCACAAATCCATTCTGCCTTGTACCAACAGTGCAGGTTGGTAATGGTGATGTAATGGTTTGGGGGGCATTTCCTTGGCACACCTTGGATCCCTTAGTGGAAAGGAACATTGTTAAACACCTGAGTTCGTCCCATCATGTCCACAGTGTACCCATCTTGTGATGGTTGCTTGCACCAACATAACGCACCGTATCATGAAGTTGAAATCATCTCAAACTGTTTTCCTGAAGATGACAGGAGGCTCGCTGTACTGAAATGGCCTCCACAGTCACATCTCAGACCAAAACAACTTTTGAGACGTGAGGAAACGGGAGATTCATATCACTGACGAGTGGCCAGAAAATCTGCAGCAACTCTATAGACTTCTTTAGACCTAAATCTTTGAGAAGGTGCTTCCAGCACCTTTTTGAATGTGTCATAAAGGCTTAAGGGAATTCTGGAGGAAAAAGTACTAACAAGGTGTAGCTAAAGAAGTAGATGGTGAGTGCATATTCATACCCTTACATATCACAAATCTACAACATCTAACTAACTAAAAAAAATAAAAAATAAAAAAAAGAGTATATAATTTTCTAAAAGGACAAATTAAAGTACTTATGTGAAAAAAATGTATCTGCAAGTCTACTTTAGAATATTGTCACATTTAATTTCTTTAGGACAATGAACCCTAAAATGCCAGGGTATTTATTTAGGTCACCTTATTAAAAAAATAAAATAAAGAACAGCTCATCCTGAATTCCATTACAGCATTTTCTAAGTGAAGAAAAAGTGGAGATACTGACATTCACAGGCCTGGAGAAGGCCACAGCCACTCTCTCCTCATCCCGATTCACATACACACAGCTTATCATCTCTTCACGCTCCGCTGTTAAAAAGACAAAGAACTTGTGATTTACAAAGCACAGCAAAGCTGAAATGTATTCTCGTTCATACTTACAGACACTACGACCAATAGACATACCTCTGCCTAACAGCCAGCGATAGTAAAACCACGCGCTCTGGTCATTAGGGTCAGTGAAGAAAGCGTTCTGTACAAGCTCATATTCTGAAAGTAGTTAATACAATTTCACTGTAATAGAATATACAATCTGACTTCATTTGCAAAATAACACCTTTTACTTAAGGATAATAAAGACTTACACTGCCCCCTATCAGTTGCTATTGGGAACTGCAGTTTACCTTTTAGTAGTTGCTCTTCACAGACCCGATGGGAATGGGTTTGAGGAGAAGGTGGGGGGGAGGACTGCGGAGGCTCACGGCATGGTGAAGGGGGCTCTGGAGACTCTGGGTGAAGCAGAGGCAGAAGGGTGCTACGGTAGTGCCAGCTGGAGTAGTTGGAAAAGTTGGAGCCAATAAGACGATCAGTAAATGCCAATTCCTGATCTACAGGCACGCCAGACATCTTTACAACCATTCGGCGGTAATCCCAGCAATGGACTGGGCAAGACAGAAACACAGAACGTGCCAGAAACATGAGTAAAAATAATGTAGTGAAGGACAAGGTTTAGATCGATTACTTTTAAAAAATGCATTATTACACATCTTTAACATTCAGCTCCTTTTTATTTTTTTCTCCCACTCACAGTTGCGGTCATCCAGGCTCAAGCAGCGATCACACAGAGTCAGCTCCCTGGCCCAGTCCGGTCGAGGCAAACGGGCGGAGACCCAACCTCGGTGGTGCCAGCTGCCATAAGATTTTGGGTTCACTTTCAGGCAAGACTCAGTAAACGACAGCTCAGCCTCGTAAATCTTCTGCACTTCATCTTTGTCTCTGCAGAGGATATTGGGAAACAAAATCGTCATTCTCCTGTGACACCGCAAATGACTTACCATTCAGTAAAAAGGGATTCAACTATGAATCTGTGAGTACTAACTTCACAGTCTCCAGGTGCATTAGGATTTCTCTTCTGTAGTTCCACAGGGTTGCAAAGTCAGGATTGGATGATAGGAGCTGCTGGGTGAGCTGAAGAGCCTCATCATCCCAGATACCCTCATTTCTCTGTCAAACAGGAGAAAGTGAGGAGGGTGAGGAAAATACATGGAGTGAAAAGCAGGCGGAGAAAAACACAACACATTTTTATCTGTTAAAGACACACACCTGAGCCACAAAAAATTTTACATATGAATATCACATTAAGTTTAAATCCTGTCCATTAGTTAACTATTTACAACTGTTAAAAGATGACTACATTAGAAGACAGATGAAAATTTAGAAAGGGATAAAAGGGGGCTGATATCCAAATGTGGACAAAATTGAATTGGTTTTTTCCTTGTTCTGACCAACCACCTATGGAACTCAAATTTCTGTCAATGTATAGAAGTAACTTCACATTTAGTTCATAAGATATAAATAAAGAGAAGCAGAATTTTAACAAAATCTTTAGATTTTTTCCCCCAATTTTTGTACATGATTTAAAAAAATTGCTGTTCTTTACAGAAAATTCTCCTTTTTAAAAGACCCACTGTAAAAGAAAAAAAAAGGTGAAAAACCTTTCTGTCATTTAATTGTTTAGTTATTACTTAATGTTGGTGTAATCAAGTGGAGTACATTGGAGTCTTTGCTGGACTGATTCTGGCCCCCAGGTCTTATGTTTGACACCCCTACACTAACCCAAAGACATGCTGCAGTATTGCTACTAAAACATAAGGGAAATTTAATATTCCACCTTAGAAAAACAGGCATCACGTGCTGCTACGTATATCTTGAGCTTCTTCTCCCTCTCCTTTCTTTTCTCCTCCTCCTGCTGGGCTGTAGTTTTAATTTTCACTCTGCCATGCTGTCAAAAGCAAAAAGAGAAGGATATACCAGCAGAGTACAGTTTATTCTGCTGGCTAAATGTGTAAATAATTGACCTACTGTAATTCCACATGCACTGGAAATGCCTAGATTTGAACAAGTATAGTAAATGGCTCATCTCTTACCATCGTTGCTGTTAGTGAAGGAGGCTTCTTTAAGAATCTGTTTATGAGGGGTGACAGTCATGTTTAGGCCAGAGTAATGTTCACATGACATACAGAAGCAAAGTGCTGACAGACTGACACAGAAGCTTTAACAAGTTAACGTAAAGAGCTCTCAGTATTCAGGTATACAGTGCTCAGTAATGCCAAAACACTGAATACAAGTATCACTGAATGTAAACTTAGCATGCTAATTAGCTCCGTTGTGGGCTGGGCTCATTCAGTTCAATGAAACGAGCACAGATTAAGCACAACCGGCGGTATACAACACTTCTTCATTAACGCTGTACACTGAACGCAGCACAACCTATCCCATTAAATACATACCTGGTGTTTCACTGACGCTGATTGTGTGTTTTAGAATGCAGTTTGATTTGTCATGTCACCATCAGGAGTGCTAACGACTACAATTTTTTCACTTCCGTCTCATGACATCTACGTCACTGAGAGGCTCTCGCACAGCCGCCGCGCTTTCGTTGTCCTCTAGTGGCGAAAACGGCTCACAGCTGCGGAGTTACAGGGGCCAGTTCAATTCAGGTTTATTCACAGCAAAAGTCGACTCAAGGCGCTTTACTGTGAGGTAAAAACCTACAGTTTGGGAGAAAACCCCAACAATCGAGCGACTCCCGTGAGCAAGCACTTTGCGACGGTGGGAAGGGAAACCCCCTTTGTAACTGGGAGAAACCACCGGCAGAACCATCCCCTTCAACTGGTTGGTGGTGAAGGGAAAGAGAAAGGAGAAAGGGAAGAAGCGATCTTAAAGAGACTGGACAAAACACACTATGAGAGAGAGAATTTTAATGACACTCAGCAGTGGCTCTACCATCCAAATGTCACAGCAGAAATTGAGATTCATCAGACTAGGCAATATTTTTTCAATCTTTCCTTGTTCAGTGTTGGTGAAGCAATGTGAATCAGTTTAACTGTTCTTAGTGGTCTGCTTTAGCATAGTTCAAGGTTTTACATTTTGTACTTACAGAGATGCTTTTCTTCATAAATTGGTTGTAATGGGTGGTTATTTATTCATTACTGCTCCCCTCTTATTAGTTTAAAGGTTTCTCTCTTTTTTGAAGATTCTCTGTAACCATAGAAATGGTTGTGAAGGAAGATTCAGTAGATCAGCAGTTTCTGAAATACTTAGACCAGCCTGCCTGTCACCAACAACTATACAACATTCAAAGTCACTACAGTCAGTTTTGTCTCCATTCTGATGCTTGGTTTGAACTTCAGCAGGTCATCAGGTCTACATGTCTAAATACACTTGAGTTGCTGCTGTGATTGGCTGATATTTGCATTAACGAGCAGTTGAAGAGGTTAATGTAATAAAGTGGCCAGTGAGCGAGGACTGTCTTCCTCACTATTTAAAAGTAACTCAAAAAGACCTCTTAAAAATGTCTCAATATCATATCAAACTCACTCTCAATAGTGGGCGAGCACATGGTGTGGCAGCATCAGAGTGTCTGAGTGGGTGAATGCAAAACATACTAAAAAGCACTTTGTAGAATGTAGCTAAGGTTGAAAGGTTCGTCATGAGTGCAGAGCATTTTATTTGAGGACTAGAAAATTTACATTTTTTAAACTTACCAGAAAATGTCTCTTGATACTGGCTTGCAGAGAGGCTCTTCAGATAGAAAGGTCAATGCAATACCGCTTGCATTATTTATAAGAAACCAACCCTGAATATGACCTTTTTAAAATGTAATGCCAGAAACAAGCTCTATATACTCAAAGTGTCTCTTTAAAGTTGTTCCAAATTGTTCATGGCCTGCACTATAAAGAAAACTATGCATGTATTGATTTTTAAAGGAAAAAATTACTGACATCTTAAGATAGTTTCAGGGCCACAGACTTGATGTGTCCTTTTAAGTTAGGACATTCTTCAGAGACATAGCAACTTGAGTGGAAAATTGATTTGTTATCATAAGGAGAGACTCCGACAGCTTCTCATGTCACACTTAACTGTCAAGATAGTTTTTTGTGAAATGTGGTGAAGTAAAGGATCAGAATACTTTTTTTTATTCCTAGAGGAGATTATGTAAAATTGTGTTTTTTAATTATCATTTTGTAAGAAGTATAAAAAGAAATCCATCATAACAAACTGATGGACATAACAACGATCTGTATCGTTTTAAACACAAAAAATAGAAAAAGGAAAATCATAACTTTGTACAACTTTGTACTTTGTTTTTATTTTCATTGTGGGAAATCCCAGCATGCATGGAAGTGAAGTGATGATTTTTATCTTTCCTTTTATAAAGATAAGGGAAGAAAATACACCGATAGATAGATAGATAGGTAGATAGATAGATAGATAGATAGATAGATAGATAGATAGATAGATAGATAGATAGATAGATAGATAGATAGATAGATAGATAGATAGATAGATAGATAGATAGATAGATAGATAGATAGATAGATATTAATCTCAGCTTCTGCTAAATCGAGTGAGAAACTTTCCACATTGTTGTACCTTCTCCTGAAATTACTTTTTCTAGCAAAAAAAATAAAAATCCCATAACATGCTAAAATTATCATAAATATAAAAGTATTGAGAATTGGCACAGTTTTTCAGTTAATAATAATTAATGAAGACAATTATATTTTTTACCTTAACAAGGAATACAGAATCATAAGATTTATTGGAGTCATTTTTAAAATGTAAATATTTTCTAAAACAGCTACTCTTTAAAATCACTATTAAACTGAATCATGACATCCAACACAAAGCATGGAGTTAATAAATAAATAAAAATGAAACATATGCTTGACAAGACAAACGGTATACCTCTCTCTAAATGTTTATTAATGCTACTGAGCGATCGTAGGTCAAGAGTTGGCAGTTCGTCTTGTAATCGGAAGGTTGCTGATTCGAGCCCCGGCTCGGACAGTCTCGGTCATTGTGTCCTTGGGCAAGACACTTCACCCGTTGCCTACTGGTGGTGGTCAGAGTCCGGCTGCCTCGCCTCTGTCAATGCGCCCCAGGGCAGCTGTGACTGTAGCTTGCCATCACCAATGGGTGGATGATTGAACATGTAAAGCGCTATACAAATACAGGCCATTTACTACTGCTGAATATGATAAGGTAAAAAGCTTTTAACATACATCTCAGATAAACTACTGTTTGTGAGGATTAATAGTATCTTTTGTACCATCTTCACAATGTGACTCCTTGGGAAAAAGAAACAAGAAATTATATAGTGTTTACATGAAGGTCCTTTTATTTATCAGATGTAATACCTGAAATGATTTATTTAACTGAATTGAAATGATTAGGCTCTGATTACCCTGAGTTCTACAATACTCCTACAAAGGGAACTGGCCATCAATAAAGGTGCAGATTTGGCTCTTATAGTGCTGAAATGTGTACACCATTACATCTAATAATGCTTAAGCCAACATTTGCACTTGCATAGAACAACTGGCCAGGAGCACTGTGGAGGTGATTTCCAACCTGGACAAAATTTAGCACACTTTGAGCTCCCTCTGCTGTTTCAGGAACTCACTCTAGCATAAGCACATAGGCTTTAAGGCATGTAGACATGGAATTGGCAACTCATGTGACGGTGCTTATCAAAGCATATGATTAAAACAATATAAAAATAACATACAACATTAAAAATCGAATATACATTCGTCCAAATTAATTACATTCTATGTGCTCAAATGTTGCACATGCTGGACGTATTTCCCCTCTTTGTTGTGACGAGATTTTGGGGTCATTAATCAAACAAAAGTAATCCAGTACATTGCTGAATTACTCCCAGGAGAAAGTAATTTGTTTAACATTACTCTTACGTTTCTCTGTAAAATGACCTGAAACACATTGTCTCATGATTACCAGGTAACAATATAAACCTATAGGCTACAGTAACACGCGCCAACAAATATCCCTACAGCCTGAATGCACATCACTACTTTTACCTGTTGAACTTCCGGGTCTGGCTGCTGGGCTTTGGGCGGCATTGAACTACTAGGAGAGAACCAGTTCTCCAGTCCCATCCCTAATAATTATCCCACTCTGACCTACAGCGTAGCACTCCTATACAAGTGATAGAGCCAGTGTACCAAAATAATTACCTCTTCACTCTACACCCACCCACAGCCTCACTTCAACTGACATTTTTCAGTTAGTAACCCCTGATTTGTTATTCTTGCATCTTAATACTCACTCAGTGACTTGTATTTCATGCGTCTCACACATTCCTTGATGTCATTTTGCAGCTCAGGGAGTGTTTCCTTGAACCCCATCATCAACTCCAGCTCTCTCCTCCTGTTTCGGCCACTTCCTCTTGAACTTCTCCTCATTTCTCAGGTGGATGTCGTCTCTGAATGTCAGGTCCAAAGGAATGACTAACAGAGTAACATGAACTCCTACTGGGCTCAGTGAAATCTCAACTCGTCGGCCCGAAACCTCCTCCTCTTGCACTTGACATTGTTCATTCTGACTAGATGCAAAGACTTCTTTATGCAGGAGAGTATTTCCTGTTGCACTCTTCCCAACAGTCTTCTGACCAAGCAGTATTATTCTCAGTTCCTGTAGCTTATTACTGGAAACTGAGAAGAAGACAGCTGTCAGAGCAAAGTGAAATGGGAAAATGTCATGTTGCATATAATCTGAGTGAGGATGCTCTGTCACTGGTAAGATTATACACTTCTGTCTATATTGTCCATTTTGAGGGGTGAGGGGTGGTCGTTTCTGAGTTCGGTAAGATGTAATTACCTGGACATTGTGTTAAAGCCAAGTTATTTGACATGTGACAGACACTATACTGCTATCATTACTGAATAACCATACTGTGTCTATTACAGTCACTCATATCCTCTAGCATTTTCTTTTTTTTTTTTTTTTTTTTTTTTTTTTTTTCTCTAAATGACATCAGAAACAGCAGTATGCGACATTACGTGATGGCAGAGCTTCAGTTCATCCTTTGTCATTTTTTTTTTTTTTTTAATAAATAGGACAGGGGGAATGAATGAGAGAGAGAGGGGGAGAGAAAGAAAGAAAACCAAAGGGGAGAAGAGACGGTGAGAAGGGGGGGGAAGAGAGAGAAAAAAAAAAAAAAAAAAACTCCTGGGTCACCTGTATGGAGAAAAAAAAACAAACAAACAAACAAACAAAAACAAACAGAGGAGACAGCAAACAACAAAGAGCAACATAATAATAGAGAAAACAAAGCACCATCACAATAAACTAGCTAGTCATAGATATCAGTATTTACTAAGTAATAAACGATATTGTGCAGCACGCAAGATAGACAGCGCACAGTGTGCTTTGAGGCAGCAGCCAAGAAAGCTTTAGTCCGCGTCTGTGAATACCCATGTGTGCATACCTGTGTGGATCAGCATGCTTGCATTCCAAAGGTTTCTCCATGTAATGATCTGCTAGGGAGTGTGGGGGGGCCACAGCCCCGTCCTCCAGGGTGTGAAGCGGGTATGGAGGAGATCAAAACTCCAGACATCCAGAGGCCCCCAGAACACAAGAGACCATGGAAGACCAACAGAGGGGCAGCCGCGCCACTGTCCCAGTAAGAGCTGAGGAGAGTCCCAGATGAGGGCTCGCCCAGCAGCCGCGGAGCAGAAGTCAGGGGGAGTTGCAGTGACGCGCCCGTGAGCTCCGCCGGCCCCCAGCTGCGCCTGAGTGACCGAGCCCTAGGCCGAGAGGCCGGGGGCACCCCACCTCCAAAGGGGCCCGAGCGAGCCCCAGGCCCCAGGCCCCGACAAGCGGCCGCCAAGGAGTGAGCCGGTGTGTACCCGGACGCCCACCCCCAGACACAAAGAACCACCAACACACCGACACC
Organism: Copadichromis virginalis; assembly: GCF_057382275.1. Classification (NCBI taxonomy): domain Eukaryota; kingdom Metazoa; phylum Chordata; class Actinopteri; order Cichliformes; family Cichlidae; genus Copadichromis; species Copadichromis virginalis. The sequence continues at coordinate 8,298,201 of NC_140639.1, forward strand.
TGAGGGAGTCCGCCACCGGCAGGGGAAGTGGTGGTGGGTGGAGATAGGCCTCCAAACCTTGGAGGGCCTGAGGTGTCCCCAGAGAGGTAGCGTCTGATACCCAACCTGACATATAGACACAGACATACAGGCACACACAGACACAAACATCCATTCCCACCCTCATGCTCTCATATGCACTCAATCCACACTCAACCAACGTGGAGACAGACATAAAGAGACGCTGTACACACAATCACACTCCCCAAGCGTACCTCTAGCATTTTCAACAAAAGGTACTGCTGTTCTTTTGAAGTATATTTCTGTGTTTTGTTCATCTCTAATATTTATTTAATATGAGGGTGTGGAAACAGCTCTGACATTGCGGCACGTTTTTACTTGTGACACTGATGCTAGGTGATAGTGAAGCATACCTCCAAGGGATTCTCGTGTGGCCTTGACTTGACTTTGCCTCAGCATTGCTCCTTCTTTCACCTTCCTTCTTCTCTATTCGATGGTCTGAAATATCTGCTGGTCTGGAACAAAGTAGCTCCACCCATTTGCTGCCACAGTCTCAGTGATTTTTTCCAGCAGCTCTGAGATTTGTGTACCATCACTTGCATTCTTATTATCAACTACATGATATCTATTTCCACATTGTTCAACTAGAGGCTGTAGGGCCTCCCCCTCTGCTTCGATGTACTGCTCTATGCTGTTTGTTTCTAGCCAGTCTCCTCTGGTAAAAACTATAATAGTGTGTCTCCACACTCCATCACCAAGAAGCTCCACATGTGATGTCACTGCATCTAAGTGTTTGGCATTAAATGATGCATCTGCATCTATCACCAGGAGGAAGACATGGGGCCCAGGAGGGCACAAAAACATGCTGCGCATCAGTTCATCTTTGATCGCTTCAGGAGTGTCGAACACAGGGAAGCCTTTCCACCAGCCTGGTGTGTCAACAAGAATGATTTCAGTTTTAGCCACAAAACCCCGGCAGGCAACAGACTTTGGCGTTCTTTTTCCATCTTCCTGGTCTTTGTACCCCAAGATAGTGTTCCCTACAGAGGTTTTCCCAACATTACGGCTTCCCAGAAGAATCATCTGCAGGAGTAGTTTATCTCTTCTGTTATCGGACAAAACATTTATTAGGCTTGGAGCTCACAGATCATGTAAGTTATTAAATTCAGATACAATGATTAAATTCCCATAGTTCCGATATATTTTAGTGGACATTTGCAATACACCATACTGACATCTATAACGACATTGAGAAAAGAAAAATCACTTTTTTTTAATTCATATTTTTTGTGGCTTCTCAAGATATTATTTAACCTGACATTTTATAGATCAGTTTTTCATTTTCTGTGCTTTCTAAAATAGTTTTTAAGTTTTTAAGTTAAGTTTTAAGTTTTTAACATTTACAAAGTTCCCCTATGACATCTCTCCACCTGTACTTAAAAAAAAAGTTTGTCATTTTACAAGACTTTCATGTGGTGGATGTTTTCCTGGACTGAAACTATGTACTGTACTGCCTATGCAGTAATCTGCACAAGGATGCAAGAGCATTCAATACAGGAAGCTTTTGCTCGAGTGCACCTTCTGTCAAACTCACCTGGAATGAGTGCTTTGATGTGTTGTCTTTGGTCCTCGGCCTTCTTCCTTCTCTCTTCTGCCCTCTCAGCTACCTCCTTTTGCTTCTCTTTGATGACCCGGAAAATGTGCTCTTCTACCTTGTAGTAACTGCCACCATTGCCATCTTCTGCAGCAACTTTGTGACCTGAGATAAGTTACTCTTGTCCTTGTTGTTAAATACATGGTACCTGTTCAAACACTTTTCTATTAACCACTTGAGTGCCTCTCCCTCGCTTTTGATGTGTTCTTCTATTGTCTTTTCCCAGAGGAAATCCCCAAAGGTGAACAGCATAGTGCATCGCCAAACCCATTCACCCAAGAGCTTCATGTGCTCCCCCACACTCATCTTTTGCTCCACAGAGAAAGCTGAGTCTGTTGGAATAACGAGGAGAAAAGTATTTGGTCTAGGCAGTTTAAATCTTTGATTGTCCCTGTCTGGGATCTTAGAGAGGGAAACACAACTCCTTCATCCAGGAATAAGATAAGACAAGATAAGATAGAACTTTATTAATCCCTCGGGTGGGTTCGGGTGGGTTCCCTCGGGTGGGTTCCTCTGGGAAATTCGATATCAATATCAATCACAGTGAGCTTCCTGCCTTCCACAACTTCATGTCTCACTTCAGACTGAGTTGATCTACTTTGACCACACAACCTAATCCTAACCATTTAAAAACAAAACTAAATTACCCGTTTGTTTATATCCATACCTTTAGCTGAGAAGATCAAGAATATAACTGCAACGTCAACAAGACTTAAGAATAAAGAGAAAAAACAAAAATTGCTTTGTTGAAGAAAGTTTTCATTGAACTGCGTGGCAGTTTTTCCTCTTGTTTATGTTCAAGGTACACAAAACTGTTTGAAGTGGAATTTTGAGTCATTTGATATGTGTGTGATGTGTTTTTGATAGCCTGCAGGAATTCAATCCATTTTGCCCTTCTGGCCAAACATAACTCAGGTTTAACTGGTTTTATTGTGTTTATGACATTTATTTTCCCTGTTCCATAAATGCTAATATTATTGCACAAAAATAATAGCAATAATGGGCAATAAACAGTGTAATCTTAATTATATCAATGATTTATTATATTTAAGATTTTAAAAAATTATTAATGTAACATATCAGTATTTTATGCATGAACTTATCAAGCTTTAATCTATGAAAGCTAACTTTTCATGAGCTTGATTTACTTCTTTGCTTATATCTCTCTCCTCAACGTCCCCGAGCTTTCAGCAGAAGTCAGAATGGACAAACTCTATCTCCAGTTAAAATATTTGAGGAAAATAGGTATTCAGGCATATTCTACTGCCAGTTCACACAGACTGTATGAAGTGAAGCAAAGCCAGCAAACACAGTGTATAGATTGGTGTAACAGTGCAGTCTAACTGGTTTTATAGATACAGTAACTTGAGAACTTAATCGTGATATCAGTGCAGACTTAAAATGAAGAAACCAACACGCCAGCGACTGTAAATAATAGAAGTTATGCTTAAGGTAATTGCTTTCAAAAGTTTTATTTTCCTATTTATAACGGTTAAGATTATTATTTATAAACTTTAGTAGAAAAAAGTCATATTTGCCTCAATGATTTTACTTGCTGTGCAGCACTTGGGTTCTAGTCTGTTTTGTTTAAATCGTTTTATTTATGCTACTAAAAATAAAATGATTGACGTGAGTTATATTGATGAACAAAACATTAATCTCATAGCACATAACAACAGCAAACACAAGCAAAGTAACATTGTGTCTGTTATCTCAGCAGAGTTCAAGGTCCCACACATCCCAGCCGCTTCTTTGAACCAAAGAAATAACTGAAAAACACAATTTCTTCTTAAAACCATGAGATACTTTCACCTGTGATTTGGCAGACATACAGCATGAATAATTTAGATTATAGTGATTTTGTATAAGGTTTTTGGTTGTCAGTATCAGTCTGCTGAGTTCTTGCACATGATACTCCAGTAGCATGAGAGTCCCAGTAGAAGTAAATTTAAATAAAGTTCTCGCTGTCATTGTCTGCATTTAGGACATTTTTAGAAAGTGAAGCATTTGTTTTACCATGAAAAAAACTCATTTATATATTCTTTTTCAGCCCAAAAGAAGATAAAAGTAGGATAACAATATTATAACAAGAATACTCATCATTTGATTTAATTTGAATAACCAAGTGAAAATCTGCGATAAGCTATATATTTATTTTTGGGTTTTTTTTTTTTTCAAATGAATGGGGTACACTTTATCTTGATATATGATGATGTAATACCTTGTCAGATTTCACACAGAGAAATTAACAACCGTTTTTAAAATGTTTTGTTTACATTTTGAGATAAACAACATACTAAATGGCCACAAGACCAGTGTTTTACATTTGGGTTAAAAAAGTCACACAGATTTAACAGGAGCAGCAGTAATGATTCCCCATCATCAAAGTGGCTTCAGAAGCAAAGTGTCAGATAGTATAAGTGTGCATTGTTTTGGAGTCAAATTAGGGTTGTTTTTTTTTGCTAGTGTTAGAATGAGCAGGTTACAAAACAGAAAAGAAAAGATGCCAGACACCACAAGGATTTAGGTTTATGAAATATTGTTCAGTATTGTTTAATCAAGGGAAAACGCAGTATTCATGTACCAGCAAACTCAAGAATTTAATTCAGTGAGAAGGCAGAGTGTTTATCCATAAAAATAACACATGGAGAACCAGTAGAGTTGAGAGAGATTCTGAAACACAGGCAACAGAAATGCAAACATTCCTGTTATAAAGTAGGGAAGTTAAGTAGGGGGTTGGTCGCACTCACTTAAACATCTCACTGGATATTGCATCAATTTCATGAAACAGAAACAGTTGTTATTCTTATGTAATACAAAAGGCATGAAGATGCAATAACAGTTATTGTTAGAGGAAAGCATAAAAGGGAGCAGGGCTAAAAATATACTTCATCTGTTAACTTAGTAGAGGGATCAAAATGAACTATTTCCAGAAACTGTAAACTAATTTGGACATCTGCAAAAACAATTAATAATTGTTAACTATTTATAACAGAAGGAGGCAGTAATGCAAATGTAAAAGATGTGAACTGCCGTAAAAACACAAAGAAAAAGAACAACCTGCTGTGCTTTGTGGCTCTCTAGTGGAGGAAATGGCAAACAGCAGAAACTTTAACCCAAGATAGTTTTAGGGAGATACAAAGATGTCTGAAGTGTTTTAGTAGTTTATGGTTGAGCTGTAAAATTACTTTAGAAGTTATTTACAAGGTTATTGGACAGAGAAATGAGGCACCAGGGACACACTTGAAATAAAGAAGCTCAATAAATTTTATCTGGTTAAAAATATAAAACTACAGATCCAGTTCTAACAATGGTTCCTTAACAATTATTAGTTCCTTAATAATTAGCTAATTAGTTGCATAAAAATAATTTTAAATCACTTTGATATTAAATGAAATTTGCATATAGGCCTACTTGTGCTTTGCTTAATTCTTTTCTTTTCATGCAGTTTTCTACTTTTACTCTGCTGCAGAGACAAATATTGTGCCTCATTATATTTATCCGAGAGCACAGTCATGCCATGAGTTAAAATGTCTTCATGTGAAACCTATCCAGCACCGTAGCATAAGAAAATGACTCACCAGAAAAAAGCCACATAATTAATTTTATTGTGAGCTCCAGACTGCACTGGCTCTAAGGTCAACACTTTGTCAATTCATCCAGCTATATAAGCAGATGTTACAGCACATGAGCCATTGTGGCTGCTTTCAGCAGCACTCATGTCTGGTAATTATTTTGAAGCGTTAACTAACTAAATATTCAATATTGTTTATTACATTATATTTCAATACTCCATTTTTCTCACATATCATGTCTCCTCTGCTAAACAGGACCTAAGCTGGAATTGCCCTGCACTAGTCCAGCAATCCATCACTATAAACATCTACCCCAACACTGCACATTACCTAGTTTAATACCGACAGTAAATACAGGTCTCGTATAACCTTTGAATAACATGAAATTATCCATTTGTTGTCAGAGACACGTCTCAATATGAAATAACTAAGTCTGTACTTTATCAAATGTCACTAACTGAGGATTAAGTACCTTTAAAAATAATATCACCTCTTCCTCTCCTGTCCTCTCTTTTTCACATCTTTGTCTCTCTCTGAGTGTCACACATTTCATTATTACTTCTGCCTGAAAATCTGTACTTTTGTGTGTTTGCAGATATTTGATGAGGTCTTTGAAACTTTATAACCACCACTGGGTCGTACTTCTAACTGCAAAAAGAGAAGGCTCTGTGGAAGACTGTGGGAAAATATCTCTAGGACTTGACCTCTGTAAACTCCAAATCCAATGTATTTATATAGCACACATAAAAAAACTGAAAATTTGCCCAAAGTGCTGCACAAAAACAAAACAAAACAAGAGATAAAACGAAAGATAAAACCTCTCACATTAAAACTCTCACATAAAATAAAACAAAGAGAATAAAAAGAGCATATCAATTCACACCGGTCCGAATGCTAATTAAAAAAAGATGTGTTTTCAAAAGAATTTATAAACAGGAAGTGAAGAGGCCTGTCTAATAGTTAAAGGCAGTATATTCTAGAGTTTGGGTGCCACAATTGAAAAAGCTCATTCTCCTCTAAGTTTTCGCCTCATTTTTGGGACAACCAAAAGCAGCTGGTCGGCTGATCTAAGGGCCCACGAGGGAATATAAGGCTGAAGTTCATCAGGAAGGTATGGAGGAGCAAGACCATTTAGGCATTTATAGGCCAACGTTAGGACTTTGAAATTAATTCTGTCATTAACAGGAAGCCAATGAATACAGGACAGGATAGGTTAGATATATTCATGCCTGTGTGTGCCAGGTAAGAGACAAGCAGCAGCATTTTGAACAAGCTGAAGACGTGAGAGGGATGCTTGGCTGACTCCAGCATAATGTGCATTGCAATAGTCAAGCCGAGTTGAGATAAAGGCATGTATTATTTTCTCTAAGTCATACCTTGACAAAGCTGGCTTAAGCTTTGCTATTTTCCTTAACTGGAAAAAGCTTTTTTGCAAAACAGAACTGATTTGTTTATTAAATTTAAAACCCGAGTCCATATTGACTCCCAGACTTGTGACATGCTGTTCGATATGTTGTTGGCTTGTATGACCCAAGCCAACCATAATTAATTAGTGGGTTGCATAATTACCTCTGATTGAAGCTCAAAAGGTTCAGAGCCATCCAAGCCTTGACATCTTCAAGGCAGTTTAAAACGATTGGATGGGGCCTGGATTATTAGGTGCTAAAGGCAGGTAAATTTGGAAGTTGTCAGCAGTGAAGGGATATCTCATGTTTTCTAAGAATAGAGCCCAAAGGGAGCAAGTACAAAAAAACAGAAGAGGACCAAGCATTGACCCTGAGGAACCCCACAAGAAAGGGGGGCTGAGGTGGACAAAACATTTTTAATATTAACACTGAACGTTCTGTCACTCAAATTGGAACAAAGTCAATCCAGTGCTGCACCTTTAAGCACAAGAATCACAGAGCTTCCAGAATCGTTTGCTATAAGGATGTCATTAAAAACCCGTAAAAGTGCTGTTTCAGTGGAATGTAAATGTTTAAAACCAGACTGAAAAACCTCCATAATGTCATTGGTGTCCAAAAATGCATTGAATTGGGTAAAAACTATTTTTTCCAATAACTCTGAAAGGAATGGGAGTTTCGAGATCAGTCTAAAATTTGAGCGGGGAATAAACATGGATGGGTCATATGCAGGAAGTACTATTGCTGACCTGATACACTCAACCTTGTTTACGAAGAAAGAAAGGAACTGATTACATATGTCAGCAGAGGCTTTCAGGGTGGTAGCTTGAGGCACATTTAGAATAGAGCTGATGAGGGATTATGACAATTTCACGCAATGATTTGCGAAAAATATTAGTTTTCTAATTTTTCACTGTATTCTGATAAAATTTCCAACAGTAAGCTGTTGCAGTTTATTTGCTCGGTTGCTCAGTGTCATGTTATATTGACTAAAACTTGTACATTTTGGTCATTCAAGTTTCAGAAAGCATGATTTAGTGTTAGTTCACTGGTTAAAGATGTGTCGAACCAAAGTCTTCAGCCAGGGTGCAGCTCATAAAAAAAAAAACCATCTGCATGACAGCATGTTGTAACCAACTGTAGTATCAGATTTAACAGACTACGAAATGAAAGTAACAGAAAGCTATTCCTGATGATTAATTTTAAACCCTGCTCATGAACTAACTGCAGGGTGTGACAGATAAATTTGCTGTACTAAGGGATGGCACTGAAACCCACACTGTTTCCATCAGCAGGCAATGGGCGAGCACCTTGCATAGCAGCATTGCTGCCACTGGAGTGAGCACAATTGGAGTGACAGGGTAGTCTCTTCAACTGTGAAAGGTCACTACAATGCCTCTGGGACTGCATTATAGATAGGAGAGCAGCTCTGAGCTTTTTCACACACAAACCATCTGCACATCCAACAGGAAGGGAAGGGGTTTTATTATGTTTTGATTAAGAGTCTCTTTAAAGTTGTTACAGTTAATATATGTTTTTGTAGTGATAGAAAAGTGGACAGCCACACTCTACACTGCTGTTGCGTAATGCGTCTGTGAGTAAACAAGCGAATAAGGCTCATAATAGTAATTTATGAAGGGAAACTGCTCTTGAAGCACACTGGTATATGGAACTTTGCAGGAAATATGGTTTAATCGTGGTGGATTAAACACCAAGGTGAGACAGAATTCATGCTAATGTTATTCAAATATGAAGCATAACTTTGGTCTTCTTTTGCTGCTGGCTGACACTTCCAATTTTGAAATCTGTGAGATCTATCCTTTCATCACAGACAATGTCTGTCTGTGTATATGCTGTGAGGTGAACAAGGGAATCTGATCTTTGTTTACATCTTTTTGTAGAATCTGTTTACCTGCTCTTTCATTCCTTGTTGTTTTAGCTGTATCTGGTGGACATGTAAATGGTTTAATGAGTATTAAGCTAAGATTCTCATGTTTCTGTAAATACCATACATGTCTATATTTAAATAACAGGTCTGGCGCCTCAGAAAAGTTGAAAAATTGGGCACTTCAGTGTCACATAAAAAAAGAAAGAAAAAAGTTGCAAACCCAACAAACTGTACTACTTACCATTTAGAAATGGAAATGGAAAAGAAATCACTTCAGGTCAGCAGACACATAGCCACAGATGTTCTTTTACATAATGAAAAAAAGCTGAAATTTCATGCCAAAGCAAACCCATTGTAGGCTTGGGCACAATATTAGACATATACCATATTTCTCCATCTGCATGCTGATGGAGAAAAGCACTACATAATTTTAAACCTATAAAGACAGGAACCTGAGATACAGACTGAAATACCTTGCCACTTTAGCATCCCCAGCAATCTTAAAGTGAACAAAAAGCTGGCAAGATATTTCAACTTTAATCTCAAGTCATCACTGACAATGGAATGGGGACATCTAGGTGATGCATACCAATGCACACATTACCAATGTTAGGGTTACAAATGAAGTTGATGCATTTGTGAGATGGGGAGGAGTAGCATTGCAGTCTAGTGCTAGTGAGCTAATACTGTAGGTACTGTAGGTCGTCATACCCCGCACCCCGCAGCTTGATTTAAATTGCATGGAGGCGGAGGGAACAGAGGTAGAAAGCGAGGCAAATGTGGAACCACAGGACAAAAAAACCCCATGTGAAAAATCAGAGGTGTGGACTCGAGTCACATGACTTGGACTCGAGTCAGACTCGAGTCATTAATTTTATGACTTTAGACTTGACTTGAAAAAATGTTCTAAGACTTGTGACTTGACTTGGACTTTTACACCAATGACTTGGGACTTGAATTGGACTTGAACCGGTTTACTTGAAAAGACTTGATATTTTACCCCAAATATAAAATTTAACATGCATATTATATAGCGATTGAAAATGTGACATCATTCACGGGTAGAACCGCAAAGGATTCTGGGAACTCGTGGCAAGCGGTAGTAGCGCACGCAGGCTTTCAATTAAAATCAGTCACACAGCGATAAAAAGAAACACAAAAATGTCAAGAAGCCGTTGTATTATTAACTGCAATAGCCGGTCGCATGACAGCCACGGGAAGCCGACGGGTAAAGAGATCGGTTGTTATCGGATTACGTCGTTGAAGAGAAATTGTTCGAGCCATGTTTCCAAAGTGACAAAGAGGCGACGGGTGGACTGGATTGCAGCCATTCAAAGATCAAATATAACGTCCCAGAACCCTCCAGCTCACAGGTTAGTCTGCTCCAAGCATTTACACAAAGGTCAGTCTGCTGTTGTAGTTAATGCGTCATTTTTCTTAACATAATTGGTGATATAGGTTACAAGCAAGTCTGGCGCTGAACAGAAATTGTCGCGCTATGCTCCTTTATTTATTGTGCATAAATAGTAAATTGTCCTGACACAATATTGCGTTTCGCTTCTGTTATTATGGTACATTGACAAAAACACATACTTTTATTCACAGGATGAAACAGGTTTTTTGTATCACTAATTGTCCAGTACGATTACAGCATACAGTATTATTGTCACTGCTACATTTCTGTGATGCTACCAGAAATTATTTCCACTACTAATTAATTACCGTTGAGCTCAAAGGTCATATTAATAAACGGTTAAGGAATGTATATTTATGACAACAATTTGTGAGACTGGTAAACTTATGATACGTACGATGGTCTTTCGTTCTACACGGTGCGTTTCAAGGTCCTGTACCCATCCGTCGGTAAACTGTACCTGGGCTTGTTGCAGTGACCTGAAGTTACTAAACTTCATGAGTGTATGCACTCACTCCAAGAACCGTATGATTATAAATATGCATATAAATATGCTACGATGAGATAGCTGACTTCATCTAACTAGCAAATGTTTTCAAGGCTACGTTGGTGATGCAGTTTTTTTTTAAAATGATATTTTAAAAAAAAAATCATTTATTTATGTATGATATTTTTGTCATGCGATTTCAAAGCCGGTCCTACAACCGCATCCAAGAATAACATGCAGCTTATCTCAGAACTGTTGGTGAAAATTATTCTTGGAGCTAGGTTTAATTGAGCTGCATTTTAAAGAGGTGCAATTTCACAATTTGTGTATATTTTCTAAGTTCACTATTTTGTCATGTGTTGAGAAAAACACAGATTTTAAAATTACATGGTCTAATATTTACATTTAGCATAACTGCAACATTATTTTTTTCGTTTTTTTTTTTAAAGACTCGAAAGGACTTGAAATTCAAAGTTTCAGACTTGTGACTTGACTCGGACTTTTACACCAGTGACTTGAGACTCGACTCTGACTTGCCTGACATTACTTGAGACTTGACTTGAGACTTGAGGATAAAGACTTGAGACTTACTTGAGACTTGCAAAACAATGACTTGGTCCCACCTCTGTGAAAAATACAAAGCTACATAGCTGGTCTGTTTTCAGAAGCCTGATGGTGTCAAAACATTCATGTCCCAAGGTTTGAGTTTATGTGGCCATGAGGTTTGCCACTTGGCTTCAGTGTCTGAGATTTCAATCTGGTGGTATAAGTTTTGCAGGGTCATCCACCTTGAGGTTGACCTGGGTGTTGGTGCCATCCATGGTTGAGGATTTCTGCAGGCTGCAATCCTGTTTTGGCCTGCAGAAATCCTCAGAAGTCCCCCACTGACCCTGGCTCTGAAAGACTTCTGTACCACAGATCGGAGCATGAAGAAATTCCACCTTTCTCTTCCTCCCTCATTTCCCATGTCTGCGCTTGGGTTGGGACTGTGGGTCTCGGGTGCAGCAAAGAGAGGTGCAGGATGCAGGTGAAACCAGTGCCTGCAATGAAGACCCGGTGAAGAGTAGGGACTAATGCGGGGGGGTGACGTTAGGGGTAATGGAAGGGGTGCTACCTGGGGTGGATGATGGCGATGTTGTAAGCCATCTTTAACCTCCTAGGATCTGGTGTCCACATATGTGGACATCACATTTTGCGTTATTTAGACCAAATACTCAATTTTGCTCTACAAGAGCCTGATATCCACTTTATACTTTATACTGCTAAAATTTAAACGAATATCCTCATATGTGGCTCTAATTTTTCTTAGAAACAAAAAATCAGGTTAAAAAAAAACAACTGGTAATTCTTTGTTTTTACATTCATCAGGTGCCAATATGCCCAAATGTCAAAGAGAAATTAAAAATGCATGCCATGGAAGAGTTCGGGTCTTAGGAAGTTCCACTTGGCATTCTCAACTTCTTTTTCATGATATCTTTTCTTTGATGCCTCGGTCCAACAGTTTCTTTCACTTTGTCCATAAATTCCAGTTTAATTGATTATTTTTTTTCTTTTTTCATGTCCTTACCGGCACTGCAATTAGAATTATTACCTGAAGACCAAGAAAAATGCCCAACAGCTTTATTTTCTCAAGTAGAAAATTACAGCTTTTGCTATACTGTCCACTTGATTGTCATATTTTGTTGAACCTTTATTATTTTTTATTTATTTTTCTTTTCATTTTGAGTTATTGCAATCAGAACGGACAGGACCGCGGTCAGTGAAGGGAAATAAAGAGAAATAAATAGAGATTCCAGGTTCTGGAACACCTTACTCAAGGATGTAGACTGAGTTTGTGATATATATCATATTTAAGAGACGTGCCCCCTGGTCACCGGTTTAGCTCAGTGGGTGAACAGTCGATCACATTCCCCACAGTCACTGTTCCTTGTTTGCTCAAAGGCAAACAGTGCTAATGAGGCTGGGACAAGCAATGGTAGCTTATTTTTCAGATTAAGCTACCTGAGCCAATTCTCCAACAGTTCTCCAACATGAGAGGCGCTGCTACCCCATAAATTCACAGTATTGTTGGATTCTTTTTCTCTACATTTTTAAATTCACTACAGAATGCAGTAATCTTTTAATTTGTTCACTCGGGAACTTCAGCTTCTCCGTCAAAGTCAAAGGTGTCGGATGGCACCATAGATCTGTAGCCTGATGTTTGAGAGAAGTTGAGAGTCAGCTGGTTCTCCACATTTGTGCCGATATGAAGATTCGATAACCAACTCAGAACTTTCTCAAAGTTGTCGGTTGATTGTTTGCGCTCTAAGAAAGACTCAGGAATAGAAGGTGCTGGACTGCTTCCTTTAACTGAAAACAAAACACACATTTAGACTTATTTTGTGCTTGATAATACTTTAAATGCTATGATTGATGATATAATTGGACTTACAATCAGGGATCAAAAATTCCTTGCTGTTTCCAAGAAAATGTGATAATTTCTCTATATCTTCATCCAGCTTTTTAATTTTTTGGCTGATTTTTGTATCTAGTTTTTCCTCCTTGCCATCTCTCTTCCCCTGACCAGTAGACCTGGTTGCGAGTTTCACCCTGTCACCAACTAATAATAATCATCAAAACATGTTAATAAAAAAAAAAAATCATCATTTACAAAATAGGATGAATAGAAACATATTTATTATCTTCCTCAAAATACTCACCCAGTGACTTGGATTTTGTGCCCGTCGCACCTCCCCTAATGTCATTTTGCAGCTCATGGAGTGTTTCCTTGAACTCTTTCATTAGCTCCAGCTCTCTCCTCCCGTACTCCCGCACTAGTCTTTGCTTCAGCACATGTTTCAGCTGCTTCCTCTTGAACATCTCTTCGAATCTCAGGTGCATTTCATTCATGTTTGGACAGAAGAGCTTGCCACTGTTTCCTGCTACTATTTCCTCTATCTTCTCAAACAGCTCTGTCACCTGATTCATATCCATTTTTTTCATATTGTTAATGGCATGGTACCTGTTCTCACACTTCTCAATCAACCAGCGCAGGGCACTATGCTCCCTTTCAATGTGCTCCTCCAAAGATTTATCTGCTAGTTTGTCTCCATATGTGAACAGAACCATTGCGTGTTTCCATACAGTGGCATGAAAAAGGTTCATGTGATCCTCCAGAGTGACTCGTTGAGAATCTCTGAATGTCAGGTCCAAAGGAATGACCAGCAGAATAACATGAACTCCTGCTGGGCTCAGTGAAAAACCTCGGGCAATTTCTTTGTCTATCTCATCTGTGCAGCATGAGGAGTCCTGCCACCAGCCCGGGGTGTCAATCACTGTGACTCGTCGGCCCAAAACCTCCCCATCTTGCATTTGACATTGTTCATTCTGACTAGATGCAAAGACTTCTTTATGCAGGAGAGTATTTCCTGTTGCACTCTTTCCAACAGTCTTCTGACCAAGCAGTATTATTCTCAGTTCCTGTAGCTTATTACTGGAAACTGAGAAGAAAACAGCTGTCAGAGCAAAGTGAAATGGGAAAATGTCATGTTGCATATGATCTGAGTGAGAATGCTCTGTCACTGGTAAGATTGTACATTTATATTTTCTTTTTTTAAAAGTTTTATACAGCTCCACATTCTCTTTGGGAATAGATTTCTGCATTTGATAAGATGTAATTACCTGGACATTGACAAGTTATTTGACATGTGACAGACACTATACTGCTATCATTACCGAATAACCAGAAACATTGTATCTATTACAGTCACTGATATCCTCTAGCATTTTCAACAAATTTTGAAGTATATTTCTGTATTTTGTCCATCTCTGCTATCTATTTAATATGAGTGTGTGGAAACAGCTCTGACATTGCGGCACGTTTTTACTTGTGACACTGATGCTATGTGATAGTGAAGCATACCTCCAAGGGATTCTCGTGTGGCCTTGACTTGACTTTGCCTCAGCATTGCTCCTTCTTTCACCTTCCTTCTTCTCTCTTCGAGGGTCTGAAATATCTGCTGGTCTGGAACAAAGTAGCTCCACCCATTTGCTGCCACAGTCTCAGTGATTTTCTCCAGCAGCTCTGAGATTTGTGTACCATCACTTGCATTCTTATTATCAACTACATGATATCTATTTCCACATTGTTCAACTAGAGACTGTAGGGCCTCCCCCTCTCCTTCGATGTACTGCTCTATGCTGTTTGTTCCCAGCCAGTCTCCTCTGGTAAAAACTATAATAGTGTGTCTCCACACTCCATCACCAAGAAGCTCCACATGTGATGTCACTGCATCTAAGTGTTTGGCATTAAATGATGCATCTGCATCTATCACCAGGAGGAAGACATGGGGCCCAGGAGGGCACAAAAACATGCTGCGCATCAGTTCATCTTTGATCGCTTCAGGAGTGTCGAACACAGGGAAGCCTTTCCACCAGCCTGGTGTGTCAACAAGAATGATTTCAGTTTTAGCCACAAAACCCCGGCAGGCAACAGACTTTGGCGTTCTTTTTCCATCTTCCTGGTCTTTGTACCCCAAGATAGTGTTCCCTACAGAGGTTTTCCCAACATTACGGCTTCCCAGAAGAATCATCTGGAGTTTTGGGATATGTTTCATCTCTTCTGTTATCGGACAAAACAACGATTGGTTAGGCTTGGAGCTTACAGCAGCTTATACTGAGATAAAATTATCAAGGCATATGCAGGCCAGTAAAATCACTGAATCGCAACGGGCAATGGAAGTATGTGGTAATAGAATTCATTAACATATTCAACACATTAAAATACTGGACTTTAAAAACTGGAAATGTTTGTTATTGTAATGTTGTTTTAACACAGAATTTTATGCGATTTTCTGAGGTATAATTTATTCTTTTTTTTTTCTAGATGCATGTATTTGTTTGTAAAATGTCCCTTTATTCAGTCTTTCTTTGCATTAAATGTCACTTTTTTCCAGGTTCTCCCTGCACATAATGCTGAAATAAATAGTTTGACATTTTCAGATGCTTAAGTTAGACTGGCATTGCTTTCACGTCTGTATGCTTAACATGCAGTTTTAACAACCTGATTTTGTTTGACTTTTGCAAAATCCACCTAACGTACTACTATATGAACCTTGTTTAATCCAGTCTTTATTTTAATGCACACATCTATCCAGTTGTATTAACAAATACTTTTACAGGACGTTGTGTGGTGTTATTTCCTGGATGGGCACAGTTATGATTCTGGGAAGTTGTATGTCCCATAAAGTGGCAAATTAGTCCTTTCATCTTGATGTTTGCATTGATTGAATAAATATGGTACCATGATTTGCTGCCATTATGTCATAATATATAATACAGGGGATGTGTTTGAGTGCTCCTTCTGTCACACTCACCTGGAATGAGTGTTTTCATGTGTTGTCTTTGGTCCTCGGCCTTCTTCCTTCTCTCTTCTGCTCTCTCAGCCACCTCCTTTTGCTTCTCTTTGATGACTTGGAAAATGGGCTCTTCTACCTTGTAGTAACTGCCACCATTGTACCACACCATCTCTTCGATCTTTTGCAGCAACTTTGTGACCTGAGATAAGTTATTCTTGTCCTTGTTATTAAACACATGGTACCTATTCAAACACTTTTCTATTAACCACTTGAGTGCCTGTCCTTCACTTTCAATGTGTTCTTCTATTGTCTTTTCCCCGAGGTAATCCCCGCAGGTGAACAGCACCATCGTGTACCGCCAAACCCGTTCACCTAAGAGCTTCATGTGTTCCTCCACAGTCGTCTTCTGCTCCACAGAGAAAGCCGAGTCTATTGGAATAACGAGGAGAAAAGCATTTGGTCCAGGCGGACACTTGGATGCATTGAGTTTAAACCTTTGCTTGTCCCCCTCTGGGATCTCAGCAAGGGAGAGGGAGCTGCTCCAACCCGGAGCATCAATCACAGTGAGCTTCCTGCCGTCCACCAATCCATGTCTCACTTCAGACTGAGCTGTTCTTGTTCGGCCACACTCAAATCTCTCCTTTCTCAGAATGGTGTTACCAGATGAACTCTTGCCAGCCCATCTACTCCCTATGAGTATGAGCCTGATCTCAGTCTCCTCTGAAAAACAAAGAAAATATTGAAACTTTTTTGTTGCAGATAAAAAGAAATAATATTGTGTTCTTATTAGGATTGTGAAACAACTTATTTGGATTAATGATAATGCAGCTTGTTGTGACCAGATTGGCATAGAAGCTTTAAAATAGAAGGCGGGCTTATCTCCTCAAAATGAGGAGCAGAATAGAATCCTTCAGCGTGACATTGTTATCACCACAGTTGTCTCCACTGCTTTAGATGATTGACACAAGAGGAACGTTCTAAGAAATTTGTGCATGGGAGAGTTATTTCTGACCCTTTCATTTCTGTCTGAGGAATAACAAGTCAAAACTAAAATAGTGAAACATTTTTAGAATGACCCTGAACCAAAATAAATAAGTGATCAGAAGCAACAAGAGGAAAAAGAGAAAATATTAATTCAGATAAGAATGCCTCAGTCCCACTTATTGACAAAATATTCAGTTGAAACAGCTGAAAAGCGTAGGCTATATGATGCAATGCAGTGCAACACACAAATGATCTTTTCTGGCATCAAATATATAAGCTCAGACGATACTATAGAAGGCAACGAAGAAAACTGCAGTGTCAAAACACGATTAAGAAGTTAACCAAAAGCAGAATTTTGCAGGGCTGTTTTTCTTTGGAAAGTTTTTCTCTCAACTGTATTGACATATACAAAGCTTCTTGGGCGGAGCTCTCATAAGGAGGAATGTTTGTCAAAAGGTTGCTGGGAACTCAAAATGTTCTTTCCTTCCGGGCAAAAAAGGAAATTCTGGCATAACTGGTTTAGTGGCATGTCTCCTGTCTAAAAGCAAATGCCCAGACTGGTGTTTTTGGTTTTGGTTCTGTTTTTGTTAGCTAGTGTCTAACAGGGCTCTCAAACCTACAACTACATGCTCCAATTGCAAACACATGAATTTTGTCTATGACCTCTAGTTATTGAATCCAAATCCAAACAAATACATTTAATAACAATTTAGGAATGTGTTTAACAGATTTCTTTCTTTCACATCATTGCTTCTGAGTAACTGGTATTCACAATCTGCAGTGAAAAATTAGCAAACAACAAAAAAGTGGATTGTGGATAGACTTTATAAGTTGTTTCACCTTGTGATAAGCCCCAAGTACATTTCACAGCTCCATGCTGATTCATTTTTATTCAAATTGCTTCAAAAAAGTAAACAATATTTCTCAATTAACTTACCAAGATTGGCTTCCATTTTTCCTACTTCTGTTTTAAAAGTGCCTTTGAATGGTCCCAAGCTCTTCACTGAGGTCGAGTGGATAAAGTCTGTATTCAGGCATATTTTAGTACGAGTTCTTGCAGCCTTGACTGCATAAAGTGTGACTGAGAGGGCAAAGTGTTTGTATCTAAATCATCACAGCAGTGCAGAAATCCAGACTAACTGGTTTCAGACAGGTAGTGAGCGGTAAATGTTATGTCAGTTTAGCCACAGTAAAGCTACATAACTACACTACATCATTCAATAGAAATCATTACATTTGCTTTTTTTTTTTAAAAAGTAAAACATCTTACTATAGCTTATGGAAATAATGAGTGTAGTGGGTGTTTTAGCACCAAAGGCCATAAATAAAAAATATATTGATTTTTAATTGAAGAAATTAATTTAATCAAATCCAAAGATAAAATGTTTGTCTACATATACAGTATATACATGTATTTCCAGTGATGTACTTTCAAATTACAAAACCATTACATATTCAAGGATGAGTCATCCAATGTGCCGTGCTCCTGTAATTATCCTGACAGACACATAATGATGTTGGGTCTCCACAAAAAAGAGCATCATTCAAATCCAGAGCATAAATGAGCCTCTAGGGGATTGTGAAATTATAAACCTGACTTTCACTAAGTCAGCTGAAATGGAATAGACTATTATTTGTATGCAGCATAGGCTAAAGAGTGGCCATGATAACTTCATGGTTTCCATTTGTAGTTGTTATCCGTCTTTAAATCATTAAAGTCAGGCATAAGACAATCAAAAATACACGAGTTGTAGAAAACAAAAGGTAATTTGGAATAGAATACAACAAAGAAAATGACACCATCTAAAAGCATTTTAAAGTGAGAGACCTGTAAAATTTAAATTACTGAAATAATAATTCAATACCATATGGTGGACTTATACGACAGATGCTTTTGGCTCTTTATCACTCTCTATTAATATTTATTTGGCACTAAGGAAGTTCTGTTTGTTTGACTGACTGGCAATAGCTAAACAACTGTTCTTACATCATGCTAGTGGCATTATGTTGACTGAACTACCACAGGGGATCACCTTATGCTGGAGCTTACAGAAAATACTAAACTTGGTGTAAACTCTAAGTGCCAGGGTATATCTGCTTATCCAACAGATTGGACATCTCCATCCACGACAGGTCCCACTGCACTTCCGTCACGTCCTGCTTAGTTGCAGGAACCGGCACTGCTGGCACGTCTTCTTTGGAAAATGGCCAACGTTTCCAAGTACCCAACATCTGGTATCTTAAAAAAATAAACAAATGATAATACCTGAAGCATTTGACAGCTTGTTTGATTTTTGAGTCATGCTAAGACATCATCTGTCTAACAACATATATACAACTCCTGGGTACTGTAACTTACCTGTAGCGATAAAAAAGCCAGACTGATAGAGGAATAAGAAACAGAAATACAAGTCCAACAGACAGGATAATCCATTTCCAGTAGCCTGTTGACAAGAACAAATAGTATTTGTTTCAGTGCAAAAAGGCTCAACCAGGTTGTACCTGAAAATACATTACTGTTCCACATCATTTAGTCTCATTTCTTTTCTATTTTTTAAGTCTGATTTCTAATTAACAGCTGAAGAAACCTGCTAATGGGGTGCAAAGTAATGTGATTCACAGGGTGCTTTTTTTCTTTGCTTGCATACCTTGAATTACTGTTACATCTACTACAATAATCAGTCAAAAAAAAAAAAGGGACAGTTGAATAAGTAGGCAAATTAATACTCGAATTATATTTTTATGAAGTGTTACCAATATAAAAATAGCACTTAACGTTTTGGGTTTTCATTTATGACTTTCTGTGATGCATGTGGAGCACACAACAAAGGTGGGCTCACTTCATTCAGAAATGTGGCTAACCCAATCAATTATGGCAAATAGCACAAACATTACCAGTACTGTTTCTAGCTTATGATTGGGTGAACAGGCTAATGTTGCCCAGTGTTGAGCGAGAAATACAGAGCTCTGAAGCAGACCAACTCTAATCTTAGATATAGGATGAGATGCCAGCATCTGGCCTCAAACTTGCAATTTTTATACTAATAGTTTGTCTAACCTCTGGCTTATGGTTACTTTCTAATGGTTGTTGCTTCTAAGTCATCCTGATACAAAAGGCTAAAACTAGGCTGATGGGATATCACTAGCATAGGGATATTACAACAAGTAAATTTTAGATATTTTTGCCAGTGTTATTATCATAATTTGCCTCATGCTGAAAACCTTTTATAAGGTTTTTACTATGAAGGAAATTATGCGCAGCCAGGCTTTCTTTGCAATAGCTGGCTTGAGAAAACTTAAAATCCCAGTCAGGCTTACTGGATATCACAATGGTACTTTTAATCCAGCTTGCATTTCACACAAAATATTCTTCTTCTGCTGCACAAAATGATCCATATGAGTGCTACCTACTCCAGTCATAGACATTATTGGAAGATGACGATGATAAAATGGTGATAAAAATGTATAAAGAACATAAAAAAAAGCAGCAGGAAATTATTAATCTTGTAATTTTGCGCACAGAGCAATAAAACAAACATTTTAAGTTGAATTAATTATTTTAATCCTATTTTAATTTTTAACTTGATGGCTGCAAATTAAAGCTCTGAAACTGTAAACATTTAAAGATTAAAGGTTAGTGTTCCATAGCCTCTAAAGGGAGCTGTCGACAAAGGTTGCTAACTGATCTTAATCTCCCTTCGTAGTACACCTCTCTAATGGCTCATTAGGAAATGACAAAGTTGGCCTGGTATCGTCCCAGGTACTTGTCATTTATTTGTAGTGCTTTGGTTCTGAGGAAATCCCAAAGTTTTATTTGACATTATTAGAAACATTCTTATGACTCTATCTCCTGCTCTGACTAGTCACTCAAATAAAGAGTGTAAAAACTTTATTTGCTTCTTTGCTAATAAGATCCAACATTTCAGAGCAAACATTACCCATCCTTTCTCTCTTCTCGCCGCTTGCCTTAACCGCCCATGTGTCTTTGAGAGCTTTGCACTGATATCTGTGAATGCTCTCATCAATTTAGTTGATAAAATGAAACCTTCCTGCTGCCCACTTGACATTTTACCAACCCCACTATTAGGTAGTGTGTTCTCAGGATAATTAACATCTCATTTAGCTCTGCCAGTGTCCCTTCCTATTTTAAACAGGCTATTAGAGGCCCTCTTAGAAAGAAAAAAAAGTGACCTTTTCCTCCATCACAATTTTAGACTGTTTTCAAAATTGCCTTTTATTTCCAAATTTTTTTAGAAAAGATGGTTTCCAGCCAGCTTATGGATGCATAGAGATGCAGGTGAACATTTAGCCCTTGTTCTGTCAGATATCTGTGTTGCCTTTGACACAGTTTATCATGAATCAGTCATGAGTGAGGATCTATGGGTCAGCTCTAGATTTGTTTTCCTCTTATTTGTCTTGAGCTGCTTCTGCTAACATTCTGTCTTCTCTGGCCATTTTATCTTGTGGTGCATCCCAAGGTTTGCTTGTGGGAACTATTTTATTTACCCTGTACATGCTTCCACTAGGACATATCCTGAATGACTCTGAAGATAGCCCATACCATTGTTATGCAGATGATATTCAGTTGTACATATCAAACTCAAACTTATAGCCAAATCAATGTTCTAAAAACTTAATGGAATTGAAAACTGTTCTTATTTGTGCCCCTGATAACTTCGTCCCCAGAGTAATTGAGAATCATGGACCCATTTCAGCTTCACTTCTGCCCACAGTGAGAAATCTGAGGACACTTTTGATCAGGCATTCAGTTTTAAAAGGATCTTGGCTGTCTTGTGCAAACGTATTTTTATCATCATTGCCTGTCTCAGATATATTGTCTCTCAGTGTGAATTGAAAATGATCATTCATCTTTTTATTTCAACATGATTCGATTATTGTGATTCATTATTCCTACTCTGAGCAAATCCTTCCTGGATCGCCTGGAAATGGTCCAAAAGGCTGCTGTGAGGCTGAATCCTCTAAAAGCTCTCATCAGAGTCAAATTCTTCTTCTTTATTGTTCAGTTTACAATTTTGGTGATCACTTTTAGACTTCTTAAAGGTCAGATGCCTCCCTTTATTCATGAACTACTGTTTAATAATTTTATCTTATATTATATTGTACCTGTAAAGCACTTTTGGACTTTTGTTCTTGAAAAAATCTATATAAATAAACTTAATTACTTACTAACTTATTGTGTTTCTATATCAATTTTTTCCTTGTGACTTTGGTGTTTGTGTTATCTCCTTTGTCTTCTTTAACCACTTTTATGACTTTTGGTGACTGCTCTTCCTTGTGTGCATCAAACCCTTAACCTCCTCCTTTGCCTTCCTACTGGTGGCCTGATTGTTCCCACCTGTGTCTTGTTCCCACCTGTGATTGTTCCCACCTTGGAGTCAGCCTTCTGTGTGCATGCAAAGGCTTGGATTTCCCTTTTTTACTTCGCCTGTTCATTCCATGGGTTTTTATTTCTTCTCCCTTCTTATGAAATCACATTTCTACCTTTTGGAGCTTATCTTGGGACTTTTGTTCAGCCAAAAAAGGCTGCATAGGCTGGATGCTTCTGTTACCTAAAAGGCATTTGAACAAAATGTAAAAATATAAACACAAATCATTACGTTGAGATTATACACCTGACCTGGGGTGTTGCTCTTGGGTCTCACAGATAACCAGCTCTCTGTACTCTCCATCTTTAGGGCCGGGGATGCACACTTGTAGGAACCTTCGTCTTTCTTTGTTACGTTCTCAATAGTCATGTTTATCTCATTGTTTGGACTCGAAGGCATCACAGAGACGACTGCTCCGTTTTTGAAGAAGGTTGTGTCGTTGTAGTTTGTTGTTTTGTACTGACAGTACAAAATTACTTTATCCCCCTCAAATACAGGGAAGGCTGGAGTCTTCATGATGATATTGTCATCTGTGGGATAAAGATAGTACACATAAATAACTCCTTACTTTTTTTTGTCACACATAAAACAAAAAATGCTCTCCCTCATACGTCACATTTAAAACCCCACCGTGTTATAATTTGTCTCTGGTGTGTTTTCCCCATTTTGTCCAGAGGCAGCAATACTCACAGCTTGCTGAGATCCTGACTGAGTTGCTGCGACCCTCAGGTCCCTCACACCAGTACAGCCCACTGTTCCCAATGGTAGCATTGAAGACACACGCATCAGTCCTGTTTGTGATAACAGCACACTCTAGTGGTGAACATTGGTCACCTTGGACAGCTTTTCTCCTCTGTGTACAGTCTGGAGAGTAATGCCTCAGCTTCCAGCCTTTGGCGTTCGTCTGAGATGAGGGGCAGCGCATACTGAATCTCTCCCCACTAAAGATGTATCTCGTGCTGGGAGCCAGAATCAGCGAGGGAGGGGTCAGCTCTGGAGTTGAAAGACGCAATAAGATTAGAAGAAGAACCAGAGCACTTTCATACTGTAGCAACTGGCAAATGTTTCCATGTTAAAGTTTTACTCATGAATATCATTATCATAAATGCACTTGCGGGCCTTGTTTGGCTGCAGAATAAGTGGCTCACATGGGAACACAACCGCTATAACTACATATCTCTGGAAATTACATTATAATTATTGCACGATTACATTTCATGCACCGCAGCAATGTGCAGTAATGAAAGAAGAAATCATATTCTGAAGTTCAGCTGCAGCAGGGACACGGGAATCCACAGATGACTGGTACATTTTGTCCTATTGAGGTAATTGACTTTTCTTATGAAACCCAACTTAATTTTCATACCACTTAAAATTTGATACAGGCATTCACGTGTCCCTTATGATCAGTTTGGTGATTCCCTCAGCTTTTCTTATTGGAATCTAAATCATACAAAACGTATTACTTACTGATCTGCCTTAGCTGTCCTTTGTGCAGAGAATACTGAATGAACATGACAGGTAAAGTGGGTTTACTTTGCATTTCCTAATTTTCTGTCATATAAATAATGTAACAGTGGTAGATGCTCATAATAAAGGTTTGAAGAATGGTTTAAAATTGAAATCAGAGTGTGCCCGTATAATCTTTGTGAAGCAGAATCTTAGCCTGCAGACTACCTGAAATGCTAGCAGATCTTTATAATATCATAGAGAGTGGATATCATTAATATGGTCATGTTAGACACACAGCTTGGGCTGAACCAAAATCACACCCACATTCTGGTTTAACATTATGTTTTCAAGGGTCAGCCAATCAGAAGAAAGTTGGCAAAGAGGGAGAGCGTTCTTTAGGAGAAAAGAAGATAAAACAGCATAATTTAGTTGAACTGAAGGGTTGCACTAAGGCCCAGTATATGATAAATAAGGAACTGTAAACAATCCAAAAGATTCTTGAATATAAATATAAGGGGCGTGAAATTAGCATAATGTTTTCCCTTGTAAAAGTTTGTTTTTTAATTAATTTAAATATTTTGAACATTATGATCTTAATCTCGGTTAAACCAGCAAGAAGATTTGGGCTCACAAACAATACACAACACAGCAGATGTTGTAGCTGCTCACCTGACACGATGAGCTCCACCGGCTGGCTGGATGTTTGTCCTGCTTTGCACCTGTAGCTGCCCGCGTCCTCCCTTGTTACAGCGGTGATGAAGTAGCTGTCATTTGAGACCACATGCCTGGGGTTCAGGGTCAGAACAGTTTTTGGTTTGTCCCACTCAAAGCCCCACTGAGCAGTGGAGTTTGACTCAACTGCACACTTCAGCAGCACAGATTCTCCGAGGTAGACTTTTGACCCTGGGGGCCACACGGACACAACAGTCTTTAGAAGACCTGCAGGAGAACGATAACTCCGTTGGCGTCTTTCTTCTGCTTATGACAGACATATTGTACTTATGTGTGATGATAACATCTGCCGTACCTTGCAGCGAATCAGCTTGGAGAACAAATGCAGCCATACCTGAAATACGGACAAAGTGTTTCACAGAAACAGTCGATTTAAAAAAAAAAAAAAAATATATATATATATATATATATATATATATATATATATATATATATATATATATATATATATATATATATATATATATATATATTCTACCACAGATTGTTCCTGTCACATCAGTGACATTTTGGGTACAGTATGTTTTCTCTATTCTCTGTCATTCATGAGTAAAATGTATCAGCATGAACACCACAGGCAGCTCAGATGGCTTATTCCCACATGGCTGCATGCCAGAGAGTCAGTCATGGTCCACTGCTGTTTTTTATATTATATAATCAAGACATAAAAATATATATATTTTTAAAGTAAGTGTCTACAAGTAAATTTAAAACATCTAGAAGCAGTAAACCTGTGCCTATAAGGCATAACAATCTTTCGCTCTTCTAAGGAGTTGCTTTGAAGACCATCTGAGCCACATCTCTTTGCTAACACTCACAGTTACGGGACTGCCACACAGTTTGACAGAGAGCAGAGCTTCCTATGCCTTAATGAGCAAACTCTTTAGACAGTTATCATCCCCATGGGAACAGAAGGAATGTACACAGATTTGCTGTATTTTCCTGTTACACGCCCACGCTATACACGCACATATACAACAGTGTCACATAGTGCTACTACGACCATATAGTTTTAAAATATAACTCATGGCTGCCTGGGATGGAATAGCTTGCACAACAATTTGACAGCTCAGTCCAAATCATTTCCATTAGCCCTATTCAGATTCTGGCTGGTGCACATCATTTTAATTTAACACTGTCTGAAAGTTCCTGCTGCAGGCTAACAGCCTAGTAAAATTTATAACCCCGCATACCATACTACTGATATCTGCATCAAATAAGAGTGCTCGGCTTTGGCTCTGTGTCAGCACTACTCTGACAGCAGAGTGCAGATGCCTCTTAAACTGCTGGGACATGGTTTTGTCCACCGGTACCAAGAGTTTTGTCATGACAACGCTCGTTTTTTTGGAATTCTGCCCAGCAGAGGTGTGACAGAAGGTGTGTGACAGTCAATCAAGTGTTATCTGTGATACTCACCCAGCAGCAGGAAGATATGGATGAGGTTCATTTTGTCAAGAATTGAATGTCCAGAATTAATGTACAACTCCCCTCCTGTTCTTTGGAAAAGAAAAAGGAAAAAGCTTTTGAGATTTCCACAGTTAAAATGATGTATATTTCAGAAGTCCCTGTTATTTTACAGAGCCGGTTTTATTTCAGAGGCTATAAGACAGAGACTAATTGGATCTCATAGGAGGGGTTTCACCCAACTCTCACAGCAAACCACAGACAGAGATTATCATCTTGGTGGAGATATTTCCTTCCTCTGTCAACTAGTTAACAGGTGGAGCCTTTAGGCTGACAAAAAGGCGGAGAGGTGAAGATTTAAACCCACAGCACATCCAATTTATTATCAGCAAGGAGCTTAATTTTCTTTTTTATCTTCTGTTGTTGTGGTCTGACCTTACAAACTTGCTGCAGAGGTGAAAGTATTTCTAATTTCTTCCCCTTCTTTGATCTGTGTTAAATCATGGTGTGGCTTTTTTGGGCCTCCTGCCAATGCTAAAATCCTGCATTTTCACATTTTTATTTACTCATTCAGGTTATTTTTTGTTATCTTTTGTTTGCTCTATTTATAGCCTCCCTTTCGGTCTACTGCTTACGGCTGTGGATGCTCATTTTCCCTTTTGGTGAACATTTATTTATAGTCCCTGTAATCCAGTCAGTTACAGTGCGATAAAGTTTAGTAAATTGATTGAGGAAATCTCAATCCCCCAGTCTGCAAGTTTATAGTCAGCCCACGGCACAGACCAGAACATTGGTTCGGGATGAAATATCTCAACAAATACGAGATTGTTGTGGATATCCACAGAGCCCACAGGATGAATCATAATAACTTTGGTTTGGTTTGGTTAATGAATTTGGATCCCTAGAGTTTTAGATCGTACCTGTTATGCCATTGCTTATTTTCTGCCATATTCATATTGTTACCGTGGTGCTCATATTAAACACCTTTCATTTTTCAAATAATGAGATCAGTGTATGTGCAAGTAAAACATGTGAGCCAAAAGCTCAGGCTTCAGACTGCTTTGAATGTGCAGTTACTAGCAGTCTTCAACAACAATGATTGTCCCTAACATGCATCTCAGGGACACATCTGGCTATAACCCAGTTACTGTTCAACCCAGACAATCAAAGTGAGGGTGGCCTTAAAGGGAGGATGGCTTGTCTCAGTAAGTGAATGAACTAGGGCGGCTGCACCGAGGCCCAGGCAATGTAAAACACTTTAAACTGCAGCTCATGCACTGTCTAAAGAATAAAAACGTAAATAGACATAAGACTACTGCCACTTGGAGGTTAGTCCTGTGGAACATTTGCAGAGCTATTCCATTCATATTTCCTGGATGGTGATTGACTCAAATAATTTCATGAATTTCATGATTTTCACCTGAAATGCCTCGAGCTCTCAGACCTAGACTCAGCTTGACCCCTTCAGAATAAATTGTGATAATTTCAGAGACCTCAAGATTTCCATATGGAATCACGTTTTTACCATTTACTGACTTTCCCATCAACTGCAACTGTCCAGTTCGGAAACGTAAGTTAACTGAAGAATAGCTCTACCTGGATGAATCTGATAAGCAATGTTCACTGTTTAGAATCGCTGACAAGCTCCACCTACACCCATCCCGTTTCCTGCCTCTTCTGTGGAGTCCCAGGGACAACCAACCGTGACACCCGCAGGGTAAATCTTTTCTTGTTTTTTTAAGTGGCAATCTCTATTTTGGGTGTAACATTTGTTTCTGCTGCTTTGCATCTTCTGATTTCTAACTTGGGCGTGCTCTCACAGGTAGCCTAACCACAGCCTCATTATCCCAGAGTGATCCCCGCCTCCTCCTCCTCAACATCATCACTCCCTCCACCTCCCGTCTCTCCCACCATCCAGCCTCCCGACATCCAAACGGTTTCTTCCAGGAAGCTCGTCGGGCAGTCGGGTGCTCTGCTGGAATGCCTGGGAGAGAGAGCATTCTTTCTGTCCATTTCTAAGAGAGAGAGGGAGAGGGAGACATTGGGGAGGAGGTGGAGGAGAGGAAGAGGAGGAGGGGTGGCGATAGGAGAGAGGAACAGACATGGCTTCTAAAGAGATCACTGCCTCTGGTTTCGTGAGTGTGAGCAAGGATATCACAGGTGGGTAAAGACCGCCGCTTGGTTATTTTGCTCCCGGTCTTGTGTCGGTGTGCTCGCGGTCGCCCCGGGCGCGTGTGTGGTCAGGCTCCTGATGCTTTTTTCTCCGCGCGGCTGTCGGAGGCTGCGACCGTACAGACGCATTGGATGCTTGTCATGAGCTACACCTTTGCAATCAGTCCCGAACCTTGCCGGGGCGGCTTTTTTCTTTCTTCTTCTTTCCCCGCGCATGTGAATTAGTTAATCTTCAAATTAATTATTTACAGTGCAGGGAAATTAGCTTTAAGCCTGCCCTCTCTGGGTGGATCAGGTAATAAAAAACCCCAGCCCTAGGCCAAAGAGGGAAAGGGGCGTTGTGGAAAATAATGGTGTGTACTCGTGGGGTCTGGTACCGTCTTGTTCCCTGCACGTTTCTTTTTCTTTTTTTAAAAAAAAAACCAAGACACCCATTTCACAGTGAGATTTCCCCCTCTCTAACCCTCAACTCTTGAGTATTTCATCTTTGTTTTTCTGCAGCCTAACCAGCCAGAGCGCTGCTGCTGATTGCACGCGTGCGTGCGTGTGTACGCGTGCGTGGGAAAGTGAAGAGAGGGGCACTGATACAGGCAGATGTTCACCGTATCTTGCCAACAAAAATGCATGAGCTATACAAACTCAACAGCGCGACAGAATGCACAAATATTTACTCCCCTTTTCTCAAACAGCAACAGCTTACATATGTCAAAGTCACAGCAATGCCTCGATTTCAATATCATGCACGCGCGCAAAAGCACTGACACATGCACCAGCAGCACACATGCTCAGGGTAGCAGGGACTCTGCTGCTGTGTTAATTACTCCTAATGGCTCTATTAGGCTCACTGTGATGATTAATCCAGTGGAATCCCTGCCTCTTCATTCAGCCACCTGCCGGGCGGCTGCACCACCTCATCCCGCCTTTCCTGCACTGATTGACAGGTGGAGAACCTGGTGGTCTGCCTGCATGCACTAGGTCACTGGAAAGAGCCTTCCTAACAGCTGGATTGACTTAAATTATCAGGTCTCAATTCTTGGTTCGCATAGCTCTTATTAATATGGTGCAAAATGTACTAAAAGTGTCAAAAACGAGTCCTCTTGTTCCAGGAAGGATCCTATAAGTGTCATCATGTTATCTGATTATTAATTGTCCATGCAAAAAGGTATGAGCGTCATTTACGTGTTGTGTCTGGTTAGAGTGATGATACTTAAATGATTTATTTAGGAAAATGTAGCTTCATCACAGGTCATTCATATAAGAGTTGAGATTCAGTAAAGTTAAAAGTGCTGTATTTTTGCTGAAATTTGATAGATTAGAAGTGTAATGGGACATTAAATCCAAATATTCGAGTAAAGTATGTACATAATCTGACCAAATGTACATAACTGCAATGGAACCTGTTCCCCTTAAGACTTATGAGCACCTAAAAATAGAAATAGGAAAGAATTGTTTGCCAGGGAAAGAATTGTTTGCATCACTGTCCATTGTGACTGTATCAACTCCACTGCCCAATCCCAACAACCCAGCCTCTGTATCGATTTCCTCATAAACTTGTCAGTTGGAAGCTCTGGAGCTAGAGTAATTGAGATGCTGAATCATGTAATTTCTGCTAGCGACTGTATGTGTCTGCGATAGTGTGTCAGTGCTATGTGTGAGTAAGATGCTTCTTTTGGCGCATCACGGACGTTATGTGCTGTATATACAAGTCAGGGGTCACAACACCGACAGTGACACTGTTTGACAGGAACAGTTCTCAGTGAATCATAGACACTGATGCTCAAATGTGTTATATTGCTCCTGTGAGTAAGAAAATAACACTGAAGCATATTGTGACTACCTCAAAGGAAATACCTCGGAGGCAAAACATTGTTATGTATCACAGTCATTCAGTAATTAATCCACGAAATCGTGTAACTTCCCACTGAGTGCCTTTGTGCTTTGGAGCACAACCTAAAACCCTGTCAATCGTTCTGCTTCAGTGTTACGTGCAGATTATATGATTTTGCATATAAGAGGTTTGTTTCTCACGTATAATCATGATCCTGTCATCGCGGTTATTTTTATCATCTAAAATGCCACGACAGGTCAGCGTACATTGCAAGTCTGACACATCCCTCAGCTAATGTTGAGCTGGGATATTTGTACAGTAATCTGAAGTTAAAGGATCCTTCCTTATTGTTTGCATGTTGTTTTTTTGTGTTCCATTTAATTTGAATTTCTGCCACACTACTCCTTATTACTTTTGGTTTCTGAATGTGATTTTTCTACTGTATCCCTTTAGGCAATGTTAACTTTGCAAAAATCAATGTTTAGAGACAAGAGGTCCTGCAAATAATCCTGCACAGTGAACATTATGTCTCATTTTATGTCCTTCAAAATGATATTATTGTTGTAGGATTTTGCTTTGCCTATATTTTAGTATTACTGTACAATATTAACAGACAAAAAAAAATAAATGTAGAGAATATTTTTGAGGTCTCTGCAAATTTGGAAGAGTGAAAAAGGATTCACAAATCTAAGACACAACAGCTTGCAAACTGTTCTTTTTATATGAAAAACTATCAAATTTGCACAAATGGTTGTTTGCTCCTTTCGGAGACTGAAACAGAGAGAGAGATTATGTTGTAACATATGTTAATGTTGTCATCCACAGAAAGCATCAGGAAGATTATCGATAAATCATCTATAAAGTTTGTTCGTGGCATTAAGCTTGACACTAAAAATGGCAAAACAGAGGACAAAATTCTGGTAAGTTGCTGCTTTCTGTTTCCTCACTGCCGACTTGGCTGGTTTAATGGGTTCTGTCTTAGCACTGGTCTGCTGATGTAGAAGAAAAAGAATGCCATAAGCCTGCTACATAAGCAGCCTGAGACATGCATCATGTATGTACTGTCTTTGATGTTTACTTCCCCTGCAGTGTTAATGGATCTCTGTCACAATGTTGATTTCTGTGACAGCAGAAGCAAGAGATCCTCATTATTTAACAGCGACAGTAAACATCTTGCTTCTTTGGTCACTTGCTAACTGCATTACGGCTGCTCCCCCTTTTCTGTGACTGCTGTTGGCGGCTTGGCAGGATGAATATTGGATAGACAGGATCTGCGAGAGTGGCTATGGATCCCTCTGTGCCTGTGGAGGCAGTGGGGGGCCGAACAGCTCACAGCCTTTGATTCTGGGGTGCTTTCATCAGAGAATATAGGACAGAGATATGAAATTTGTATTTGACTGTGCAAAACTCAGCCAGCTATCTGAATAGAATCTGGGGCAATCAGCTTGTACACGGCAGACAGGAAATCAGACTGGACCCTGTATGAATGCCAGTGTTAGCAAATGTGTAACACTTCCACTGTGTTTGCAGAAAAGGACACAACTCATGCATGGGTAACACACACTGCAGAACAGGTATAATTGATTGAGTGCACCATTAAGTGCAGCAAGGCAACCGTACATCTTTATAAGCATAATATAAAACAAATCCTTGTCTAACTAGTGTAGTTTTTATACTGTTTCGACACACTGGTTATTTCTGCCGCCCCTTCTACAATTCCCCCAGTGAGTGAATGAGCTTTTAAAAAAGGTCCATTTTTGCCTCGGCAGTGCAGAATTCCACTCATTGGATGCTGTAATGATTCATCGTGTGGTGAGGATGGGCAGTTAGGAGAGTTTCTGCATGTACAGCCTTTGATATTCAGACACTTTGATATGTCTATCTGCCAGAAACATCTTTCCAATAATCTCTTTCCAATCCATGTCTCATTTACCGCTTCCTCTTAAAAGCTGAACTGGAACGCGAGGGCTCTCTCTCCTGCTGGGTGCACATAGAAAACGGAAAAATAGATTGGAGGTTGATCAAATGCACCCGGGTTAGCATTTGGCAGGAGAGAGGAGAGTTTAATTGTGTTAAGTTTTTGTTTTCCTGTTTCACTGGAAATTCAGGGTCGGAAGTAAGCAGTTGAAAGCTTGCTTGAGGTTGTGATTGGTGGTTTTGCTTTGTCACTATGGTTTACATGAATTTATCTGCAGAGGCCTCACCCAAACTGTCAAACAAAACAGAATTTGAATATCTGTTATCTAGCTGCATAATTAACCCACAATATGTGTGCTGTGTGTCTGGTCTCCCTTTGAAGTGGAATACTCGATAAGTGTCTCTCTCTCCTGCTGCATCAGCATGATTTACTTCTGTTTACTTGCATGCACTCTCTTAACTACCACCCGTAACCCAGACTCATCACCGTAATGCGATACAATCTGGTCCTTCTAATCAACTCCTTCAGACAGTCTTTGAAGTGAAGCGCAGATCTTCACCTCTCTCTTACACTCTCTCCATCTCACATGCACATTTTGAATTTTGAATGATTTCTTTTTCGACACCTCACTTGCTGTGTGGGTGTAAGAGGCTGTCAATGTGTGCTTCAGACAGGCCTGTGTCAAGCTCCCTTCTCCAAAAAAATAACAGTAGAATGAGAGAGCTGTAATTTAATTACTTATTTCATTGGGGAGAGACACATGGGCATGGGGTGGGCGGAGGGGGGAGACTTTGTCCTCGGGGAGTGTTTTAGCAGGCCCATCAGAGAGAATGGAGTAAATGATTGGAAGCGACGGAGCAGAAGAGGAGAAGAAAAAGAGCAGAGGGCAGTACTTAGGGGCTGGTGGAGAGCTGCAAAATGCCAAAGAATCACTATTCTTTGTTTGCCTTGATGGATCGAGACACTGACTTTTTTCTTCTTTTTTTTATAGAGTGTGTGTTTGCAAGAAAAACAAAAAGAAAGAAACTGTTTCTCAAGAAGAAGAATCAGGGGCAGAATCAGATTTACTCAAAAGCTGCATGACACAAATGTCTCCAAGCCAAAAATAAGTGGGTGCACGCACACAAATGGTGCGTGTGCTCCTTCAGATGGAGATGCACAAACAGGCTCTGAGTTTGCTTTCAAATTTCCAGTCACGTCCAAACTCCCATCAAGTTTGCATTGAACTAAAAATGATCCAACACGCCTCTGACCGCAGATACCAAATTAGCAAAGATGGCAAAGCAAAAAAGCTAATTTGATGTCCTGACCCACCATGACCCGCATTTCTGTGTTTAGAACAGATCCTATGATGCGAACGGTAGAGAAGACATCTATTAGCCCTGAAATTTGGCGGTTCTCATATTAAAGACCTGGAGCGATGCTAAATGACCAGAAGAGAGTGCTCGCTGGGCCCAGAGGCGCACTGCGTGTCTCGAACTAAATGTATGAGCCACTGTCATGTTTACCCACAGCAGAAGTAATAGAATGATAATGAAATTACGTTTTATGTTTGTGTCATTGTGATTAAAACATTGCAGCATGTCACCATTTCTCAGACTTGAAGATGTTAATCTGTTAATGCTTGACGTTATCGCTGACACAGATAGCAATTTGCTGGATCAGTAGATGAATAGACCCTCTCATCATTACCATGGAAACTCCTGGGACTGTTTTCTCCCTGGGGAGTATGACTGTGCAGTGAACTTTTCAAGAGTCTTCATTCAATTTGCTTTATTTCCTTTTTTTTTCCCAGGTGCTCACAACATGGCGTCTCTATTTCCTGGCGCCAAAGATTCCCACAAAGGTACTTTCTGCCACCCTCTCAAGTTAATGTGCAGTGTGAGGCTTTTAGATTCGTGCCAGCTGAAATGTCAACTATGTCTCTGACAACAGGTAGAAACCACATTCAACTTCTTGGAGATTCGAGCTTTGAATTCTCAACCTGAACATCAGGTGAATTTTTACATTAACTCTGTATGCACTCCTCTCCACTGCAACAACAAAGTTGTCTGTGCAGTTGTATAATGGTGTAGTTACATCACTATGGCCTTCAAGGCAGGATAAAAGCATTTTAGACATTTATTAAAACAGCCACTGTGACAGTAAGAGCTCTCTTATTAACTTATTCTCTTCTACTGTTGATGTAATGCCAACAAGGAAAAACTTACTGCAAGAATTTTTAATTATTTTTCCCAGTTTTTATTTAAGCCTTTGCTTGTGAGATTAAAAGGCTTTTTTTCTCCTACAGGAAATTAATAACCTGTAACCAGAAAATTATTGTCAGGTCTGCTTTTTTTCTTCTAAGTTCTTCCACTACCTTGCTTTGCAGGCAGGTCCCTGGACCTAGATTTTAGCTCCACTCAGGAGACATTGAAGGATATAAAAGCATTTTTGTTACACAGCAAGGACTGCAGACTGTTTCACAGTGTGGAAAGTGTGTTGTTATTTCTAGGGATAAGGTATTAAAGCTTGCAGTATTGGAGATCCTGGATGGCCCCCCGGTTTATTTTATGTCAGGCCTCAGAGAAAAGTGTCTCCCCTCTTTCAACTCTCACAAGGACCAGTGCCACAACAGATTCAATTCATAGATATCAATCTAGGGACTCTAATAGCCATGGTCAGAATGACACCTGGTTAGGAGCAAGGAAGGAGGTGGAGTGAAGTCATCAGGAACTAATGTAAACAACTCTTTGCTAGGCTCAGGTTCAATCAGCTGCTAACTAACATAGAACTGAGTCAACAACAGTCAACAACAGGGAGAGAAAAAATACACTGATGCTCAGTTTGAATAATCAAGCATAACTTTAGTTTAGGCAAGTAAGTTTAGCTGTAATCTCAGCAGATCAGCTGATCTCATTGCCAGCTCATATCAACGGAGATGAGATCGGCTGAGATGATACCCCTCTATGTATCCAATTAGCTACCCAAGCTTCTTTGGCTGGCCCACAGTTGTTGCTCTGCAAGCTGCTTTATAGCCCAGCTCCATGTTTTTTTTTTTTGGACTAATTTAACGAATATCAAACCCGCTCTGTTCTGTGGTGGAGTCTTGCTACTGGTCTCTTTGTCTTATCTATGTATGCGAATGGAAGGTCTGGTAGCTCTATGGCACCAAATATAAATGACTGCAGATGGAAATAGTCTTCTTTTGACTGTATTGTAGTGGCCTTAACTAAAATGCAAATTGCCACCCAGTTAATATCAGTTTTTTACACTGAATTCTTGACAATGGGACCAGAATCATGTCCGTACGTTGTCCAAATTCGTGCCACATGCAGCACACAACAGAAGATTTTCCAATTCAGGCCTATTTTCACTACTACAGGTATTTTCTGTAGTAAGGTTGCAATGACTTCTACTTACTGTTCTCACATTGGTTCAATTTTTACATTATGCAGACTATATACTTGGTAGCTGGCAGGGCAAAATCCAGTCTGACTGATTCAGACATTTGCTTTCTCACATGTGTAGAAAAGTTTAGAGATGCAGTGGGTGTGTGAAAACAGCTGTGGAGAAAAACAAGGAAGATCTTTCAATCTAGACCTCAGGGGCTCTTAAAGGTTCAGCTCATAGAAATCTCCGGGTCAGTGGCTGTTGTGGAAAAGAGCTACAGCATAACAGAGATTAAGGTCCAGTATAAGTTATCAAGGTAAACCTGGCTATGTGCTTATGTAAGGGATAAATCTTTCCTATCATAGTCAAGTACCTGATATAGCTCTGATATACTTGCATTTATACTTGCAGTTGTTTGCTCCTTCACTTTAGTGTTTATTATAACAGACAGATAATCTACGAAGTTGTGTCATCATTCCATTTAACTAGTCCAGTGGTTTCATATATAATTCATATAGTTTAATTGCAAGTAATTAAAAAATAGATACATTAATTTGTTTAATAAATGAAATTTAAGATTCAACTGCCACGATATTTTTCAGTCTTTTACGGATATTTTTCTTATGCGCAGGTTGTTATCGACACTGACAAGTCCAGTTACTCCCTGAGGTTTGAGTCACGGGAACACCTCAATCATGTGGTCAGCCATATAAATTTCGCTCTGTCTCGAATATTCAACAACTCCATTTTTGCGTAAGTGTCGGTGCCTCTCAAGATAAAATGAGAATAAATAGTCACGTCTGTGCAGTGGTGAAAAATTGGAAAGTTTAAAGAAGGATGACCTTTATTTGCGCAATTATCAAAAGATAAATGATTCCTTACAGTATCTGTGTTTCTTTTATGTTTGCAGCCCTTCCATCTGTCATTCAGACAGTGACCTTTCGGAGGGCAGCAGGAAGTATTCACCCAGCTCCGAGACTTCAGTGGAGACACAGAGGGCCTGCGGTAAAAGAGACGTTATCATCAAACATGGGAATTTGCACGCATGCATACACAGGCAGTCACACACAGATATGAGCATGTGTACACCACTTGGCAGACTCAAGAGGAAGTTGGCACACGTACTTTACAAATGCTCTCCCAGATGTTCTTTTTAGTGCTGTCACACATATAAAAGATTGATAATTTGGACAAATGTTTCTGTGTGCATTTTCCTCCCTTTTTTGCCATTTACTGCTGAAGGAAGCAGCTGTTCTCATCAACTCTTTTTTCCCCCTCTTCTGTTTGTTCCTCCCCCTTTCCTTACTCAGGAGGCTTCTCAGAGACTTACGCTGCTCTGTGCGACTATAATGGCATCAGCTGCAAGGAGGAAGTGCAGTGGGTAAGAGCTGTGGGGCTGTGCCTGTGTTACTGTGAGTGTGTTTGAATGTTACATATATATGACTGTGCACAATATGAGGGGGGTGTCATGCACTCATTGATAATGTTTCTCCTAGGATGTGGACACCATCTATCACTCTCAGGACAACAGGGAGTTTAACTTGCTGGACTTCAGCCACCTGGAGAGCAGGTCAGGAACGAATGGCGGTTGGGCAATATTGCAGCCAAATTACAGTTCCTCATTTATCCAGTTTTTCCCTTTTACAGAGATTTGGCTGTCATTGTTGCATCAATGGCTTACAACACCTGGTTCACTAAACTGTACTGCAAAGACCTGCGCATTGTAAGTATAAACTTGTGTGCTACACCTTACAGTATTCCTGAAGGGTCACCGACCAAGGTTTTAAATATGTCTTTCATGCATCAGGGCTCAGAGGTCACTGAGCAGGTCCTGCACACAGTCAGCAAATCCTCCAGCCTTGAAGAGATCACTCTGGAGAATGCTGGGTTAAAATCGTGAGTAGCAGTCTTCATTTACTTTTTGTGCTTTGACTATTATAGAAACTCTGATTCCTGAAATGGGCATTAATTTTATCCTGCCTTGATTTTTTTTTTTAATGCAAATGACAACATTTACCAAACGGTTTTAAGTGTATTTTGTGAACCTTAGTGGTGTTTGTCTTTTAATGATTGACCCATGCTAAGAACTTGGTCAGAATACCTGAGAATGCTGCTTCTATGAGTCAATTGTTGGCCTTATTTTGATTAACTTGTATGTCCTTGAACAAGGCTAAATCTTTGTACTACTGAATTATATATTATATATGTATTGTATGCGTAAGTGCTTGTCTGTGAATGTAGTGTAAGTTCATAGAGTTTTAGTTCATAGTGACACCACAGTGTTTGTCAGTTGTTTCAATCGCTTCATTGAATGACATCAAATATCTTTGTGTTTTATGCTGTTAAGCTGTGTTCATGCTTTGGTGAAGAAGTGTCTCGCTACAAATACAATGAGGGCCAAAAGTTGTTGGATTTTATAGAATTTTTGCCTCTAAATTTCAGACTTTTAGTTTTGATTTAAGTGGTTTTATAAACCTTTTCTTTAACAGTTTAGGAATTGTGTTTTTATACAGAATCTCCCATTTTCAGAGGCTCAAAAATAATTTGACCATTGGCTGACAAGCAGTTTCCTAAGCAGGTGAGGTATGTTCCCTCATTACTGTATGACAAATTAGCTAGGTAAAAGAAGATGCAAGGATGAGGAGTTGGACTTGTTTTGGTAGCTGTTCACTGGAATTCTTTATGTGAGTTTGGCGCAGATGCCAATGCAAATAAGGAAGACGATCACATATAGAAAAAACTTTGAATGGTCAAATGAACAATATACTGGATCTTTTAAACGAATGAGCATCAAAAAGCCGACAAGACTATAGAAGACAACTAAAACAGATGATTTTAGAAGCGCCTTGACTACATTCTTGAGACATCATCATGAATAGAAACACAGAGGAGTCACAACAAGGTGCAAACCACTGGTTACATTCAAGAACAACAAGGTCAGATTAGATTTTGTGAGAAAACTTCTCGTCCTGCACAGTTCTGGAAAAATACTAGTTGGTTTATTGAAAACAAGATGAACTTGTACCAGAATGATGGAAAGACAAAGTATGGAAAAAGACAGAAACTGCTCATGATCTGAAGCATACCACATCATCTGTCAAACATGGTGGACGCAATGTTTTGGCGTGGTCATGTATAGATGCCAGTGGATCCGGGTCACAAGTGTTTATTGATAGTGTGACTGCTGATAAAAGTAGCAGGATGAATTCTGAAGGACCAAGTCAGTCACTTCATCTTAACCTAATGGACCATTCCTTTAAAGTAACGGAAGACAAACCTGAATGCAGAGAGAACCACAAACAATCAATGACTGAAATCTGGTTGCAGTAAAGGCCTGGCTGAGAATCTAAAGGGAAGAAAGGCAGCATTTGGTGATATCCACGGGTTCTAGACTTCAGACAGTCACTGGCTGTGAATTTCTATCCAAGTATTAAAAATAATCCTTGTATTTAAAATTGTTAGTTTTTCCAATTAATTTTGAGCCTCTGAAAATGAGCTACTATGTATAAAAATGGATGTATTTCCTAAATAATGCAGTACTGAGTTTTAAAAACGTCTTTAATTAAAGCTGCAAGTTTGCAATTTAATCACATTTTGAATGTTTGACTTAAAATTCATTCATTACAAAATATATATATATATATATATATATATATATATATATATATATATATATATATATATATATATATATGTAACTGCAAAATATGAGCTGGCCTGAAGCTCTGCAGCGATTTATTTAAGAATCAGCTATGGTATGCTTTTATGTTTCCTCTCAAACACAGAAGCTCAGAGAACATGTCAACAAGTAACTAGAGCAAAGATGTCAAACTCATTTTACACTGTGGGACACATACCAGCCCACTTTGATCTTAGGTGGGTTGGATCAGTGAAACTCCTGCTTCCATCAGTGCAAAGTTTGACTACACATTTAACAGATGGCACTTCTTTTTCTACATGATAGAGAAATATTGATCTAATAAATGAAATAAATTTGCCAGGAATGACAGTTTGAGCTTAAATTGTAAGAAATAAATATGTAAAATTACAGACAAAGTTCTGGTAGCTTAAATCCCAGACGGTCCTGTAATGAAACAACAGAAACATTTTGTTAATTCACATAAAATGTCCTTTTAAAAAAATGCGAGCATATTGTAAAAAATGACATTTCCATAGTAGATGAGTTTTCTCTCATGTCATTGTTTATCTTTTCTATCTTTATCTATAACTTATTTACTCTAGTGTAGTAAGAATGGTTGTAAGGGACATCTTTGTCAGTAGCCAAAGCTGCAAAACCTTTGAAAATACAGCTAAAAGTTCAAAATTAATGCCCTCCTTCACATTTTTCAAAACTATCCAGTGGGCCAGATAGGAGTCTTTGCCAGGCCGGTTCCAGCCCATGGGCCCTATGTTTGACACCCCTGAACTGCAGCAAAACTATGAAAACTGTGTTTCTGGCCACACGTGGCTGTTGTAACTATGTCACTTGTAGTGGCAATGCAGCAAAAGTCACACAAAAAGCACATCAGTACATCATGATGGGCACTCAACATTTATAAACCAAGAGATTTATAATGAACCTGATACTTCAACTGCAGTTGCAGCTCTCTGTAGGTAACTGCACACCCACTTTTGCAGTGACTTCCCACAGAAGATGTCAGTAGCTCTTTCAGAGAACCCTGCATCTGTCATCCATTCCCTCAACTTGGCGCACAACTCACTGGATAACCAAGGTATCGTAAATTATCTCCCTTTTTTGTTTTTCTAATTTAATCTTTGGGTCTGGAGAAAAACTCAAGCTTGTGTTTGATGTGATGAAGAAAGACAGTTCTATTTTCACTGGCTCTCATTGTTCTATATCTAAATATTACCCGAAAGGGTCTGTTGAGTCCAATAGTAAAAGAAAATAGTGGCTCATTTTGGCTTATCTGGTCCCTGATCCGTTAACTCAGAAGCAGGTACATCTGTTACAGTGAAAATTACTTTCAAGTGACAAGAAATTCTGCGACTCACTTTTTATATCTGCTGTGTTCATGCTGCAGGTGTGTCCAACTTAATCCAGCAAGTGTGTCGCCTCAGCAAGGGGCTTCGTCTCCTCAACCTCTCCAAGACCTCACTCACCTCCAAAGGTTAGGAGTTGCCCCACCTTGTTTTTTTCCTTATTTACCCCTGTCTGTGAGTTAAATAAAAGTATGGCACAGGTGTTACTCACCAAAATCAGGAGGAGAACAAGTTGGATCCCCTGCAGCTTTCAGAGCTCGGGTTAGATCATACTGTGGTTGAGGGGATATAATGTTTTCAGAGCTTTGTTTTATGCTTTCGCCCCGCTATGACTCCATATTTACTTACAATGTCATGTGCTGCCCTGCAGGCAGCATGCCTTCTGCTACTGTCTCATCGTACAGGGTACCCAGCGGAGAATTTAAATATTACATTGAATTGCGCTACTTCCCATAACATCCACTGATACCTGCTGCTCCAAGATGTCTATGAATAATTTAAAGACACAAAATGTTTTGAGAGCATTCTCTTTCTCCTTTTTAATATTGTACAGCTACCAGCTCTCATCTTTCTCATTTTTCATTTCATCTCTCTGCGCTCTACTCCCCTTTCTCTCAGGAGTGGTTTCTCTCTCTCAGGCTTTGTGCTCCAGCGATGAGTACTCTAACTCCCTGCTGCACCTGGACCTGAGCAAGAACCCCGGGGTCCTCTCGGGGGAGGATGCATCGGTCAGAAAGCACAAGCCATCTGGAAACACAAATACACGCTGCCCCATTTAATCTCCACTT
The DNA here is from genome assembly GCF_057382275.1 of Copadichromis virginalis. Classification (NCBI taxonomy): domain Eukaryota; kingdom Metazoa; phylum Chordata; class Actinopteri; order Cichliformes; family Cichlidae; genus Copadichromis; species Copadichromis virginalis. The sequence goes on from NC_140639.1 coordinate 8,338,996, forward strand.
TTTCAGCCTAATACGATGTTTCTCCTCTTCTCGACCTATTCGCAGAACCTTTATCTCTTCTTGTCTCAACCCAACTGCCTGGTCCACTTGGATCTGTCGGGCACAGACTGCTGTGTTGACTCAGTGAGTATTTAATGGGTGGGTGTGATCAAATGTGTGTCTTTGGGATGCACTTTGATATCGCCTGAAGAGCAGTAAGGGCTTATTGGTAACTAAGATTACATTTTTTGGATAGCACTTGCCAACGTTTGTCTGCTGCTAAATGTTCAAAGAGTGCGTGACGACAAGCTAGAAGTCAGTGAAGTTGTTTTTTTTATAATTGAGATTTCTTCAACAAAACAAAAATAAACACAAAAAAGCAACATTGCCATCACTATCTGCGCATCCCTAATGCATGTGCAATTTTTAAAAAAATGCATTTCTCTCTGCGTGCAATTCTCAGCCCAAATTAACCGTTTCCACCCTGTGTGTCATGCAGCTATTTGGGGCTCTTCTGAGGGGGTGTTGCGCTGATCTCTCCTTTCTGAATCTTTCCAAAAATTCCTTCTCCCACAGGTTAGTCATATCTTTAAGATTACCGAAACAATAAACGCAGCTCCAAACCCAAATCTGGGAAGACATCATCCCTATTTCACCTTAAAGGCATCATCTTTCCGCTCATGTCATTCCGTCTCCATCTTTTTTTCTTTTTCTTTTTTTGTCAGTTGTTATCTTCATTTCTTGCTTAATGGGAAATCAGAAATGTGCTTTGTGGGAATCTCTGGAACATTGTGTTTCCTCTCTGTGGGTGTGTCTACTGCCGTTTAAAAGCAGAACTTTCGGCACAGTCTGCATAGATAAGACTCATGAATGTTTAAGCAGAGCTATCTATCATTTGACCCCACTCGCTCCCTCCTCTTACACCAAAGCAATATTCACTCATATATCTCATTCTTTGTCAGTAGTCTACACTCAGCTCTGCACTCAAATTTACCTGGAATGTCAACAGTGTGACTTCATCTGCTTTCATCCCATCCCACTCTCCGTATTATCTCTTCACCTCTACATCTTCTCGCTTTGATCCTCTGTGGGGGGGGGGGATTTCTAATCCAATAGGAAAGTGAAGGATACGCTGCCGTTGTTCCGTCAGTTTTTCAGCTCAGCTTTCAGCCTCACTCATGTCAGCCTGGCCTCTATGAAGCTGCCCCCTGATGTTCTGAGGTACCTACCATGTCACTTCTAATTCTCTATCCAAATATGCTCCCTTTTATCTGAACTCCTCTGCAATAAAGGCTGTGCCAGCGAGACCTTTAATACTCCTTCTGCTTGTCTTTTCCTTGTCCGTCATTTCTCTTCTTTCTGTCTCCGCAGGGCTCTCCTCACAGGGTTAACCTCCAATCCTCATATCAATGACCTTCATCTGGACATCAGCGGCTGTGAGGTGAGAGCTCATCTTCACACCTACACCGGATTTCAACACGGGAGGTGTCCAGGCGGAGTATTGAGCTATAGGTCACCTGTGTTTTTGAATCCCTCTGAACCAAATGCAGAGTGCAGATGTGAGCTTTAACTTGTGCTTTCGGTTTCATTGACAGGTTTATAGTGCAAGAAAGTAGCAAGCTTTCGTGGCCTCCATATGCAGCTGATTTTATTTACACTGGAGTGTATCAGATGAGCGTATCTTGCATCAGATGCAGTTGAGATAAACCGAAAAGTTTTATTTTCAAATTGGACTTTGAAAGCATTTTGAAAGGGAGTTTTACCAAGGTGAACTTTTGTAAAAGTGTTAAGATTATTTACTGCAAGCAGCCATTATCAGTATTTTTAGACTAAAAATGGATCAAATGACCATGCATGTAATGTGAAACTTGGTCTCTTGATGGCAAACCAACAAAGAGTTATCAACTTCCCAAAAAAAGTTATTTGGGAGAGTTAGACACTGGTTAACACACCATAGTACTTGGCAGCTTAAGTGTATTTCCCCCAGAAGGGAAGATGGCAGAATATAAATATTAGCTTTGCAATTGCCTGGCAGTAGCTAGAAAAATAATAGTGTTTCTGCTGGTTATGTAAATAGACATCTGGTTTGTATAAGGTCATAAGTCTCTTAGTTTCAGCCCACAGTTTTATAGATTTACATTCTGCAGTTAGAAGCTTTACTTTTAAACTGACTTTCTTTTCTTTTTTTTTAATTCATCTTGATTTTTCTTTTTTTGTGTGCGTTGCCGGAGGTGGGGGTGTGTATGTGGTGTGTGTGTGTGTGTGTGTGGGGGGGGGGGTGCTTTTAATGTTTACCGCCTGTCACCATCATAAGCTTCTCCTCACAGGTAGATGTATGCGTCCTGCTGCCAAATGATGTGATTGAGGAAAGAAATTAATATCACTGTAAATATAAAAGAATTAAGTTATTTTTTTTAGATTTGTAGCCTTTCAGTATTTGTCAAATTTATAGTGATATCTGTTGATATATGTCAAAGCACCCCAAACACAAATACCTCTAAATTATGTTTATGTACTTGTAATTGTAGTTCATTCCAACACTAAATACTGTAAGGGCAGAAGTGTCAGCTATGTTATAATATGACTGTCAACTGCCAAAAATCTGTTATGCTTTTACTTACAGGGAGTGCAGAATTATTAGGCAAATGAGCATTTTGTCCACATCATCCTCTTCATGCATGTTGTCTTACTCTAAGCTGTATAGGCTCGAAAGCCTACTACCAATTAAGCATATTAGGTGATGTGCATCTCTGTAATGAGAAGGGGTGTGGTCTAATGACATCAACACCCTATATCAGGTGTGCATAATTATTAGGCAACGTCCTTTCCTTTGGCAAAATGGGTCAAAAGAAGGACTTGACAGGCACAGAAAAGTCAAAAATAGTGAGATATCTTGCAGAGGGATGCAGAAGTCTCAAAATTGCAAAGCTTCTGAAGCGTGATCATCGAACAATCAAGCGTTTCATTCAAAATAGTCAACAGGGTCGCAAGAAGCGTGTGGAAAAACCAAGGCGCAAAATAACTGCCCATGAACTGAGAAAAGTCAAGCGTGCAGCTGCCAAGATGCCACTTGCCACCAGTTTGGCCATATTTCAGAGCTGCAACATCACTGGAGTGCCCAAAAGCACAAGGTGTGCAATACTCAGAGACATGGCCAAGGTAAGAAAGGCTGAAAGACGACCACCACTGAACAAGACACACAAGCTGAAACGTCAAGACTGGGCCAAGAAATATCTCAAGACTGGTTTTTCTAAGGTTTTATGGACTGATGAAATGAGAGTGAGTCTTGATGGGCCAGATGGATGGGCCCGTGGCTGGATTGGTAAAGGGCAGAGAGCTCCAGTCCGACTCAGACGCCAGCAAGGTGGAGGTGGAGTACTGGTTTGGGCTGGTATCATCAAAGATGAGCTTGTGGGGCCTTTTCGGGTTGAGGATGGAGTCAAGCTCAACTCCCAGTCCTACTGCCAGTTTCTGGAAGACACCTTCTTCAAGCAGTGGTACAGGAAGAAGTCTGCATCCTTCAAGAAAAACATGATTTTCATGCAGGACAATGCTCCATCACACGCGTCCAAGTACTCCACAGCGTGGCTGGCAAGAAAGGGTATAAAAGAAGAAAACTAATGACATGGCCTCCTTGTTCACCTGATCTGAACCCCATTGAGAACCTGTGGTCCATCATCAAATGTGAGATTTACAAGGAGGGAAAACAGTACACCTCTCTGAACAGTGTCTGGGAGGCTGTGGTTGCTGCTGCACGCAATGTTGATGGTGAACAGATCAAAACACTGACAGAATCCATGGATGGCAGGCTTTTGAGTGTCCTTGCAAAGAAAGGTGGCTATATTGGTCGCTGATTTGTTTTTGTTTTGTTTTTGAATGTCAGAAATGTATATTTGTGAATGTGGAGATGTTATATTGGTTTCACTGGTAAAAATAAATAATTGAAATGGGTATATATTTGTTTTTTGTTAAGTTGCCTAATAATTATGCACAGTAATAGTCACCTGCACACACAGATATCCCCCTAAAATAGCTAAAACTAAAAACAAACTAAAAACTACTTCCAAAAACATTCAGCTTTGATATTAATGAGTTTTTTGGGTTCATTGAGAACATGGTTGTTGTTCAATAATAAAATTATTCCTCAAAAATACAACTTGCCTGATAATTCTGCACTCCCTGTATTTTACTAGATTTAAAGAGCTTACTAATGATAATCCTATATATTTTAAGTAAATCAAATAGCTAAACAGTACAGAGGATTGTGTACTGAAGCGTAAAGGGTTTCCCCTCTCTTTGAGCTGAACTGCTGCAGATCACAAACAAAGCAAAGCTTGCAGGGACATAAATCCATAAATTTGCCCCACTGTGGAAAATGGAACAATTCCCCAAAGACTGAAGTTAAAATGACTCTGATTCATGGCTGTGCACATGTTAGTTTTCCCATCTGTCTCTATCTCTCTCCAGCTAAGGTCTGCAGGAGCTGCTGTAATCCAGGAACTCTTCCCTAGAGTCTCCTCCATCGCTACTCTCGATATCTCCGACAACGGTACAGTGGCACGCTGCAGAACATCCAACCATGACCTTGACTTTTTATCCTTGGGCAGCTGAGGTTGGAGTGGGCTGCTAATGTCGAGCTGTGTGTGTGTGTGTTTTGACAGGTCTCGACGCAGACTTACTCACAGTCCTGCCAGCCCTCTCTAGACACCCTTCCCTCAAACACCTTCATCTGGGCAAGAACTTCAACATCAAAAACAGGTGCTGTCAGTGCTCTCTGTCATGCTTTACTGCAGTTATTTATGGATATACCCTATGCGCATGACTGTGTGTGTATCTGAGCACAAACATGCTTGCACTGCATATGCCAGCTTGAATATACACATTTGTTCTTGTAGTTCTGTTTTCATAAGTGGCTGCCATTCCTCAGGCAGCAGGAGATGACTCGACCCAGCTCATCCTGCTTTGTTTCCGTGTTTGTCATCTGCAGGGTTCTGGATGAAGTGTTGCAGAAGCTAGTTCAACTCATGCAAGAAGAAGAATGTGTGAGTAACTAGAATAGATATACAAAATTTAAAGGGCAATGTGCTTTGATTGCAAACAGTAGAAATAGAAAAAGCATAAATCAGCTGCAGATACATTAAAATTCATCATATTCTGCAAAGATAAACTTAATTGACTTTCAGTTAATTAAATTATTAAAATAATAAATAATGTTTTTTTCAGAAGACTGAATGATTACATATATTTGTTTGTGTCAAATTCAAAATGAGAATATATTTTTGTACATTTTTTTCCCCATATGTCAACTTTCTTTATACTGCTTTTAATTAAAAGTAGGGTTCTGCTTACAGTTAAAATACTGCTCAGATTCCTGGGCACATAATTTTTGCATTATGTTTCACTGGAGATGTGTCACTGTTTCATCAATTATTACTGTTCCTCTGTTAACATTGTGGGCGCAGTGTCTATATCACTACACATATTGTGAATAATTCATGCAAACAGCATGTAAAGTCAAGTCAAAGCACTATTTGCTAAATGTCACCTCCTGGCTTCTCGTGCTTCTTTTCTTTTTCCTGAACAGTCTTCTCCGCTTCGTTTATTAACTCACATGCTTGTAACCCCTCCCTCTATAGGCCCTTCAGTCTTTGTCCCTCTGCGACTCACGCCTGCGTTCTCGGGGCACCGTGCTAGTCAACGCCCTGGGTAGCAACACCTGCTTGAGAAAAGTGGATCTGAGCGGGAATAGCATGGAAGACATTGGAGCCAAGATGCTGAGCAAAGCCCTTCAAATCAACACAACACTCAGGTGAACGAAAGACTAAGTGTAAAGTTTTTTTCCTGGGTTTCTGCAGTCTTTGCAGTGACTTGTGCTCTGTGTGGAAGTTTGTATTCTATGCAACTCTGACCTTGCCCTGCAGGAGTGTGACATGGGATCGCAACAACACCTCCGCAGCAGGATTTCTCGATGTGGCCCGAGCACTTGAACAGTAAGAGTGTTAAAAAATATATATGATCAACATCTATTCTGTATGTATGCCCACTGGACTCTAATCAATAAATAAGAACATGTCTTACACATCTACTGCTAGAACTATTTTTAAGAAATGTTATTAAAGAATGTTTGAGAACATTTAACCATGTTGCTCAGCTGTGCAAATTGTTGTTTTCCACTTTGCTATCTTAAGTGGTCCAGACTTGCCTTTAGGCAAAAGATGACATGGTTGCAAGGATCAAAGTATTACTCAGTCACTGAATGGCACAGGAAAAATATTTTAGGATGAGCTCTGTCCAGTGGGGATATTAACCCTAACTAACCCTGGACTCTGTAACCCACTTTATTTTCTCTTTTTAGTCTCTTACTGTCTCCCTTAATAACTTGTCCCTTCCCTCGTTTTCTGCTTTCTCCTCTCAGTAATTTCACCTTACAGTACATGCCTCTACCCCTAAGTGACATCAGCCAGGCGTACCGCAGCGCCCCTGAGAGGACAGAGCAGGCGTTGACCAAGGTTGGGACGGTTGGAGTAAAGCCACCAATAAAGTTATTACAGTACTACTTAAAACTGGGAAGATTAAAAAAAGCTTAATAGCTTCTTCATCAGTGGCCTGGGGACCGTTGGGGTAACTCAAAAATAGAGATAAAGAGCCCTACCTAACAACCCTAATCCCTAAAAGCTTTCAACCTACAGGAGACGCTAGAGGGATTTAATTAAATTCTTCTAGTTCACAACAAAACACTTTGGTGTTGACTCTTCAAAATTAATTTCTGCCCTTTTTATAAATTCATCAAATGCTTTGAGGTCATAAATGAGCAGATGTTTATGACTGTAGACAAAGACATTATCCGAAGCAAATGAAAACAAATATGAGGTATTTGAATGAAAACTTGGTGTGCTCAAAGAAACGTGTTGTGCAAAAATTTGGACCTCTGGAGGAATCTGCGTAGTTTCGCACAAAACAGTGAAATTCATCAAGAGATGACGAGGTTTATCTAAAAGCTTCATATGTCTGAGATGAAGCTGTACTACAGGCTTATCGGGAAAGCAAGTTCATCCTAAGCCTAACTGTGAAAGAATGTTTTCTTCATATGTTCTTAAATTTCTGCAGCACTTAAGACTGAGTGCAAGCGCCTACCATGAAGAGCCTCTTAACATATTCTGTTTGCGGTGCCGACAAACAGACAGTGGTGAATAAATGTGCAATAATTTTGTTCATTTATTTTTCTGTTTACTTGTTTATGAATACATGAATGTAAACTCAAACAGCATCGGGAAAGTGGCATTTTAGGAGATTCATAAATTAGACTTAACAAGCAAATTCTAGTTATTACTGTAATTATTTCTCTCTTGAGGAAAGGAGAGGGACAAGGGCTTTGGATAAAGGCTGTGTTAATTTCTAAGAGCTTTAGGGAGCCACCTCTAAAGCTTTAACAAGGATTCTACAGTCATCTTAGTCTTAAGATGCTTTTGTTGCTTGTTGTAAAATGACAGCACCCTCTACTTGGCTCTTTGCACTTTCTTCCTTCTGCTGAAATCTCCTTCTTGCATTGCCGCCTCTTATGTTCTGTTTGTGCTCTTCATGTTTTCATGGTGAGAGTATAATCGTGATAATCGTTTTGCCGCACAGATCCAGCGTGCTCTGGTGAGGAACAACCAGACTCAGCGCTTCTCTCAGAGACAGGCTTTGCGGCTCCATCAGGGCCTGGTCACCAGCACCGCCGAACAGGTAGGGCTCGTCAGCGTGCGCTCGCATCTGCGTCTGTTTGTGAGTGTTTGCACTTGTAACACTCCCCCGCCTGTCTGTTTCCAAGGTGATGGAGCGCCTCTGTGTGCGTGTCCAGCAGCAGGTGTGTTTATTACGGGGCGTCGGAGAGATGGAGGAGATTCAAGCTGCAAAACAAGTGCTAAAAGAGGCGAGGAACTCTCGCGCTGTGAGTGATGTGAAATGTGCAAGCGTAGTATTTGCATTGTTGTCACACTGAATATGAATGAATCCTTTCTCTGTGGTGCTCCAAGCTCTACCCTTCACTGTGTGAGCTCGCTCATGTGCTGTCTGTGGATGGGCCGGTGCGGCAGAGACTCGACTCCTTGGCTGGCGAACTTGCCAAAGCTGCTGACAAGGAGCTGCAGGTACATCTAGCAGCCTCTTTTTTTGACACTGATATGTAACAGATGACAGAGTCACCGATCGCTGGCATCCATTGCAGGTGATTGTCGACTCCATGGTGTCTCTGTGCCGCGAGCTCTGCCCTCTATCTTCTTCTGCAGCAGAGAGATTAAGCCCACCCCTCTCATCTGTCTCTGAGCGTGTGTCCATCCCTCGCTCTGCCATTCGCACTGCCCTTATGGAAAGAGCAGCACAGGACATTCACAGAGCCTTGGAGTAAGTGAGACGCTGAAGCAGCAACAATAAGTCTGAATTTGATAAGAAGAATATTGATTTGCTCTCACTTTTACCAAGCTTCTTCCCGTCAGTCTCTCCCTTTCCTCTAACCCAATCTTCTGCAGAGAAGTAAAGCTGTCAGTGGTTTCCTATCTCACCAACTCCATCGTGGACCAGATCCTTCAGGAGCTCTATGCCACCCATAAGAACCTGGTAAACACAAAGCATTTACTGTGAAACTGTAAAGGATACACAGGTTTTGTTTGGAGCAAAAGTTTTAGGAGTGCTGTCTTTCTCAGACTCGGCAGGTCTCTCATCTTAAATGCTGGGAGGGGACGTGTGAAGATGGGACAGGCTGGAGGTTTAACAGGCACAGGGACTCTCTGGACATCACAGATGAAGAGCTCAGCACCAGCATAGTGAGTGAACTTACGTGTGTCTTGGGACCCATATACGAGAAATATTCAATTAAATATTTAAAGTGAATTCAGTTTTATTGATATAATGCTAAAACGCAAAAACAGCCAAGAAGCAAAACCCCAACAGTCAAACAACCCCCTGTAAGAAAGCACTTGGCAATAGTGGGAAGGAAAAACTCCCTTTTAACAGGAACAAAACCTCCAGCAGAACCAGGCTCAGGGAGTGGGAGCCATCTGCCGCCACCAGTTGGAGGGTGAAGGGAGTACACCTCACAAATTGGGAATTTGTGGTTTTCTACATGCCTTCAATTGTGGTCGCTACCACAATCGCTATCAAATTTTCCAGAAAATTCAGCCTCCCAGAATTTTTTGTTGAACTTCAGCTACACTTTTGAAATTGCATATTCCTGAAGTCATAGCAGAGCGTTACCCAGGGTTCATGTGCTCCGATGTTAAATGAGCGGTTGCGAGAGGCGCAGAGTTTAATTTTTCAATTTTTTTGTTTACTTTAAATCCTTCCGTTTTTGTAAGTATTTATCCAATTCAGGCTGGGCTGGAGCCGGTGGGCCAGTCTAGTCACCAGTCCATCACAGGGCCAACACAGACAGACGGATAAACAACCACACTCAGGGCCAGTTTCAAATTTTCAAATTGCCATTTAACCTAACACCAATGTCTTTGAACTAAGGGAGGAAGTCACAGTACCTTGAGGAAGCATCCAAGCTCCAGAACACATAGAAAGACCCGTTTGAACCAGGTGGTTGAGACTGAAACCCTCTAATTGTAAAGCAGTAACAGTAAACACTGCACCAACATGCCATCGAAATGAAATGAGATAAGGATGCCGTTAGTAAATATGAAATGATAACTAAATGTAAATGTTTACAGGAAATGTTTTACTTTTTTTTAGTATGCCCAATTTTATCAACACAAATGGGCTGAGGGGGCTTTATTACCTGCAGCCCTCTCCGTGTGATCTTTTCTTGCTATCAAACAAAATCATTTCAGAGATTTAAATTAATTTTATCCCATCTAACATTACCTCTTAGCAATCTTTAGCAAATTGAAAAAGCCCAGGAAGTAGCCCCCCCCCACCTTGCCTTCAGCATTTATTTTGCCTCTGAGCAGCTAGCTGTAGAAACTGAATTCCTGGAGTTATGATAAAGTATCATGACTCTCATGAAGACCCTGAAGTAGTGTGATTTCACATATATTAGTCTAATATTTCAAACCGTTTTCAATTTGTGTCTGACATGGAAAGGAGAATTGTTTCTCAGTTTTGTATTTTGTTGCATAATCGCAATATTTCATGTTTGTCATTGCAATCATATATGCATCAGCAAGTGTGCTGATTAAATTAGGTTTACGATCCCCTGCTTGTTTATCCCGTTATTAAATTTGAGCACTACAGCTAAGGCAAAAATAGTGTTTCAGTAGTGACAAAACTTGCAGGAATGAGGACTTTTTCCTCCGGGTTTTGACATTTGAAACATTAAGCTGACTTTCCTGACAGGAACACTACAGTTAAAGGTCAGAAATATTGAAAGGCTCCCACTCCTTCACTGGAGACGCTTTAACAATACTTGAATTGATGATGTATAGTCAGTACAATTGTGTTTTGGCCTTTAGAAGCTTCTACTGATTGTAGTGATTGAAGCACGATATTGAATGTCCATGTTTCAAAAGGCCAATAATTGCTACCCTGAAAGCCTGACTGGCATTAAACAGAAATCAAGTTATTGTTAGATACAATAGACAATGGACAATGAAGAAAAAGCAGGCTTTTTATAGATGAATATTTAAGTTTGTGGCTCTCCATGATGTTGATGCACAAAATTCTGAAGTTATTAAAATATTCTTATCTTCTTATGGAGCAGCTACACCTCCTTCCCTTTCCCAGTTTTAAAATGAGTTCTCCGCTGTGTGCTGTATCTACATTTGCTCATTAACAGTAAATTAGAGCTTTTGTCTGTCTATTAGTTGCAGAATTCTTCTTATCATCTCTCCAAATGAGAAAACTAAACCTGAAACCAAATTTTATCTGAATGTTACCAATATGGCTGAAATGCCAGGAGGCCGAATAAACCTGAAAAAAGGAAGAAAAAGGAAATTTCTGCTGACGCACTAAATCAATAGCTCAGTATCTACAACACAGCTGGTAAAACTGCAGGAGTAAAACCGTCCCCCTGACATTATCTCAAGAATCTACTTTAAGTACGGGACTTTATACATCACAGTCTGCTCAATCATTACCTGCAAGGAATTTGAAACATTGCTATTTCATTGAGTAATACAGCTAGTGAAGATTGTTGTATTGCAAAAATGAAACCAATACCTTGCTGTCTCAACTAATACATCATGGACATTGTAGGCTTCAGTACTTTGGTGTCTCAGCTTTTTAATGAAATGCATTTGATCAAGCTTCATTTCAAATATTTTACGCAATCACAGTCCGGGTCAATATTCTTGAGGGAAGTAAACGGTCTTTGCATTGTCTGCTCTTGTGCCTGATTTTGGTGACAGTAACAGTAATTGCTAACATTACCTGTGGAGATCCTCAAGGATCCGTCCTGGGTCTTTCTGTTATATTTAAAATGTAATTAATTATATTTACGTCTAATTTTGCACTCATAACCTAAGATTCATTTACCTTGATGGGCTATTGATAATATTAGCAGTCTTGTGAAGCTGGTGTCTAAATGATGGTACAGTTATATTGCAGATATATAAACCAAATGTTTGAGTTGGCTGAAATTTTCACCCCCTTATTGTGCTACTTTCTATTTCAGTCTGGACCAAATTGATGAGACTGGCAGTGTCATCCCTAGAGCAGCACCTCTATCAAGGCCAGAAACACTTAGCCAACTATTTTGTTTCTTCTGAAAATCTCTCTGCAGTAATTTATTTTCAATTGGATCTTTAACTTAAAACTTTGGGTTTCCTCAGTCTGTTTTTCTTACCTTTTCAAATCTGTCTCTCCTAACTGTAGCAGGGAGACCTCTGGTTTTTGTCAGCTTACTCTAACATGCCTCATGGCTCCATACACCAACTCCGCAGTTATGTGACGTATGCACAACAGCACTTCTGCTGATTTGTGGTTGCCACATTTTCTCTACACACAATAAAGTCAGTCTTTTTTCATTGGGCCTACATTATACATATAAGGCCACTCAACTAGAGAAAGGCTTCACTGGGAACATTTTTGCTCTTTCTACATGTGAAATCCATAAGCTTTTGCTGGATTTTAAACAGCATCATGATCAATATGTCTAAAATTTGCACCTTGACTTGACAAGTCTTCATTGGCAAAAGCGGTGATTGCCCTAAAGGTCGTCTTGTACAATATTTCCGTTGACCTGTTTGCCTGTTTGCATGTGTGTCTCGTTCTAATTCCTTCCCTCAGCATCTCAGCAACTTTTACTTTTTCTTTTTTTCTCCCAGGACACAATAGCCATTAAGAAGCACAGCTCTAGAACAAGACGAATACGACCTGTCTCCACCAGGCTGAGTGAGTACTGCTGTATAGCCTATTATCCTCTCTCTTCAGTCAGCTCTGACCCCTTCCTTGTCTCTCCCGAAGCTCCATTAGCGTTTTCTGTAGTCGGTTTTCCCCTCTTTTCCATCTCTTCTTCTCAGAAGTCTGTTAATGGCTGTTATAATCTAGCCTGAGCCAAGTCTGAGTCACTATATGTCAGAGCAGTTACTGATTGTTTTGAATTTGATGACTTTGAAGCAGAAATGATGACTCCCTGTAATCTCCCCACTCTTTGACAGTTCCTTCTCAGTTTCTTGTCCTCACATCCTCTCTATCCCTTTGTTGCTCCTCGCTGCCATCAGGCCTGTGTGATGACTCCAGCTCCTCTCCACCCCCTTCCGTGCCATCATACTCGTCACCGCTATCCCGTTCGGCATCCTGGGAGGGTCTGTCAGAGCTGCCTACGCAGGGTCTGCCCCTTCATCACGTAACGCGAGTTCGTCCAAGGCCTCCGCGGAGACACAAGGGAGGGCACATCCCGTCTGAGAGAGTAAAGCTTGCCTGATCTTGGCACTGTTTGACACATATTAAAATGTTAAATAATCTGCAGCTGCACCCAATAATTCAGTATACATCACCTTTACGCAAATCTCCAACCATTTATCTATATATCTATGCATAATTCTCCCATTTCCCAAAATATGTGCCTGCTGGCGATGACTGCTATCTTTGCAGAAGTAATCTATTCAAATTGGGTGCCTGCAACTGGATTATGTCATCTCAGTAAAGGCATTGTAATCCATTTGTTTTATTGCAAATACATAACATTCACAAATGAAACCCACTAAACTGACCTCTCTAAAAAGATTTTAAGTGTGTGTTTGTGTCTGTGTGTGCACAGCACTGCAGTGAAAATGGTGGGATAAGCCCTCTGGATGATGGACTCCCTGATTTCTACACGAAAAGAGTGCTCCCTGATAGGTAAGAGTTTGTTTTATATTTGCACTTTGACAATACTTACACTCTGTTAGCAACCTGTCAGCTGTAATTCTCTCCTGACCTTACAAAACATTCCCTGAATATTGCATTTCAAACCTGCATCTCACATTTACTTAAAATTACTGTTGTTTCCCAAAGAACTCCTACTTTTCCCACCAGTCATAATTTTCCGTTATTTTGCTGCACTGTGAAAATCAGCAGACTTCACGACTGCTGGAGCAGGGTAATCCATCACAGTGAACTTATTGTCACCCTTAGATTATTGTTGCATAGTTATGCAGGTGTTTAATAAGCTGTCTAAGAGTTGGTTGGTTTACCGTGAATACAAGAAGACATGTTTACTGCTTTTGGGCTTCTTTATAATTTGAATACATGAGGTTGTGAATAAATTTTTGGTTTTGGTTTTGTGGGATTTATTTGCAGTCATCACTCTGTGTTGTCAGACTGCCTTTGAATGCGCTAACAGCAAAAAGAGCCCATTTTTATTTCTAGACATCTTTGCAATGTCTTGAAAAGATGAATTTTAACTTACTTTTTCAACCAAATTTAGACATACAGGGATTTGTTTTTAAGGCCATGACTACCTGACAAGATTTAGCCCAGAAAACAATGTTAGTGGTCATTCAGTGCTTGGTGGGTACAGTCGGAAGAAGATTGTTTGTCAGTCTGCAGTAAGATATATTTAGCAGGTTTTGTTTTGGGACAAATCCCCACCCTTCTGTCCACATATTTGGAAAGCATAAGGCAGGGAAAAAATAGCTAGCTTTCACTTGCATACTGGTGAGCAGCAGCAAGACCTTAGCAGAGAACAGAGTAGGCATGAATGACAAAGGGCATCATATGCATTAAGGCAGACACAGAATGCAAAGAAGGAACTGTGGTGGGTTGCAAGGTGGCTTGCAGGTGTGCAGTAAGAATGTGCAAGAAAAAACTCTTTAAAGACAGTGTCTTTTTGTGATTTGCAAACTGGATATTTACAAAGATGAGGATCAGCTGAACCATCAGCCGATACTCCAGGCTGAATTTACCTGAGCTCAGCTAATGCTCTGTTCAGTTTGTGTAAATAGTTATGATAACTTGGTAAAAGGAAAATGGGTACATGGGTTGAAGCAATTTAAAATGTATGTGTGCAATACACATCCATGGATTGCATTAGGGGAATTACAAAATAAGTAACTCCAAGAGAATTTTTCATCAGTCGATATAATGATTTCCATCCGATTATGTAACAAAGAGGGAAACTGTCTCAGTGGCAAGCCAAGAAAAGAAGATAACAAAAGACACAAAATGAATAGACAAATTATTGTATTGCACTGAAAGCCAGGCACTCTGAAAAATGTGTCTTTTGTAGAATAAAATAGATATTTGTAGCTAAAATCAAACTGCTTATCTTGCTAAGATGCTGAGCTGTCGATTCATTTCATTTCAATTCATTTTAGTTAAACACATAGATAATGACTTGAAAGTGATCCTATTTTGTGTTTCCTTCTTTTCTGTCTGTGTATATGGTGCTCCTGGTAATCATGGCCAAAGCTTAAAATAATGAGGTCAGTGTATGTATAAGTACAACTAATCCCTATAAGCAAAAGGCTCAGGCTTCAAACTACTCTAACAGCGTTTTTCTACTCTTGGCTCTGTATGGCAGAGAGAAGGGATATCCTAAATATGGTAATCCCAGGCATACATCTCCTACCACCCACTGTTTAGATGGGCTTTTTTATAAGGGACAACCAATCAGAAGAAAGTTTCCTTAAGGGAAGGATGAAGAAAGCTCAAAAAGCTTGTTTCAGAGGATGAGCTGAGGGGTGCACCAAGGCCTGTTATAAGATGAAAGACATAGTTTCAAAATCATGCAAAACTATTTTAGTAATGTCCAAGAATAAATATATAGAGGAAATGAGCATAGTGGGTTCCCTTTAATTCGTTGAAAACAATCTCGGGCACCACTTGTAATATCTCAAGATAAATAGGTTTAGTATTTGTTCGGTAATGTTAGCTGGTTATTTTCCTTATAAACAACAGTAGTCATACTGTGAAACCCTTTTGGAAATGGTATTTTATTCTTAATTATGCCTTTTGAAAAGCTGCCTTTGTATGTGGTTACATTTTTTGATGCACTGTGTTGAGTGTGTTTCTCCGACTTGATTATATATTTAAACATCAGAATAAAAAGAATTTTTAAAACAGATACCTTCAAAGGGTTGAAAGGTTTTCTACTTACTCAGGAGGGGTTTCTGCATCTCTGTTACTTTATCTCTTTTTCTTTTTTCTTTTCTTTTTTTTTTTTTTGCAGGCTATGTTTTTGATTATTATTCCTAATTAGTAAATGTGATATTTTTAAACATTTCATTATGTTAGTTTGTTAACCAAGATACATTTCTGCAATCTTAGTTCACTAATCCTTCAGTCAAAATGTCTGCAGTTTAACTGACCTGGCTTCAGAAGAAAACCCTGCATTTCAAGACATAAGATCAATGATTCTTCCTCCTTTGTTGTGAACCCTGCTGAGTTCTGACAGCGTGTGTGTTCACACCTTTACTGAGCTGTTATTTTAATTGGCTTATGCTTCATGATTTTCATAAACCAACAGGACTGTTTCTGTGGCCAGTGTGTTGTCTGTCTTTGATGCAATCTCACGGCGAGGTTTGGCTCGCTCCTTATGTCCCGCTGTCTGCTCGAACATTCAGAGGCAGATCGAGCAAATTCCGGCAACCCTCATCTCTTCTTAATTAAATCATTAACTTTGTGATGATTAGTGGAGCTGGACTGTTTAGAGTTTGTGATTTGGTAGTAAGATGATCGGTCAGTTGGTGGTTGCATGTTGATGATCAAAGTAGTCGTTAAGGTACCTCACAGAGATCTCCAGGAGGTACTTTGTGACCTAACGTCAGATCTGGTTTGGTGGTTTTGTTCAATGTGTAATCAGTTGCTGCAGTGTTACAAAAATAAAGAGAAAGACACAGAGCATGCAGTTCAGCTTCTACATTGCATCTCATATCAGATACTGCAACAAATACTGAAAATATCTCTGCATAACTTTATTCCAGTCCTTTTAGTCCACATGTTTTCACCTCTTTTTCACAGTTACTAAGAACAAGAATGCATTTTTGCAGTAGGTGTTCTACAATTTCACATGTATTTGATCCTCGTCCTCTCCTATTTAAATGGTGCGCAGTCACGCTTGCATCAAAAATCATAGAGTAAAGTTAATAACTTATAGTGACTTTTTTCCAAGACGGCTCTCGGGGACATAAAATCCACCGCACCACAGCATGCCAGCTATCAGTGTTCAGCGTAAAGTTGCTGCCTGAGGCTGTCACAGGTCACTAAACTTTATATTTCCACACAAATGATCAAAATAGATACACAAACTCATACAAATGCAGTGCATAGATCAAAACTTTAGTCTTTCCACTCCACGTTATTGTTCCCTTATGTTTCCTGGTTCAGCTGTTAATTGGATCTTTGATAGCAATGAAGCAATGAAGACACTCCTTTTATCTTCCCGATTGTATCTGGGGAGCAGGCACAGGTCTCTCTCCCTAGTCCCCACTCTGCTCAAATGCTCTAGATGTCAATACTTTCACCTGAAGTGTACTGCAGCTCTGTTAGTGTGTCCCCTTGTCCAGCTTTATAAATCTGAAACATTACTCGCTTCTCTGAGGCGACAACAAATTCCTGAGGCTGCTAAACATTAACAGTCAACTCTCAATTAATTTTTATCCATTTTGTTAACACAAAAGTGGCCACGCATTGCCTCAAATGCAAAACCATCATTTTAATATGTGGAGATGCAGGTTTCATTTTGGTGAAGCTGAATTCATAAACAGCATCCAGAGCTTATCAGAATCATGTCGCTCCTTTCCACGCGGAAGCTCGTGAGGCGAAGTCGGTGCTTTTAAAATGATTACTTTTGTAATATAAAAAGTGAACTTTGGATAAATCACTGTATACCACGAGATGTAGCTTAGCAACACACAAAACGCAGCAGCCGATGAGACAGCCAGGATGGCTGTGATGAATTCAGTGATATGCTGATGGAGGTGACTCATCTGTAGACACCAAACATGAATGTGCTGGAATGAACCATGTGTGTTTCATCGATCTCTCTCACCTCTTGCAGTCAGCTCTCGTCGCTGCACAAAGCGCACTCTCTGAGGAGGAAGAAGAGGAGAAACATGCTGGCGATCTTTGGTTTCCGTAAAAGCCGCAACCAAACTCTGTCCCATCCGGGGCCCGAGTCAGAAGCTGAGGTTTATGGAGATGGGAGTCACACTGTTGCTACAGCACCCACGGGGTTAGTGTATTTGCACGCACACACATGCATGAGGATTCTTCTCAAGAAAGATTTGGCCTTGAACTCACAGATGGAAATACAAAACGTCAACTAGGAGTTTATCTTTCCATATTCAACGCTACATCTTCACATCTTTTGCTTAGTATCTTGATTCTTGTGAGGACACTCCACAGCACTGAACCCTATGAATAGTTCAACAAATATCACTCTTAATCTTCCTTATTTCTTTGTTGATATAAGAAATGGCTGATAGCTGCCAAAGCGCAGGCAGGCTGATACCAGAGTGTGTACACAGATGTAGATGGCAGCCGGTGTCTCCGATTCTGGATCCAACAGTCAGCCGAGTGATTAGAAATGAACACGCTGCATGTCAAATACAGATTACAATGGTATTATATCTGATTTTTGCCAGAAAATTGATACTTTCTAAATGCCCTGTTCTAAAAATTTGTTACATTTTTGTGTATTTTGAATATGTGGGATAAATTAGGAGAAATTGTGGACATTTTTTTCGTCTTCCAACTTTTAGGACAGCAATGGAGAATGTATACACTCTCCTCCAGCCTCCAAGGTCTACTGCCAGAGCTGGATCTCCCAGCGAGGCGGCTGATGGGAAAATGAATGACCTCCAAGGGAAAAGTACTATCGTTCTGAGTCCACCACCAGTGCCAGGCATCCCTCACACATGTGTGGGTGGAAGCAAACACCCATTTTATTCTCCAAGAGAGGTAGGGCCAGTGTAATCCACTATTGTTATTAACTGAAAGTTTGTAACGCGTCCGTAACCTCTTCTTGTTTTGTTTTGACAGAAATCTGAAGTGGATGCTGTGTTTGAACAGCCGGAGGATACAGACAAGTACTGGGCGGACGACAAACAGAGGACGGCAGAGGTGCTGCAAGCAGACAAGCAGTGGATGATAGCAGCAAGGCATGGCGATGTAGACAGACAGTGGTTTGACGACAGGCTGCAAGACAGAGATGCGAGAACGACCGACAGACAAACAGACAGGTACTGGACTGAGAGCAGGCATCCAGACAGGCACATGGACAGACAGTGGACTGTAGACAGACACACTCAGAGGCAGATTGACAGAAAAATTGAAAGACAGTGGATGGGCGGCAGACAGATAGAAAGGTCATGGTCGGAGAACAAGCCAGCAGACATGCAAGTGGACAATCAGTGGAATGAGAGCAGACATCAGGGAAGAAAGACAGACAGACAGGTCCAAGCACTTCAACTAGCTCAAAGGCCACTCCCTCCATACCCATCGGACAGGACGCCGTCTCCAAAACATGAAACAGATCCTCTGAAAAGCATAGAGGCTTCAGCCATAGAGTGGCATCCGCAGGACACGCAGGGAGACAGACATGCATGTCCTGATGCAGGTGGAGTTTTCTCAGAAGGCTGGAAGATGAGCGGAGGTGGAGGAGGAGGTGGCTTTTCTGTCAGTCGAGCGACATCAAAACCTGACCCCCCGCCACAAAGCAGCAAACCCAATCTGTCCAAGCTGAGGCAGAGGCATCGACTTGAGAGCTCAGACGCTCTGCCAGGTAATACACAGGTCAACCGTGTTCATTTGCTGCAGGTCAAAAAGCTTGTTTTAGCTTGCAAAGAGTTTTTGCCGCAGTCTTTGCCGCAAGTCTACATGCCACTCACTTCTCTTTTATCTATAGCTACAGAGGAGGAGGAAGATATAGAGAAGGACCCTGGAAATATGGAGAAGAAAGAGAAGGAAAAGAGACGAGATTCTGAAGGTCACCCTCCCCCGATTCCTGAAAAGGTATGAAATTTAAAGCCACACACAAGTCGGTTTGTTCTGTTTGCTCAGTTGTTTTTAGTGTATATTTAAACCAAATGTGTTCATTGATGATGTTGTCTCTGTGTTCGTTCACATGTGCTGTACTCATGCCTAGCCAAAGACCTCCTCGTTTGTGACTTTTCCAAAAGAATCAGCCAATGAAAGGAACTTACCTCCTCCTCCCGTCCCACCTCCTGTTGATAAGCCAATACATGGGTTGCCAGACAGAGCTGCAAGCCAAGGTACCTGGGCTGAAAACAATTAGCAGACATGCTTTTTTAATGTACTCAAACAATTTATTTCTACTTTTCTGAAGCAACAACCACTAGCCTGCTGATTTAGCGAATTAACAGCATTTAGACTTGCCACCGCAATGACCTGCTTTAAGCCACAATCCAGTCAGTGAGTGATGTGTTTCAGGGTAGAATTCTTGGCATTGATCGTGAAGTCTTCAGAACTCTGCAGAAGGCATGAAACAAAATCTTTCAAAGATTTTACTTCATTTGGTGAGGGTTGTTGCTTGATGGTGGTCCATGATTGATATCATAATCAACAAACCATCAGAGAGCCCTTGTGCTCTGTAGATGAATACATTGTCATCATGGAAGAGAAAACTCCCATCAGGGCAGAAATGTTTCATTGCAGGATAAAATTCATTAATCAGAACAACTTTGCATTGATTGTCGACGATTTTTCGCTCTAAGGGGACAAGTGGGCTCAAATCATGCCAACAAAGTATTCGACTTCTGGGTCCAGTGGCCCGAGCTTTTCCTAGAATTTGTCACCTTATAAGCAGAGCCATAGGACTGCAAAGGTTTGTCAAGGACCACAAAGGAAATGAAGAAGAAAAAGAGATATAACTAGGTTGTGTGCAGATCTCCTTTAACTGAATATTTTAATTGACAAAAATGTTACTGATTGAACTTTTTAACAGGAATGTAAAATTTGATAGATTTGAATTGATTAGAACACTGATGGTGGCTCTAACCTAACATTAAATGCTGTAATCTTGTCTGTTTTCTTTATATAAATTATCCTTTGTAGAATCCTCTATCAAGGCATCAAAGTAACTGTGTGGCCACTACAGGGTCACATTTGCAGCTACTCCTATGTGCAGACACATTGCACGATTTCCTCTTGGTGAAGTGTGTTTGCAGGATCAGAAAGTCCCACATTCAGGGACTTTGGGTGATTTCTGATCCTTTCCCCTGGAGAATTGTTCCCCCGACTATAAAACTCTGGCTGAAATGATGCTGGTAATTTCAGTCTCCAGTGTAGCAGCAGAAGCAGAGTCTAGCCTTTAGAATAATAAGACGAAAGCCTCTGCGATAAACTCCCTTGGCGTATTTGATTACGCCAAAAGCAGTCCCCCACCTTAGGTCCACTTAGTCAATACTTGCCTGCTTAGCCAAATTGACTGTTTTACTGGTCCTGCTTTAACAGCAGAAAAAGATTCAGTTATTTTTTGTTTCGTGTTGACATGAGAAGTGACCACAGAGCCTGTTTGCTTTTCTGCATTCATATGCATACCCTTTTCTGTGTATTAGTTCACGTGATCGAGTGTTCTTTTAAAACAAATGTAACAATATTAAATGTCGCATTTAAAAAACATGAAAATGGCAGGAACAATAACATCACGGCAGAGTTATTCTGTCCCTTGTCCGTCCAAAACAAAATTTAAAGATACCTCCTGTTGTGTGTCAATCACATGTTGTTCAGGCGACGAAGGACTCAGGCCTCAAGCACCAGTGAAGCCACAGAGGAACAGAAAAGCAATGTCCTGTGATGCAGGTATAATCGCATTATGAGCTGCAGCTATTCACCTTAGAATGTTATACGCACACTTTTGTGAATGAAACACGTTTTGTTGATCTCTGTTTGCGTGAAGCGTCTCTATCTAACTGTTAATTTGTGTCTTCTGTCCTCGCTGAACTCAGGCACTGACAGGGAAAGCCCTAATAACGTTGAGAAGCCCCCAAATCGCAAACCCCCCGTGAAAAAACCTAGACTACCCCAAAACAGAAATAAGTCCCTGGACTTGTCTGGTACATGTTTCTCTGTTTTTATTTATGTGTGTTTGTGTGTGTGGGTGGGCGACCAGCTGTAATCAGTTACTATGTGTGTGTTACCATAATGTGGAAGTATAATTACTGTCTATAAAGCATTAAACACAATTATAATACAGTGGAAAATTAGGTAATGTATCTGTAGCTCTCAGCTGAACGGTACTGATTATCTATTTAATGATCCTGTTCCACCGTACAGACAGCTTCAACTCAGCACCTGGAGAAAGCGAGCTGTTGTGATACCTGAGAACTTCACCTGCCGCTGTCAAGCCAGAGTTGTCATCCAGCGAGGTCAAAGAGCGAAGAGGAGGGAAAAGGCCTAACATCAGAGCAGGACATCATAAAACACTGTTCACTCGCTTCGGTTCAAACGCTTTCCTCTCGTCACTTTCCTCCCTCTTCACCCTGAGTTTCTTGTCTTTGCTTTTCTCTCATGTGAAGCTCTTTTTGTGGCTACAGTATTTTAAAAGTATTTGCTACTTTAGAAAAACCCATGAGATCATTGTCGTGTGTGTGTCGGTGGACAGCCGGCTGAGTGCTTGAGCGTCGTGGCTTCGCTAGGCAGAAGAATACAAATGTCTTTATTAGAATGTGGTTTCTTAAATCTGCAATGCATTTTTGACCGCTGATACAGTTGATTGCCTTGGTTGACACTTGAAAATGAGTTGCTTCTTATCAAATGAAACTTGATGATTTATATCTAGTTTTGCTTTCAGGAACTGAAAGTTAATATATTTTATAGAAAAAAAAGAAATATTATGTTTGAGCACCGTCACTGTATGAATAAAAGCCTAATGAAAAACAAAAAGTAGGATGTGTTTATTGCCTGTGCAAATCCATTCAATCATATTCATAGTTTGTAGTTTATATAAACAGTGGATTAAATCCCAATTTGTATGTGAAAGGCTGTGTTTGTGTTATATGTATAGTTCCTATGGGCTGGTTTGACCTCCTGATGGACCTGGGAACAAAAAAAACAAACATATTCCTACACACACAAAACAACAACAAAATTGTTGATCAGATGTTTTTTATGTAAAGTTAAGTAATACTTCATAACAGATAGATTTAAATAATGTCTTTTTATAGTAAAAATTCACTGGTCCTAGTTCCTAACATGTAAATACTTACTGGTTTGCTCACTTTTCTGAGTGTTAACTCGGCGTCTTTTGAGTCTATTAAATTGGCAGATATAATACTGTGTATGTGATGAGTTATTATCTTGTAAAAACAAGTTAGGATTTTATAAAACAACTCATACATACAAGATTAAAAAAAATATTAACACATGGTTGGTTTTTGTCAGACAAAAATTTGACAAAATTCTAACATTTTTTGTTCATATAGCTTTTTTATGACATTTTATACAACAGTCTTAATTAGACTTAAACTGACTTTTTAATTTGGATTGATAATGATAAATAATAGTGCACTTCAATAATATAACTCAATTACAGTTTTTTTTTTTTACAGTTCACTGTCAGTTTGCACACCTTTTTCATTTTGATTTTTAGCGTTCATTTTAGACTTGATTTTTTTTGTCACTCATTTTCAGCCCAATCCTTATAAATGACCATAAGAAGATTTGGGTTTTTTGTTTGTTTGTTTGTTTGTTTGTTAAGCCACTTAGTACTGAACCATGAATTATGCAAGCATAAGAAATGGCCTGAACACAAGTGATGGACCAGTTTTGTGTCGACACATAACAAAAAACTAAGAACTTAGTTTCATTTCAATCTTTGGGCACTTTGTTACTAGAAGCCTGTCACAAAAACATACGTGTTTATTTCGTGAAAATAACAGCCATGAATTAATATTTTTGCACTCACAGGGAGATTACCACTGAGCTATTACCTGAAAACTTGATATATCTCAGGATGGTGTGCAGGGGAAGAAGTCAGTCTTGCGAAAGGGAAATAGGGAAAGGCTGTGGTGTGCTAAGCTACACAAGAAGTGCACTGAAAGTCAGTGGCATGATGTTTTATGGAGTGATCGATCTAAATTTGGAAAGTCTGTCTCAATTTGTACCGAGGAGATCAAGAAAGAGCTATAACAGTGAGCGCCTACACCCATTTGTAAAACACAGTGGAGGCTCTGTCATGGTTTGGGATTGCAGCCAGTGGTGTTGCGGATCTTGTCAAATTTGATGGAATTACGAAAACAGAAAAGTACCATCAGATTTGATCCACTGTGCAATGCTATCTGATTGACAACAGCTTCATTTTTCACCAACCAAACTACCAAGGCAGTTAAAGCATAACTAGACAAAAAAAGACACAACAGGACAGTGCCGATCGTGAACTGGCCCAGAAAGCTTGTCTAAAACAATTTAAGTTGTGTGAATATCCTTTCAGGTAACAAGAAAACAGTTTGAGATTAATGTCTTGAATATTAGATTAAAAGGCAACCAAACTTCTTTCTATTTAACTCCTAATAAGGTTAACAGCTTGGAGGTGGTCATGAAAGTTGCTGACTAATCCTGCCATTATATGTGTCACTAAGGTCACATGATCAAGGTGTAACTGGGATTTGAAACACCTGGAAAGGGATCTCAAGATTTATGGCTGATGCTTGGTATCGTAGTCCACCTCTAACGATGGATATAAATGAACCCTTCTCCTCTCATAAAGCAGCTGTCTTCTTTGTCCAAACTGTGGATATATTTTTTTTAAAAAACTCCTTTAAGTGTTGTCCTGGTGAGCTGGATCTCCTGTGTTGCACCTTGTGTTGGTGGAGTGCTTGAGTTGTTTGTTTGTTCATGGGAGAGCCTATAACCTATACATGGGAGAGACCAAACACCCACATCACAGACGCATGGTTCAAAAGAGCTTTTGGAAGATTAGAGGTGAAACATCTTAAAGAACCTAAAAAGAGAAGTTCATTTGCCTTCAATTCAAGTGTTTTAGTCTACCATAACATGAACCTACACAGATAACTCAGGATTTCATCATATATATATATATATATATATGTTTGTGGCTGCTGGATGTGTAATTAGGCAGCTTTTTCCAAAAGTCAACTTTAAGACAATAATATCATTTTGGATTTGTTTTTGCTGCCCCCATGTGACCAAAATGTCAAAGAAAAATATGAAAAGAAATGAAGCCATGGTAGGAGGGCAGCTCCTCTGATGAAATTGTGTCAAGGCTTAAACCATGCACACGGAAACCAATTAGCAGAGACCGTGAATGGCAATTCAGTGACTTACAGTGATGACAGGCAAACTGGCCATGACAGACTTAAACTCATTTCAACTTTGAGATAAGCAGCTGAGGTGAAAACAGAATACCACTGACTGACAGAGGATGCTGTAGGAAACTTACAGCTGGAGCATCTCTGTCATAGTGACCAGCTATCAACTGCAAAGAGAAATGAATAGAGTCGTTTTCATGGAGATAGAGCCTTATGCATTATTAGTGTCATGCAGCCAGTAGAATGATCCAACAAATGATGTGAGCTTCTCTGTGATGACTTCAATTACCAACCAATCTGCATACCAGTTTTAGTGAGTGAAATTGTAGTATTTAATTTAAATGTTACAAAGTACTAAAGACAAGGTGTGTATGTGTGTGATATCACATAAAGATGAGACATCAAATAACCTGAATTTAAATATAGGAAAAAAACTCTCAAACAGCTAACATGGTGAATAACTTTGAGGGGAAAAATCCATCAGAAACTTTATTTTGGGGGCAAAGTTTGGCAGTTTTTGAGCAATTTGACTTCTGTGCATTCAGTTTTTTTTATGTCCTAGTGACCATTTAAATAAAATAAAATAAATGTTTTGTGCAGATATAGCCTGTAACGCATCTTGCTACTAAGGATTTCTCAACTTGTAACTCTTCTAAATGACTTCTTGTCTGGGTATCTTTTATTTTTGACACAATAAAACCATCCAAAATGCAACATCCCAAACTTCAAAATATGAGTTGAGAAACTCATAGGCAGCCACAATCATCTATTATGTACAGTCAATGGTCTCAACATTAAAGACTATTGTAAAACTACAAAGAATTTTATTTATTTGTTTGTTTATTTATTTATTTATTGGCATGTTATCTCCGTTAGCTCATGTGTAGATCGGTAGAACTAATACCAAAGGCAAAAGCTATGGTTCTGCAGTATCAAACTCTAACCGTCTGATTTTCATGATCACAGGTGGATGCTAAATTTACTTCCTGACTTCAGAAATGCCCCCCTCTGGTTGGCATGACAACCTCACATATTCGCACGTCAAAGAATGTAAAACAGCAGGGGGCGACTGATCCTCACAAATGAGGCAACCACTGGGCACACACGAACACACACACACAATCCAAGAAGAGAAGCAGTCTTGGAGGTTGTCATTAGCAACCGTGCTGTGACCTTTTTTTTTTCTAAAGATGCTGTAATGACTCAGATGCGAGTTACAATACTGCCACGCAGTGAGGAAATATTTCTGCAGTTTGCTGAAATGGAGATAAACAGGTTTATTTTTTCCCACCGAGTCAGTGATTTTTAATGAGCAAACAGCCTTTGGGGGAATGCGAAAGTGTTTGGGGTTTTTTTCAGTTGACTTAAACTAATTGCTGAGTTCATTAAATGCAACACGTGTATATTTTGCAGAGTTTATGAATGCATTTCTGCAATAGATCCCAAAACTCCCTCAGGTGGCCGGGAAATACTGGTTTTACAAGTTTGCGTTGATGAGCTCCTTGTTAATTAATCACAAACACTTTCTAGGTAAATATTTCGTTTTCCCCAAATCTACTCTGGGCTCAGCTACTCTGCCTGAGAAACAACCAGCTCTCTTCAGATTTAACATCTCAAACTCTGATTTATGGTGAGCATGGATGGAGTGTGTTGGCAGCAGCTGTAGCAATGACTTCATGACAGTGGAGTGAAATATAACGCAGGTGCTGGTTTGAACTTTTAGACCCACTTCACCTCAGAAACTGATGTGGAATCCGTTTTATCATGAAATACTTTAAAATTTATGTTATAGATTAACTGTGGAGAGACCTGCTTCAGTAAGTGCAGCTTTGAGTTCCTAAAGGAAGGTAAAAAAAATAAAGAAGAAATTAATTAACTAAAAAACTTAATATAATATTCAACATATCACACATTTTCTTTAACGTTAACACATGCAAATGATGAGAAAATACACATTATTTATTTTCATTTATGATAGGGCAGAGATTTCTGGCTTTGAATGTTACAGTATCTTATTTTAAGAAAATGTCCTGTAAAAGACATTTACTGCATGACTTTGTATGTTGTATTGGAATCACAGTGACAATTTCCCAGTTGATTAATTGGATTAAGAGAGCTATTATTAGTACTGCAAGCTTTCTGAACAGTTTCAGTGTGCAATAAATGAGCATCATTATCTATATAATTAGGCAGTCATTTGGATAATTACTTAAACACTGGATAAAACCAGATTCAACAGAGAGAAACTTTTTTGTTTTAGGAATATGATGTTTTAAAATTAGATTCAGCTTTGTAACAAATCAGAATGAGTCATCTAAAGATTTTGGTCATAAAGGTATGGACATGGTAAGCAGGTATGCTGTAGTGTTTAAATGATGCTCAGTTGGTGCTGAGGCATGATGCATCCATGGTGTCATGTTGTTTACACCAACTGATAAAGATATCTGATAAACAAAGTGTAAAATAAACACCTAAATTAAAATTTTAGCATTATTTTCCACATGTTCCACCGAACACAGACATGTTAGAAAGCAAAGAAACCAAGAAAAAAAGAACATGTAGTGTCTTGGCTTGAAGAAGTAGATTTTGCTTGGAGAGAAGTTTATTTCAACCAAAGCAAACTAGAATGGGTAGATATTAAACTCAAATACAGATGAAAATAAGACACAATGTTGGGCTTGCAACATAGCAAACCAAAACGTAATTGTCATAAGTTTTCCAGTCTTACACTTTAGGGTAAGTTTCATGGCTGCGGTTATGGTGACTGTAGCTCACCATGTTTCTTACGGATGATGTGAACACATCCTACTCTTCTCCTCATCATTCTTCTGCTTGTTACCAAGCAACATGACGATCACATAAAGGCCGAGGGAAGAGAGGAGCCAGAGAGAGAACATGTGTGGGCAGAAGAGAAAGATAAGTGAAAATAAAAGGATGCAGACAATCCAAAGAAATGCGTATGAATGTGTTCATACAAAGCTCCCAACACCCCTCCGGTATAAAATTTAAATCCTCTGCTCTTCCTTCTGAAATGAGGAGGGATCCAGCCTGACTATAGCGTCTGTGACTTATTGTAAGTGCAGAATACAACTTAAAAATGACTTTCTTCTAGATTGAGCACATTGCCTTTTACAACTAATGCCAAAATCCTTTGTCCTGTGTGTGCTGTAGTTGCATGGATAATGACTCATGAAAGCAGACAAGGAAAAGATGCAGTGTAATTTAATGTAATTACAACCACGTCTGCAAAGGTCATAAGTGAGCTGTTCAGAAGGGTTGTCATGGGAACTGCCTCCCTAATGGGTGACAGAGGCTACTGCCTTTGGAGTCATCTTTCGGCCCAGCAGCCTGTTTGTCAGATGGTGTGGCTCAAACAACATCAGTCCATGGTTTGTAGCAACTAATGAAGACAACCTACAGAACTACTGCTCACTGCTAATTATGTAATTCTGTCATATAAATACAGCAACCAGGAAGAACTTGGCAGCTTCTTTCTAAGAGTGGGTTATCTCACTTGAAGTCATAAAAATGTGCAAAGAACAGTGAGCAAGAGTTTAAAAGAGTTGTAAGCATACTAAGAGATGGGAATGTTAATATTTTTGCAAAATGCGGCAATGCAGTAAAAGTCAGCATGTGATTAAAATGCATCCTGATTGGAACATGAATGCAATCAAAACTCTGGAATTAAAGCGCACTGTTGCCAAATTGGTAGAAATTTAAAAGGGTGAGCTTTGACCTGTTCATTAAACAGTCTATAACTGCCTGCATAACCAGTTGCTCACTGATGTGTGGTTACATCTATTTTTAAATGTCTTCAGGACAGGCAGTCTATTCTGTTTGAGAACTGGGATCATTTTAAGCCATGGTTCAAAAGTCAAATTCACATTTGTAGCTGTCAGTCACACGTGCCTCATGGACCGCCCATACCTAACAAGCATGCTGAGACGGTATTGCAAAAAAAATAAATAAAAACACGTAAGAAGAAAAGTTGATGCTGAAACCTTGAAGACATACATTTTAAGACAGACATCATTTGCACTAACTGACAGTTGTTTTAAACAGTCACTGGATACTTGAACTAGGTCTGCAAGTATTGGCTTGGAGCCCTTTTGCTTTCAGAGCTCAATTAATTATTTCTACTATAAATTCAACAAGGGCTGGAAATGTTCCTCTGAGATTTGTGCAAGGATAGCTTCATAATATTACTGCTAATTTGTCTGCTGCACACCCATGATGCAAATTTTCCATTTCACCACATCCTAAAGGAGATCTATTGAGCTCTGGTAACAGCGGAGGTCATCTTAGTACAGTGGAATCATTATGTTCAAAAAAACGACTTTGAAATGATTTGAATGATCAGAAGATGTGTACACGGTGGCCATAGAGATATAGACTAGATCCGCAAAAATACCCTGGTAAGCTGTGCCATTTAAAGGATGCTCATCTGTTGGTAAGGAGTCCAAAGTGTGCTAGTAAAATATCCCTCACACTATTACACCACTGATCTACCATCCAAATATCACACCAGAGATGGAGGCTTTTTAGACCATGTAACGCTTTTCTCGCTAATGTTTAAGCTTCTATGGTATGCTTTTCTGCATACATTGCTTGTAACAAGTGCTTATTTGAATTACTGTTACCTTCCTATCAGCTCAAAGCAGTCTGGCCCAAAGAACCGCAGCACACTGGATATTTTGTAAACCTCAGAGACAGTAAGTGTGTGACATCTCAGTAAATCAGCAGTTTCTCAAATACTCAGCCCAACCCATCTAGCACTAATAACCATAGCACATACAAAGTCACTTAAACCACCTTTCTTCCACACTGATGCCCAGTTTGAACTTCAGCAGGACACCTGAACCACTCCTAAATGCACTGAGTTGCTGCCATGTGATTTTCTAATTCAGTTGAACATACCTGTGAAGGAAATCTACAACATGGTGAAGCTAACGTTTCTTTGAATCCTAATTATGGACAAATGCAATTATTACTAGAGGAAATATACAAATCATTTTTAAACTACCCAAACCAAAATATTAGTAACCAATGAAAATGGGGGTGTATGTATATTTACTTGATACTGGTTATGCGAGTGTGTCTATCTAAAAGCATAGATGAGGTGTTGAGGTACATTCATAGATGTGCATCTATGCACATACACAGATACTGTTAGGTACAATATGTCCACGAAAAGTTTGTATAAAAAATGAAAAGTATAGGTTAAAATGTTGAACATGTCATTTTTGGGCTGTTGGAGCATGGTGGCACTTGCAGGTGGATTCTAGGATAAACTGCGGTGTTTAAGAGGAACAGCTTCAACTAATTTGAAATGAATTGGAAATTGTTAACAAAAATCACATTTTGTCATGAGTAAAATTAAATCCACACATTCAATCAAATATTAGAATTAATAAAACTGCTTGAAACACATACTGTTATAAAAAGAACAAACCTTTATTACAGTTTTTAAATGATCAAAGCATAAAGGAGGTATGCTGTACAATACAGTGCAGTATGAACATAAACACAAAGAGGCAAAGCTATTTCTAAAGAAAAACGAGGCAATGCAAACCCACCAAAATAACCAGATTAACTCATAAATACCACAACATCCGTCTGCAGAATCTGTTTAAAGCAAACACAGTTGTAAATGTCCTAACAGCTAAAATAAATGTTTTATTTTTATTCTTGCACTAATGTAGATACTTTCAAAAAGTTTGACGATCTTACTGAAAATTTTACTGCATCTGAATTATTGATAAGTGAGGTGCACTATTAACTCAGGGAATAGTATTAGCATTAAAGTGCCTGACGTGTTTGTGACATTAAGAATGACAGTAAAAATATCCTAATCCTGCAAGAGGATAAGAATCAGAACAGCCACACGAGTGAGGATGGAGGGAGGGGCATAGAGGGGGAATGAATTAACAGATTTAGTGTCATCTCTCAGTCTGGGAGAGGAGCCAAAGTATCGACCACCTTAATCCCTTCATCCCTCTCTTCCTCATGCTCATCCTCCAAAACCACCGCCTCTGTCTCTCTGTCTGTTGCCACCCCCAATTTCTATCTCTCTTCATCTTTGTTGTTTTTATTTTAAAGATTAAAGCCGTCTAATACTTTTTGTTTGCGTGTTTAGTGTTGACGTAATGTTGTGCTCATAGACATGTTAAACTGTCAGATTTAGAGTCTGTCATTAATTGATTATTTAAAAAAAAAAAAAAAAAAAGAAAATTATGGCTTTTATGGATCAAATGAAGAGTTCATTTATTAATGGATTTTATATTCTGTAAGTGCATAATTATGATGCGAGTTAAAGTGATCAGTATTCAAGCATTATGTGTATGAATAATAGTAAGAACATCATAATATGTGTTATTTTCCTTTTAAGATTGTAGCTTGTTTTGTGGCAAATGTCTCCAAAGGATTAAACTCTTAAATATCAAAATATCAGTAGAAGTGTACAAATAGAGACGATAAGTGTATCCATTGATCTGAGGTGGGAATAGATGGTTGAGTCTAGGGTAGGTGAGGTAATAGCAGTGCTTCTGACAGCTTATGTGTACATTACAGATGGTTTATGTAGGCACAGGTATCTGTTAATCTGACACTAGTTTCAGAGGGAGAATCAGATCTAATCCCGTGACTAGCCTCATAATTCCATTCAGATGAGTAAGACGGTCTGGAGTGGAAATCAATAAAAGACTGTAAATAGCTTACAGGATATGAAATGTGTAAGCTTATAGGTGCACAAGTTCAAAGTCAAATTTAAATGGGCAATTTAAAGCTTAGCAGCTGAAGTGATGGATTAGAAGCCTGTTAGAAAAACACTCGGCTTAGAGGACCCAGGAGAAGGAAGTTAAATGATAAGCAAAGACCCCAGAGGAAGAATGTATATAGAATATTTATGCAAATGGCTGTTTCCAAAGATAATGAGCCAATGTGATGTACACGGTCATTATGAATGCATCACAACATTCTGCATGGGTTTTCTGCTTGCTCATCATAAGGTAAACTGTAAGCAGCCTAGTTATACACCAATTCAGCCAAAACAATGAAACAAATCTGCAGAATATTGTGATGATCGTGCTCTGATCAGTTGGGAGATGCAAACAGGACGTCTGGAGCTGTCCTGTGCTTTGCACCAGGAATTTAGCAGCAGGGTTAGGCTTTCTAGAGGCTTACACATCCGGGTGCACCAGAAGCCACATCAGCAGAACGTTGCATCATAACAAAATGACCAATGGCATTCACTTCACTTGTCAGTGGTTTTAATATTGTGGCTGATCTGTGGATGCAGTATGTTCAAAAGGGATAAATGCTGCATATATGTCATTTTCACAAAAGGCATATAATAATCACAGACCTTTTATAAAAGACTATATTTCAAAAACTGTATTATTTGGAATAGGCAACAGTGGGCGGCTACACAGGTTGCAAAAGAATATCCAATTCTATTCAAGTCTAAGGTAAAATTATCCTACTTCTCCTGCGATCTATGTCCTCACTAAATGCATTCGTGATGAATTTATTGGCTTAATTGCTAGTTATGCATCCTACTGAGTCCCATGTGATGTTAATTTTGTAAACCATGGTCAAACCTTGTGATTTACCAGAGAATGCAGAGCCCATGATTCCTAAAAAATTCTCCCTCTTGATGTCACATATGATTTCAAAGCAAAAACATGGTCAAAATAATTACATATAGACTATTAATCTGAGCGTTACATTCCCCTGAGTGGTGTACAAGGTGAGGGGGGAGTAACAAAAAGTGTCCAGGTCAGAAAAAGGAGTCAAGGAGGCAAAAGGGTTAAATTAAAGAGTTTTATTAAAGTTTCTGTTAATATTCAACTAAAAGAGACGGACAAGCCGCTATCACCATTTAAGGAAACAAACAAATTAGTCAATTATTGGTCAATAAAGTAAAACATAAGTCAAAAAGAGAGAGGGCAGCTCACTAGCTGCACATGGCACTCTGGGCCAGAGCTCACCTGTCCCTGGGCTTAAATCCCTTTAATTACTGACGAGAGTCAGCTGCACAAAAGAAAAAGGTGGCAGCTAAGGCAGGAGAGATTGAAGGACACGCCCACACAGGCACCTTCAGGAGGAGGCCCTGCTAGGGCCGTAACACTGAGCCATCCTTTATATACAGTCTATGATGATTACTATTATAAATAACTCAATACCTGTGCTATAAATTAGGAGAACTGGAATACATCCTAGTAGTATATTAATTGTAATGTCGCTTTCAAGTTAAAGCCAAAATACTTGCCATCAATCCTTTTAATATAGAAACTACTTTTTGAAGCCACTACAAATAAAATTTCAGTCAAAAAAGTCAAAATTAGTGCATGTAGATGTTGTAAAACCAGGACGAAATATAAAGCATAATATAACATTTGTGTCTTTGGCACAATGTGATTATCCTACAGGCATCATTTAACCGGTCACGTATCTTTTTTGAGTACTGTGTTGTTTCTGTGTGTTTGCGTGTGTGCATGAAGAGTGAAGGAGACAAAGGACAAGGGAGGGAGCCCCTGTGAGGTGAGACGGGTAAGCCTGTTGCTTGTAGCAGAGTTAGTCAGGATTAGGACATGTATCTGTGGGATAAGACCGAGTTACTGGGACCCTACAGTGCTCCAGCTAACACCATCTGTCCTAACAGTCCAGGTCTATCCTCAAATCAGTCACTCTCTCATTCCCTCCGTCCTATCTGTCTGTATTCTCTTACTCATGTCTCCTGCTTTTTGTCAACAAGTTGTTTCCTCCTGCTGTTTGTAGTTGGCCTCATCCTGAGTTTCTCAGTAGCTCCTGTGGTGAAGGAAGTAAGGGGGGGAGTACAGTCCAAATAGTCCAAGTCATGTCCTCTGTTGGCCTTCAGAGCCTCTAAGTAGTAATTCTGAAGGCTATGAAACCGGGTTAAGAGCTGATAGGGGGGTCAGTGTCACATTCAGGGGGTCAGGGCCAATAGCCTGCTCAAGTTTTCGGAGTCTTTTCTGCCAGATCATCAATTTACATCTAAAAGCATCCTGCAAGGGAGTGTTTCCAGTTTTATCTGTTGTGAAGAAATGTTAGTGTAATAGTGCATGATGTATTTTCTTTCTAAATATATTGTAAGACTAATATATTTTTATCGGCATGGATGATATTAAGTCATAGCGTGCAGTCAGTAAGCTTAACATGAAGACAGGAAACAGGATACGATGTCATCACAGTTAGCCTGGCAAAGCTAAGCTAAACATTTCCTCCGCAAATCAAATCCAGACTACGCTTTGCAAAGAGTGTGTCTTTATAGTTATTTCCCTACATCATGTCATCATGTTGTACTTTGTTTTCTTTTGTGAATTGTTGTGTTTTTTGCTTTCTGTCTTTATTCCTTTCTTTCTCTTTGCTGTGTCTCGTAAACTAATCAGCCTGCCATCTATATCTAGTTTTTATTTACCTCTCTCATCATCTGTTTCCCCTCATGTGCAATCCCATGTTTCTTGCCTTTGTCCCCAGTGCCTAACTTTTTCTGTTAGTTTGGATTTTTTTTTTTCTTACCTTCTGTTATTACTGGGCTTTGGCTTATCAGCTTTTTGAGGTTTCAGAAAGTGGAGGCTTCAGTTTTGCATTAAAATGATTCTGTGTTTGGCTCAATATATCATCGTACTCTAATTAAAGTATGCCAGACATGATATGGAAAAATTATGGTAATGAAAAGAAAAGTCATTGTTTTTGTTCCAACTACTTGTTACCAAGTTACAGCTGGACTTTGCATACAATATGCTCAAATATGATGCTACTCTGCTTCAAGGAGTCAGAGCTTCTTTGATATATGATGACATAATTTTCTAATTATTACAAGAATCTTTTTGCTACTACTACTACTCTATGTAAGAAAAAAGCTTTTGTGTCACTGTGTGTTTAATGTGATAAAACAACACCAGCCAGTCAACATACTGGTCGACCTCTACTACGTTATCTTAATCACACGACCTCAAAACTTACCTTTGCCTCTAAAATAAAAGAGCAAACGAACAGTGAATCATTTGAATCAACTTCAGGTCACACCTGCGTGTAAGGCACACTGAGATGCTAAAAGATAAATGTGTGTAGATGCAGGAGGAGTGATTGTGTGTTTGTCATGAAGTATGAGGTAAGTTCCTCTGTGTCTCTCCCTCTCTTTGTCCCTCGCCCTCACAGGAGGCCCTGTTGGTTTAGCTGCTAAGCTTTCCCCGGAAACACAAATGATGGCCAGATAGAGAGGTTAAAGTAGAGAGCAGAGGAAACAGAAACTGAAAGAAGAGAACAGAAGCTTTTTACCTTTAAATTCTTTTCTATTTTACTATGTCTATTAAATCTTATTTAGCTGTCAGTAACATCTCTGCTTATTAAAGATTTATTTTTTTAATTACATAGTAAAATACTAAACTGTTTATCAGTCTTGTGCTTTTTTTTTCCACGAGTCAGCATGTCTGCTTTCAATAAAGGTTTTGTTTACAGTCCAAATCAGATTTGTGAAGGCACTATTAACTTACTGATTCCTGAACGAGACGCTATTAAGACACTGAGAGACTCGGGATTAACAAGTTTAGCTTTTAAGGAGCATCGAGAAACGCTTGTTGTGCATTTCCCTGCAGACTTAAATGGCTTGGAAGAAGAAAAAAAAACAGCATTAGTTCACAGATTTTGATCCTAACTGTGAGAGGCAGGGTAGTAAGGCGACGCGGGGGGTGCTAATTTCAAATCACGAACCTCTTTGTTGAAATGTTTTGGGTCTGTACCCACAGAGATGAATATCTACCAGCTGAAAACATATCCAGTTAGTGAGATCATTGTTCACTGATACATTTTCAGTCATACATCTAAATTATCAGTCTTTTATGCTTAAAATGATATTAACTTATACTGCTACAAATTAATCCAGACATAATGAAGCACAGAAGTGCTGTTTGCCTTTGGGGCCAGTAGGCAATACATAATTAAGACTCATTACTTTGTTTGAATAAATCCATAAATGGGATGAGCTTAATGGGTGAATCACTGCTGGTATGTATTTATTTAATATTAAACAGTGGTAATAGAAATTACACCAGAAAACATTCAATTCAGTTTTATTTATATAAAGCTAAACCACAACAGCAGTCACCTCAAGGCAATTTATATTGTAAGACAGAGACCTACAATAATGCAGAGAAAATAATGAGAAATATTAGGCATCAAATGCACAAAAGCAATACTATAAAAATTATAGATATTGTATTGTATCAGTGGATATAATTACTTTATGTTGTAGACTGTCAACATAAAACCATGTTAGAATAAACCAACAGCCAGCTGGTTTAGATATTCAAAACCTGTGTTATATATATATATTTTTTTTTTTTCTCTGGGAAATTTACCACGATGAATTTTAAAAAGTGAATATATTCAAGTAAGATAAAAGTACCTTGAAATTGAACCAAAGCACAGTACATGAGCAGATTGCACCTCTGCTGACAAGTACGTTGGACACTGGTTTAAATTGACAGTGTCCAATTGCTGCAACACAATTTTTATCTAAATCCTGTAATTTAAAACAATTTTTTTCAATAAATTCCCCCATTTTTCTTTGTTCTTCTGTGGGTTGTTGTTGTTTTTGTGTTACCTGTATAATCTGTGAGTCTCGAGTAAACATCCAGTGACCTTAATAGTAATACTCTACAGCTTCTTCTTTTTAAAGCATCTTCCATTGCAGTGAAACATTTGAACAAAAAGGCACCAATCAGATGGAAAAACAACACAATAAGTGTATGGTTTTAGACTCATTTGACCTTATGTGGTTACAGTGACAGGGTCTGTGGGTTAGAGAGTTTTTAAAACTTTGTCTTTAACCTGGTTGACTGTAACAACTCACAGGTTCAATATTTAACAGCATTTTAGCGTTAAAGCAGAGCTGCTCTTGACTCATTTTCAGTTCAGGATATGTGACTATCCACTGTGAGGCAGCACAGAGCCTACAGTCCAACTTGCAGCAACACAATTGTTAAAGTTGTTATGTCCGAGAGATAAATATTCAGAGATAGTTGAGTAAACTTTCATGAAGTGTCAGCGATACTTGTTTTGCAGAACAACAGTTTTGAAATGTAGTTGATGAAGGAAGCGGTGCATGTATGAAGTGTTTTTGCTTCTTTTGCAAGAAATTATATGTCGCATCAAAGGAGAGAGTTGGGAATTTGGAGGTATGTGTGTGGGGTGTATGCAAGGAAACAGAAACGTGTAAAACAAGAAGAGAAAAAGAAAAAGGAGTACAAAATATGGGATGGGGTGACAGAGTGAAGCGGGGGAAACACTGCCAGAGAGCGTGAACATGCCTGTGAACTATGAGAGAGGGATGTGGAGGGGAGAGACGGAGAGAGAGAGAGAGAGAGAGAGGAGGGGATTGCTGCAAACAGGGATTTGCAGCAGAGTGGACAGAAAGAAAGGGGGCAGTGGCACTCAGTAGCAGAGTGCTATACACACTCACATGCGCACGCACATGCACACACACGCTGTTTCCTCTGTGTCTCTTTCCAAACGTGTCAGTCAACCAGTCAGTCGATTATTTGTGTTTGTGTGTGTGTTCAGTGGGGACGTTGACAAGAGCTCGTAACCATCCTTCTTCTCTATGACCGACGGTAAGATCTTTTCAGTCACTTTGCCTGTTTGACCGTCTCTCACACCGGGCCTTTATCTCGGCCTGCTTTCACTCTACTTTTTTCTCTCATGTGTGTGTTTTTGCTGTAACTCTGGTCCGGAGCCAGACTGAGGCCTCCATGGAGCCCTGTCACTGTTTGCTTTCTTTTACAATCCATTTTGAGCCACAGGGGGTGAAAGTAATGAGCAGTGAAGCAGAGGCACTAGTCAAAGGTGGACTTTTTTAATTAGGTGTTCATTTTATTAATAACAACTATTACATCTGAAGGAGTGTAATTAGTATTGGCGGAAACCACTTACAGCTTTCTTTGATGCACTTACCCCTGTAGCATAATGGAAGTGTTGAACTTTTCAGTTATATTGTGAGGACACTACTTTTAGCCTCTTCATTTGTTTTTGAATGTTTTGACTTATTATGTTAATATTTAACTCATTTATCGTCTCAGACTTTCTATAAGTTACTCTAAAATATTGTCATGTAACTCTTTTTTTGTGTAAAACGAGTTTTTGAACATGAATTTGACAGCAAATGCATAAAAAAGGTCACATTTTACTATCTTGATATGTTACTTTTAACTTGTTATCAATTTTTGCTAAAAGTAAATTTACAGCTGTATAGAATTTTAGAAAGTCGTGGCCTCTGGATTAAAGTCTGAAGTGCTCGATAATTGGATTTGCTCTCTGAGACCTGTGGATCTTTCTGTCAAAAATGATTAAGCCTGTGAATTCCTCTGCTTCAACTGCTTATGAGTTCAGCGAGCGGATGTTTCTAGATATATTGCATTTCCTGAGCAACCTGGAAAGTATTTCTACATGGAAGTATTCCAAATGCAAAACCTGACATGCAGAAGAAGATGTTGTCAAAAGGCATCTGGCAGCACATTTTATTCAGTTTCTTCATTTAGCAAGGAGATCTTAAAAAGAAGAAATGTGACGCTCAGTACTGATATAATTACAAGAGAGGAAATGCACTTTTTAAGTGCATGAAACTTTGTGTTTTTTATGTACACAGACTGCTTACATGTGTGGGATGCAAGAGGTGTGTGCTGCAGATTCGTGTGTTAATATACAAACACAGCCTACCTTGATGTTTACCCATTTCTAACTGATCCTTTTTTTTAAGGCATTTCATGATAGAATCAGTTTGACTGATATATATATATATATATATATATATATATATATATATATATTTCAGTCAAACTGAAATGGTTAAATTAAAGGGGGTCTTTAGATGTATTCATGAATGAGCTGACAGAGCTTGGGAGTAGTGCAATATCTAATTTAAATTCAAGGCTGGAAATTAAGTTCAAATGAAAATAATCTGGATGTAGATGTAGGAGGAGCTTACCACTCCTCTGCAGCCTAAGGCCTGCAACACAACACACCTCAAAGATCATTGTCAGCTTTTATTATGGGTAATGTAGGCTTCCAGTTTTAATAAGGAAAAAGAACGAGTGAAGTTAAATAAAAAACACATATTTCTGGTTCGATGCATCATTTCTTAGCTTTCTTTTAATTAATTATGAGTGCTAAATCTATGCTGCACAAAATTAGTAACATTAATTACAGCTTATCAGCTCTTTATAGACAACATCAACCACCCATTACTCTTATCCCTTCCATCCAAACCCTTTTTTCCCTTTTTGTTTCTTCAGGACAAAAGAAACAGAGACAAGGAAAAGGGGACATACAGTTTCTCACAAAAGAAACTCACCAACCAGTGGACTTTCTGACATCACCGCTGCCGCTGTCTATGAGCTGCACTGAGTCAGAGGACTGGACTTTTCAACAATCCTGACACACGTAAAAACCCTGTTGAAGCTCCCGCCAGCAGCAGCAGCGACAAACATCATGTCCTCTCCTTCCCTCCCCATGCCTTCTCTCCCCCCAAGCCCTTTGGCCATGGAATACCTAAACGACTTTGACCTTCTCAAGTTTGAGGTCAAATCTGACACTCCTCCGCTCCCTCCTCCATGTGCGTACCCTAAATCTGGTACCCATGACCCCTCCAGCTCTCCGTACACCAGCCACCCACCACAGGACTCCAGCTTGAGCTCCAGCCCTTACAACTCACTGCCACCTTCGCCCACATTCAGCGATGCCCACCCACCCCCTTCGGGCTCTTCTTCTCTCTCTTCATCGTCCTCCTCCATCTCCTTTCCCCTCTCCATACCCAACAGTCTCACTTCCAACATCAGCTCCGGCTCTCAGGGGAACGTGGAAGGCAGTCCAGCCCATGGCGGCCCTCAAGGTCCGACCCCAGCCTCTCTGGAGGACCTGATCTGGCTGGCCGCACTGCAGCAACAGTTTGGAGGTGAGGTGACGGGGCCCGCCACTTTGCTGGGAGCCTTGGGAGGGGTGCCAGAGAGAGGGGACCGAGAGAGAGGGCAGGTGAATGGCTTCCTGGGGTGTGAGGATGCTGTGGAGGCTCTACTGAACTCAGCTGCAGCAGCTGTTAGCTCACAGGTAAGAATTTCTTATGCTATGTCAGTGTTATTATTCATTATACATATACCCACTAAACAACTGACTTTATACTTCTCTCTCCCTTCATCATTTGCACCTCCTCTTTTCAGTTCCCAGGTCTTTCTCAGAGTTC
Source organism: Copadichromis virginalis (assembly GCF_057382275.1). Taxonomy (NCBI): domain Eukaryota; kingdom Metazoa; phylum Chordata; class Actinopteri; order Cichliformes; family Cichlidae; genus Copadichromis; species Copadichromis virginalis. The sequence goes on from NC_140639.1 coordinate 8,378,860, forward strand.
AAGCAGCAACCTGGGAGACTCAAGCAGCGACAGCGGAGGTGACATCTCCTGCGCCAAAGCAGCAGACATCTGCCATCGCCCACTCGTCTTCCTCTCATCAGGCCCTCCCTCCCTCCCCAACACTAACCCTGCTTCTGCTCCATACCCCCAACCCCTCAGCCCCCAGGGCCGCCTTCATCACCACCAGCATCACCACCAGCATCACCATCATCAGCATCACCCGCACCACCCCATGCATGGCAACCATCACCATCATCACCACCCACAAACCAATCAGGTACAAATCTATCCAGAATTGAAGAGAGGGCCTAATTATGATTATAATATTCAGCAGGAAGCGTTAATCAGTAAACCATGAGAAATTCCTGGAGGGAAAAGACGTGAAGCGAGAAAACAGTCGCATTAAAAGGCTGGGCGGAAGGAGGGAGCGATGGTCCAGCAAAGGATTAGGATTAGGCCATTACAACATGGTTATTAATGTCTTTGTCTATCTGAAGTATCACTTTAAGGATTGTTTTCCACATGGCAACAATAAGGGAAGATAAATCTTTACCTAAGGGAAAATTTGGGAACATTTTTTCCCAAAACAGTTTAGCAGCTGCAGGTATTCTGTAATTTAATTTAGTTATAATCTGACATCTGTAAATCTCTAAATGTTAGTATTTTAAAAGGTATACTGTAAATTTGCATTATTACAATAAAGGATGCACCAAGATTTTGGCTCAATGTTGCAGATTGTTATGTGATGCCAGTTTGGTGGTGACTAAATCTTGAAAGACCTAAAAAAAAAAAAAAAGTTAAGCCACTTTTTCTAATTACTTTGTAATAATTTCTCAGTTTTCGTTACAAATAATGGGGAATAAATAGAAGCAAAGGCATAGAAGCTCATGGGTGGTGCATCCCTTCATTCATTAACTGTATATACAGCCGGCCTGTTATTGGTGTCCTCAGGAAGAAAAATGTTTGTCGATAAGTATTTCTGCTTAAAACTACATTAGTATCTTATTAATAACTCAGTTGTGAATATTCTGCTCTGCATGTAAAAGGTAAATAAACTTTGTAATCTGTGTTCTGGTTGATCAAGATGTCTGGGTGGATCTCTATATGGAACACAGTGTGAGCTTATGATAATATCTGCTATTATTGCTGTGGGTAATCCTGATAACTGTCTCCCACACTTAGTCAGATTACATGACAGATTATAGACATGTGGTGCCAGAATGTGCCCCCTGACAGCCAGGCACGCTCACACACCACACACACACACTCAGTTTGACACATCATGTGTACACCATTCATTCCATATATGAATCTAAAGCTTTGCCAGAACCAGCTTCACACCCTGCACACCCTCCCATAATTTCCTGCATGTGTCTTGTTGCCAATTAATGGTGAGAAACAGCATATTCTTTATGTGTGTCGTCTCCATCTGTTCCTCAGTGCGGGGCGAACGAGCGTTTCTCTGATGAGCAGCTGGTGAGCTTGTCAGTGCGCGAGTTGAACCGACACCTGCGTGGAGTGAGCAAGGACGAGGTGGTGCGCTTGAAGCAGAAACGCCGCACGCTAAAGAACCGAGGCTATGCCCAGTCCTGCCGCTACAAGCGTTTACAGCACAGGCACGCTCTGGAGTCTGAGAAACATTTGCTTACCCAGCAGGTACACAGTCTTCAATTTCTTTTCATAAGTGTCAAACCTGAGATTTTGCCTCTTTTTCTACACTGGCATTAATCATTAATATCAGCCAGCTTTTTAATGGGAAATTCTGGTTTTAAAGTAGGTGAGGACAGCAAAAACATGCAGCATCTGACATAACTGCTGACACATTCTGCAGATAGAATAAATAATGCACTCCAAGTGAGCATCTTTGCACTTTAGCTCAGCGAAGCGCAGATAAATTACAATCTTTCTACTCCTTTCTCATCAGTTGGAACAGCTACAGTGCGAGCTGACGCGAGTGCTGAGGGAGAGAGACGCCTACAAGGCTCGCTATGAGAAGTTGCTCAGCACAAACCATGGTACCGGTGGTGACGCCCAGCCGACCCACACCAGCAACCCACCTTCCCCGCCCCCTGACTACTTCCTCTGAGTTTAATCCACAGGGGTGCACAAAGAAAATAGACAAGCCAGCGTGGAGCAATCAATAATGAGTAATCAGACTTGGAGCGAAGAAACAAGAACGCGTGTGTGTGTGTGTGTGTGTGTGTGTGTGTGTGTGTGTGTGTGTGTGTGTGTGTGTGTGTGTGTGTGTGTGTGTGTGTGTTTGTGTGTGTGTGTGAAAGAGAAAATGGAAGAGAGACTTTGGAAGGCTGTTTTGGGGATCATACAACTGTGAAAACCACCCTTGAATGACTAAAGGGGAACTGACTGTTAATTGATAGGGTTAGACTCAGCCCTGGGCTGCTTCACAGGCTCAGATTTATTTAAATGTGAATCATGGTTGCACAAAAAACTGACTGAGAGTTTCCTGAGAGCTTCTGCTGGTGATATCAGTGCAACAGGTGACAAACAGTACTCTGAAAATGGATTTTAAAAAACAGCTTTATCTTGCAATAAAACTATTATAGTGTCTGATATTGTTATCTATGCAATATTACATATTTGCAATGTACTTTGCAAGTGAGTGATTGAGGCTCAGTGTAGTTGTTTTTTCTTTTTTTCTTTTCTTTTTATATTAAGCTGCTAAAGCTGCAGAGGTCTGAGTAGTGCAGTGGTGTTGGATGTGGAGTGGTATGGGCTTGGATAAAGTATCCATGGCATGCAGTTAAGCTAATATTTCACAGTTGCCTACCAAAGTGTTTAAGCTCACCAAGACCTGGTATTCTTTGTAAGATTAATAATCATAGATTAAAGAATGTACAAGAATATCTTCCAGTGATTGTGTTAAATGAATAGCGGGGAAACTGACCTTTTGTTTTAGAAAAGAAATGTACTTTTGCCAGTTGGAATTGGCAAATTTCAGCCATTAACAGACTTGCTGTGTGCTCTCGAGAATGGGTTTTTACATACAGAGACACGGGGATGGTAGTGTGCTTAACTCAAGCAACTGCAAATGAAAAAAGAGGCAACCCATTTCAGCAAGCAAAAAGAAAAAAAAGTGTGGCATGATTTGTGTGGTTGTGTCCAGTTCTTCAGACTAGGAAGCTATTTTTGGGCAGAAGGAATACCTCTGTTAAAAAAAAAAGAGAGAGAGAAAAAAGGAAAAAGCATTGCTCTGTGAAAACACAGATCATTTTCATATTACTACAACATGCAGCACCACAGAGCTGGTCACTGTGGACTCGGGTACTGTGGGCTACTGATGCAACAGAAAATTTATGGTGCAGGGATGAAAAAAAATGCAAAAAAAAGATTTAAAAGAAAATCTTCATGGAGACACATTCTTAATTGTCCCATGAATTTATTGCCAGGGTTAATGCATTAGAGTTATTTATTTTGTTTGGGTATAGGTTACATAAATTGTTGTTTTATTTATTCACTTATTTATTTGGTATTTATTGTTTATTTATGTACTGATTCTAATTATTTTTTTGGTTTTATTCCATTAGCGTGTATTTTTACTTTCCTACAGTTTATTCTTTTATTCATTTGTGATTAGAATTAACATTATTTTACAACAAAGGCCCTTATCATGGTTTCCTGCTCCTGTTGTAGTGTGGTTTCATATGCATATACAATAAACCAATTACTTTACCATCCCTGTGATGTGTCAGGGTTTTTTTTAACACCTTGCACACAGGTTTAAACCTCATCTCTCGATTCACCTATCCTAGCATCTGCCACTGTCAATCTCCTGGAAGCCTTTTCTCTGCAGCACCATGTCCGGCTCCATCTCTCTCTTTATCTCTGCCCCTCTATAGTGAGGCAGTGACCCTGGGTGTGTGCTGTTTGGGATGACCTCATCTTCAGCTCTACCTCCCTCTCTGTGTCTCTCGCTCTCTCTCTGGCCTGTATAATAGGAGCAGGATTAGGGCTATAATAGCGCCCTGGCTGCTCACTGCCGGAGTCTATTGTGGCTTTGTGTGGGAGGGACACACCACTGCTCATGGCCATGTTCGCACTCTGACAGAAAACATGTTCATATACACTCCTTCGATAACAGACTAGAAAATACTTTGGTGAACTGGAAATTAATCTGTCAAATAAAATATTGAGTGTCTTCAAAGAAAATTAAAAAAATAGGGCTATTAAACTTTGTAAGCAAATGGGTAGGCAATCAAGTCTCTGTTTTACAGCAGGGATAACCTAATAACACATTTTAAACATTCTCACACACACACACACACAAAAAAGTCAATTAGGAATGTGATTACTTATGTTATAATGCCCCCTAGCGGCCGCTTCCTGCATCGCCTCCATCTACCAGAGGTCAGTGAATGCTTCGTGACTCTGAGCATCTTCCTACAGCACTGCTCCCTACATGCACGCATGCATCACGCTTCACTGCTATCACCGGGCTGCATGCACCTGCAGTAAACATTTCCAGCACGTGGTAGTGGTGTCACCTCTCCTCTCTAGGCAGCAAATCAAGATCTGGAGAGCTTTTTAGGCGTCAAGTCAGTGAGTCACAGTAGTCAGTCTGTGGAGTGCTGATGATGAATGGCAGTACTGACTTACCGATCTGGACCTGGGCCCTAACCTGAGAACACAGAATGACAGCGAAGAGCGAAATGAAGAGAGAGAGAGAGAGTGAGAGAGAGAGAGAGAGAGGGGGGGAGAGAGTGAGAGAGAGAGAGAGAGAGAGCGCGCTAGGGAGGGAAGATTGAGAAAGAGAGAGAGACCGCGCTTAGTGCTTACTTTTTAGTAGCTGATAACCACCTGACAGGTGAGAGATCATACCGGGCTGTTTGATAAGGGGTTCATAAAGTGAGAGTGGTGGGTGGGGGTGGCATGGGTGAGGAGGAAGAATGGTGATGATGCTCTTCCCTGTATATCTTCTGGAGTCCTCATTTCCGATCGCTTGATTTCAGTTTGCAGATGCCGACAGATGTGCCCGAAGACAGCGAGGAGAATGCGGCCACGGTAAGGTGCAGGAAAAGAAAAAAAAAGAAGGGAACTGAGGTTATGTGCTGACGGTGTATGGTATTCTTGCTGAATCTCTGTGTGTGTGTGAGTGTTGTAGGTAGGTGGTGGTGGTGCAGGGAGGGGGTGTCCTGCATTACAAAATACAAGGAGTCAGTTTATAATGGAGTTACGGCTACAATGACTAATTTTAACCACAATGCAATAAACAACCGATTATAATGGTGCTCAATAATTAACTCACTCGGTGGCTTAGTGCAGCTCAAACTTTAAATGTCATTTCAGCCCTCCAAGAACTTTATGTCGCCTTTCGACTGATTTTGGTTTTCATTCAACCTTTAATCTCAGGTTAATTGTCACCACTTCTCAATTCTTAGTTACGTCTATTTGCAGGGAGGGCGGGATCTGCTATGTTATGGTTGTTGCTCAGTTCCAAGAACTGAAGGTTATCCTTTAAGCAACAGGTTTACCCCATTAATTAACATTAATCCTCAGAAATCCAACCAATAAATCGATTTATTAATTTCTGAAAATATATGCATTTTCAAAAATTACTTATTAAGTTGCCATTGTTGTCAAGGCAGCCACTAAAAATGAAAAAAAAAATTATACCACTCAGTAGATAAAATAATTTGGTGTGTTTTAAAACACCCTCTGGCTAAATAATCGACACAGTAGAATTTAGCAGCTAAAATGCCAAATTTTTCTCTTTAAGAATTTCAGAAACAGCTAAAACAAGAATAAATATTGTCAGATGGACATAAATCTACACTAAATATTAGAGGTGGGAGAACTGATCCGAATACCAATAGTTTATCGATATACATACGGTGCTATCGGTATCTGATCGATACTAGCGCAATAGAAAGGATACTTTATTTCTAACCACTAGGATTCAGTATGCAGCACACATTTACATTTCAGGTCTCCAAAAAAAGAAATCCAGTTTCAAAATACATGAAAAGCTGAAAGGCCTGTTTTGTTGTGTTTACTTATTATTATGGAAAATAAAAACCACAGGGATTTAGAGGTGATCTCATAAAACATGACATACTGATCTCACCTACATAAGCTGCCTTTATAGGTTAAAGTTATCAGTATCGCTATCGGTATCAGCAACAAAAAATAAATAAATAAATAAATAAATAAATACAGCAAATATGATGGTGAAAATAGATTCATCTAGACAATGACAATAAATAAATAAATACTTAAATACTTAAATACTTAAAATACTGGCCCTCTATTTACTTGGCATTGGATCCATGCAATATCGCAAATATATCTAAAAGACTGAGGTAGGTTCTAAATGGACTGAGATTTAAGACAGTCACAGTGCCTTAGACCTGCATTATTTCCAAACACCAGCAGAGGCTGAGTCATCTGGTTGCCATTGAAAAGAAGTCTGTAGGAAATAGATCATAATGCTCTCTTGCTCTATGGTCCCATTTAAGATGTTTCTGGTGAGTCATGGTCCCAGTTGCTTGTCTCAAATCATGTTAAATACACCAGGGTCTTCATTTTTTTTTTTAAATAATGGCTCTAATTAGATACAGAGAGACAATTAAGCAGAGCTTTAGGGCCGGTCTACCTTATGACTGAGAGGTCATTTACAGTGTTTTTTGGTTTCTCCATTGAATCCCACCCTCACTCATCACATCTGGTTCAAAGTGCTAAGTTGGGATGAATTCACAGGACTTCATAAACTAAAAGGCAATGGCAGGATAGCTTTTATAGACAATCTATAGCACAAACAGAATGCCAAATTTGATCCCAGCTGATTCAATGTGTAACAAGTTTATTGATGTCAGAATAACTTGGCATTGCATTTAAACCCATCCAACACTCATTTAATATCTTTAAGACTTACAGCCAAATCTGCCCTGTGGTGTCATGCCAGTGACAATGGTGGAAAAAATTATAAGGCATAGTTGTAAACCTTTTGAAAAGGGTGTCTTATAACACAACTCTCAATTTTTGCTCAAAGGTAAATCAATAAATAGTAGCAGGAGAAGAAAAGCTAAGATTACAACACCTGCTACCTAACCCAGATACCCATGTGTTATCATCTGATGACTCAGCCTTTGGGACAACAAAGCCTATTTGGGCCAAGAATTCCTGTTCTGTGCACCTGTAATTGTTTGATAATGAAGATAAATAAGATAAATTTGTTTTTAAAAAACCTAATAAAGACATAACTCTTCATCACATGACAGCTGATGGTCTTGAAATTTAATCTAAGCAAATATAATCTCTCTTTTGCTCTTTGCAGGGTTTGTTTATTTCCATGCAACCCAAATCTACTCAAACATGATTGCTCAGCACTGCAAACAAAAACCAAAAAGCTTTCAGTACCAAAGCTCTTGCCCACAGAATCTGCATATTTATATCCAGAGTCTATTTATTGTGAGGCCACATTGCTTGCCTCCTTTCGCTGACCTTAGTCAGCTGTCAGGTTGACACTAAACGGTTTCTCTAGGTGTTAAAACGTGAACCCAAACTTCACAGTATGTGTGTGTTGCTAATGTGAGAAACATTTTCACAGAATATCATGAAGAATATGATGGACTGGATCAATTTGAAATAGTATCATCACATAGTTTGACTACTTTGGGGATTTTACTGCACAAATAGCAGACTATGTATTACAGTTAAGCAAACTTGTCTTTGTGTAGGCTATTTCACTACTTAATCAAATGCATTGCTAAAAAGTCTATAGACAATAGCCATGTCATAATTCATTATATATCTAATGTGTTCCCCTTGGGCTGCTTGCAAAGAGTAATATCAGGTCCAGCAGTTAGTCAGGTTCTACTCCATCCTAGTATTGCTGTGTTGACTGGGGAGCTTTTTGTTCATTATGAGATTTATTGAAGCAAGGATTTCCAATGCTTCACTTATGTTAGTGACTAATAAGTATATCTCCCTGTACACTCTTTGAATTTTCAGGGTTTTAAAAAGAAGTTCTTTCTGTCTTTGCAGTCCATTTAAGGGGAACTGCTCATTTTTAAAACTACATTCTTTCCAGTTCAGAATAATCCTTATTTATTTTTATCCCAAACCTTAGGGCAAAGCCACAGCCAGTGCTGTGTGCCTGATGATCCTATCAGGGATATCTACAACCTAGAGCCCGAGCTTTATGATCACAAACATTTTTGCACATAGAATCCACAACAGTAAAGATATAGGGAAAAAATAAGGAGAGGTTCATGTAGATCAGGTTTTGGGATTTGCTCTGGTTGGCATGTGGGAATCACTATTTCACGAGTGTTACACTGTCTGTCTATGTTCTTCTTTCCCACCAGTGTGACAGTATGACTCTGCCCAGCACTCCAACCGTTCGCAGAGGAAGCACTCCTCTGCCGATTAAGCACCAGCTCAGGCGAGAAGAAGCCGTCCACGATGAATGCGACTGGGCGTCAGGTGCGGCCGGGCCTTCGGTGTCCCCAAACAGTTTCAGCCCTGCCTTGGATGATACTCCAACCGTGACTGTGGAGGGCAGACCTGACGGGCCACTAAGGATTGCTCTCCTGGGGCAGAATGGCGTCGGGAAGTCCTCTCTGGCCCTGGCCCTCGCGGGAGACATGGACAGGACTGCATCTGTGGATTCTGATGGTACAGTGCTGTTTGTATGCAGAGCAATGTATTGCAGTGGAGTAAGTGAGCAGCAAGTAAATAAATCACAGTGCCCATTTCCCTCCTGAGACCTAACTGCTGCTCCCTTTGTCCTTAGGGGAGGGTTATGTGCACACAGTTACCGTGGATGATGAGGAGAGCACCATCATTATCTATGACAACTGGAGACAGGTGAGCCAAACAACACTTCATAGCTCCCACTCTGCTTCCTGCTCCCTCATTAGGCCAGTGAGCCCTCTGTGCAGCTGTATACAGTGTGTTCAGCTGCTCCTCTGTGCTGAATACTTGGACTGCTTTAAGAAGAAGAAGCTTAAATTGCTCCTTTGCAGTTTAGATTTTTCAGCACTTGGTTTCATTTGCTTTTCAGTATTTGAAGAACTCTGTGTGCTGGGAGGAATAAAGCTTCGCTGTATTAAGAGATTAACTGGGGTAATAGAAAAAGAGTTTGAAAGAGCGTGTAGAGAAATTTGCAAGCAGAACTGACAGCATATTAATGCATGAACACGAGTGTATCACAGCACTCGTGAGCACAATTTTATTGTTGGGGGCAGGGTAGACTGCCTCTGATAGATTACTAATACAGCTTACATTTGACATAAAAAATGGTTCAGTTACAATATATAAACAAATGCTTACTGCATATTTAGCATTTGATCTGCTCACAGTGTGCACAGTATTTGGAGCACCCTGTATTGTTTATTGCCATCACTGTAACAAAAACTGTCAAGCTCAGAGAACTGTTGGACAAAAAGGGGACAGTCAATCTGCAGCATCTGCATCTGGTCGACTGAAGGAAAGCTCATTATCAGGTTGTTTTCCACACTTTCTTATTTTCCCGTGAGTGCAGCTCTGAGGCATCAGCGTGAGGATGTGAATAGGAGAGAGAGAAACATACAGAAAGACAGAGAAGGAGTCGCCCACAGAGCTGGTGTGCCAAATGACTACATTAATGTTTCTGATTTACTGTAGGTGCATGTGCGAAAACGCTGAAGCTACACTCTTGTGGCACAATCTGTCTTTTCTGATGTGGGGGATTATAATGTGTTACTCCTTGTGCTACCAGATGTGAGAAATGCTAAAACACACTAAAACTGTGGCTTTATAAGGAATCTCCATCCGTCCATCCTTCTAACTACTTGTCCAATTTAGGGTTGTGGCAGGAGCTTACCCCAGCTGTTGTGGGGCAAGAGAGGTTGGGTACAGCTTGGACAGGTCACCAGTCTGTTGTAGATTTTACATAGCGAGACAAATTTACTATTTATGCTCGCATTAACACCTACAGCCAATTTAGAAACGCCAATTATGGCTTTGAACCCTGGGAGGAAGTTGGAGTACCTTGTGAGAACCCACGCAGGCACGGACGGGGACAACATGCAAATGCCACACAGAAAGGCCTCAGTTGGCACATGGATTCAAATCTGCCGTGAGGTTGCAGCGCTAACTACCACACCAAGGAATCTACTTATCTAATTTCCCAGTTACACCATTAGGGTTCATACGTTCCTTTTGGTCTGTGCTCAGTTGTAGACTTAATTAAAATTTAATGAAAACTCAGTGGACCATGGCAGCACTGACTAAAGACAAAGTGATGGTGAGTTCAGTTTGTGTGAAAAAATCACTCAGGAATTTGATATTTTTGGAGTCCCTTTGCTGCTGGAAGAGGAGTGTGCAGCTGTTGACTAACAAGGGTTTCAGGTAAAGTTAAAAAGACAGATCAGCCACCTGCTGGTTCTTCAAACACAATCTTTCTCTTTTCTGTATTTTTAGGGTTGGTGGAAATATTCATCAGAGCACTGGAAAGTAAAACATTATGAAGGAAAAAGATTTTGATTCATATGCAAAACACTACATCAGTTTGAATTAGAATCTTTGAGTTTGTTTTGGGTTTTTTAAATTTCATTTCTATTTTAGTGTCTTATATTTCACAAAGAACAAAAATGCATCATCCTCTGTCCCTGTGCTTGTCATTAAGGACCTGTCGGCTCTGCAGAGTGAGGTGTGCGTCTTGGTGTTTTCGGTGACTGACAGGCGTAGCTTCCACCGTACCGCGCAACTTCGGCTTCTCCTGAGAGAGACTCAGCCCCAGACTCCAATAATCCTCGTTGGTAATAAGAGTGACCTCGTTCGCACGCGTGAGGTCACCTCTCAAGGTGAGACGATTATCTTTTCCAAGTCACCTAAAAAAAATATTTTTTTTGATACATTACACTTTACATTACTCTTTCATATAAAGTATAAGCATTTCCTTTGGGAGCAGATTCTTTTCACAGTTTAGTTCTGTTTTGGCTTTCTTCATTACACTTGACATTGACATTTTACGCTCTTTCTTTCTCTCCATAAACAACGTAAATGTGAATGTCATGCTTTATTGCAGTGTGGGAGTTTAATTACAGTTAAAGCAAAAGCCTGTTCACCGTGACTACGCTGCTTGTCCACACGCCACAGTTTTATATCACACAGGCTATGAAACTACATACTTTTCAACCCAGTGTATGCCATTCTTCCTTATTTAAATGACCCTGCAGACCAATACTGCAGAGGGAGATCATGGTCTGCATTGAAGATGAAACTAAAGACAAATGTGCTACAGAACTATATAAAGAAACTAAAGCAAAAAATTCCAGCTTGATTTAGCTTACTTTATACAAGCTCTGTCCTGTTTACTTAATCAGTAAATATTAACTATCACTATCACAGGCGATCCAGTCGTTGTATAAACCTCTTGATGACATACTTCGTATTGCGTGTTTTGCACAGTTGGAAAACTATGAAAGATATCTCACTTAGCATGCAGACATCTTCCCTCCAGCACAGTTTTCATTACCAAGAGATAAAAGCTTGCTCTTGCTGTTTTAGTTATCTTTTATCCTGAAATTTTCACTTTTAAAGGGTAATTGCTCCTTTGAGTAGAAGATCCTTCCATAACCCCAGCTACAAGCCTTAGATGATACACAACATATCATGGTTGCTAATGACTTACGGTGTAATCACAATATTTACAGCTACATGTCCTTATTGATTCAGCTGTGTACACACAAATCTATTTCATTTATTCAGCCATACTTTACAGTGTGTTTTACGATGTGCTGACTGGAAACAGCGGTGGGCCTGGGATAAATGGGCACCCTTTTGTTGCTTAAGGCCAGGTTCGTGTGATGGTTTATGTTGTTATAATGGCCTTTTTCTGTATTCTGAACACAGATTAAGGCACGGATCATAAACCTGCAACGTAGTGCTCAACATTTCAAGAAGGTTTTGTGACCATAATATTTGTGACAGTATACATATTTTTTAAACTGAACATTTTCTTAATGCTTGCCTGACTCAGTACATGGAGTGCATGTACTGAGTGTTGTTAGTAAATCTCAGTGGAGTCACTCATTTGTTTTTGTGTTGGACATCTGGTTGTATTCCCTGGTGTGTTTTTGCCTCAAGTGGTGAAACATGTTTGTTGTTTCCACCTTAAGCGGGAACATTTTTATCACATATTTCCCAAGTATTGTGCTTTGTAAGAGTAGCCTTCTTAGTCGTCACTGAAGGCTGACATGCAGCTCTTCCTCTTAGACGTGCCCTGGCTTGGAACCTCTACTACCAACAATCTATTACAGGTGAAGGAGTATCAAAAGGTTTATATGGATGAAAAGACATGTGGCTCTGAATATAAGCTGTGACAGCTGCCTTTTTTCTGATCTCCTCCGTCTCCTGTTTTCCTCTCACAGAGGCCATGTCTAGCGCTGCCCTTTTCAACTGTCTGTATCTGGAGATCTCCGCCTCTCTGGATCACCGTACCGTGGAACTCCTGGAGTGTGCGGTGCGACTAGCCAGGGGCCAGTCTCCCTGGCCTCCGGGGACAAGCGCCGAGGACATGAGCGGAGGAGGGCAACGTGAAAGCATCACATCTCGTGCCAAACGTTTCCTGTCCAGTCTGGTGCCTCGGTACCCTCGAGAGCGAGAGGTGGGGAAGTTCCTGAGGCAGAAGTCCCGCTCCTGCCACGATCTGGGAGCGCTGTGATGGTGCCCCACGGGGAGCAAGTGGTTAGATTGTTAACAGGGATAGCTGGAAGGGATGTATTATACCAACAAAGAGAAAAAGATGTAGTGATGCAAATGAGTAGACAAGACAGGAGGAGTGACTAAGAAAATGTGAAGGAAACAGTGATAACAGGACAATGTTGTGAGGCTCACTCATCAGAGGATAATTGTTGATAGGATGATATAGAAACTCTGTAGACAGAAAAGGAGATGATAAAATACCGTTGTAGAAACATGTAAATAAACTGTAGTAGTGACATTTAACTGCAACCTTCACAGCTTTGAGAACTAAATAAATTGCTTTTTTGAGTCTTGAGAAAGTGAGTGCACAGTGGCCTTGAGGTCTGTTATTTTACTATCTGCCACGCGTTTTATACACTGAATAGGAAATCACATTAAAAACAGTCCAAGCCCCAGATAAAGTCATGACCACACATTTTCATAACTCATTTACAGGTTATGCTTTTCTGATGATTCATTCACTGTTTGTGAGCTATTATAGTGCGCAGTAAAACAGTGAAAGGCCAGTGATGACAGGCAGGAATTAAAGAGCTTTCTTTTTTAAAAATGGACTCAAAGAGCCCAGCATGAGAATAAGAAAAGGAGCAGAAAAAGGAAAGGGAGATTATTGTATATGGAGTGATTGTTGCCATGTTACTGTTGTCAAGGAAACCTGGAATCGTTGAGACTTACACATTATGTCCATTTCAGCTCTGTGACTGCACCTCTACCCTTTCTGGTGCATGTCGACTGCGAGAGAAGAAGGATGATTCGTGCAGCAAATCATATTTTTAAGTATGGAATTCGATCCAAATTAAAATGCAAAGACTTTTTATTATTATTATTATTATTATTATTATCAGATATCAGCCTCCATGCACTCATGTGAACCACGCTCGGAACCCTCAGCACTTCCATCCTCCCACTGACACCCACACGTGAACAAAGATTTAGCACATCACAGGTCATTATACCCATCATTTGTTATCAAAGGGAGAACTGGGCTATAATACAAGTAAAAAATAAAATGGTGGCATGATATTCTGACTCATTCCCTTGGCTGCAAACTACTGGAACGAAATGAAAGGTTAAGATTTTGGATCGTGAACATGGGGTGCAAGCTCCCTCGTGTGGCTGATTTCAGGTCCTGCAGCATGTAGAACATGAAGTTAGGCATAAGAATGAGACGCAAACATAAGGTGAAGGTTTAGTAATAGAAAAGAAGTCTGCATCCCAGTTCATGACTTGCTTGCAAGCTACTTAGCTTAGGTGAAAAGCAGCTATCTTGCATGCCTCCATGCAACAAATCGCCATATTTACTACATGCAGATTCACACGGGAACCCTTTTGATTTTTAAAAATAAATACAAGTACAGATGCTTTAAGTGCTTAGACTGATATTGTAGGTATAAAAAGGATGCAGCGACTCTGTAAGGAGCAGATGAAGATGTTGCACCTGTGCCAACATTAGTCTTTTATACCATGCCCAACATTTTGCTTATTTTTAACTTGTCCTCTGTTGAAATTATCCATATTTAGCAAAGCTACTCCAAATTCAAATTCAAATTCAAATTCAAATTCAAATTTTTATTTGTCACGTACACAGTCATACACAGTACGATATGTAGTGAAATGCTTGGACAACTGCTCGTGACCTAAAGAAAACAAAAAAGGAAAAGGCTATGAATAAGATAGGAAATAAATATGAAAAATTAAAAAGGGTAAATTTAACTAGGAAGGAATAAAATATAAATTAAGGTTAAAAATGAAATAACTGTACAACACAAATTAGAATGAAGGGTAAATTTAACTGGGAAGAATAAGATAAAATATATAAATTAAAGTTGAAAATAAAATAACTGTACAACAAAATACACAATATAGAACTATATAAGAATGTATGAAGAAATCTAAATATAAATAAATATATACACAATAACAGCAGCTGTACAAGTATTAACCGGAAATGAAGAATATAGTGACCAGTGTTGTGCAAAACCAAAGTCCAGAAAGTCCAGTGTGTGTGTAAGAACTGTATGTGTGGGTCAGTACTGTGTGGTGGTGTGATTGAGAGACCGTATCGCCTGCGGGAAGAAGCTCCTCCTCAGTCTCTCTGTGTTGGTCTTCAGGGAGCGGAATCGCTTTCCTGACCTCAGCAGAGAGAACAGTCTGTTGTTGGGATGGCTGAGGTCCTTCACGATCTTCCTGGCCTTGGTCCAGCACCGCCTGCTGTAGATTGAGTGCAGGTCAGGGAGCTCGGAGCGGATGGTGCGCTCAGCTGACCGCACAACCCTCTCTAGAGCTCGTCTGTCCTGCATGGTGCTGTTGCCGAACCAGGTTAAGATGTTTCCCGCCAGGATGCTCTCTATGGTGCACGAGTAAAAGTTCCTGAGCACCTTGGAGGGCAGTTGGAAGTCTCTCAAGCGTCTGAGGTGGTAGAGACGCTGTCGGGCCTTTTTCACCACAGTGTTGATGTGACAGGACCATGACAGGTCCTGCGTGATGTGAACTCCGAGGTATTTGAAGCTGTCCACTCTCTCCACTGGGCACTCGTTGATGACGGGGGTCTGGTAGTTCCTCTCCTGCTTAGTGCTGAAGTCCACTATCAGCTCCTTTGTCTTACTGACGTTTAGAAGGAGGTTGTTCCTCTGGCACCAGTTCTCCAGATTCCTAATCTCCTTCAGGTAGGCCGTCTCGTTGTTATCAGAGATCAGGCCCACCACGACGGTGTCGTCAGCAAACTTGATGATGGTGGTGGAGCTGGTAGTGGCCACACAGTCATATGTGTACAAAGAGTACAGCAGGGGGCTCAGAACACACCCCTGGGGGGCTCCAGTGCTGAGAGTGGTGGAGGCTGAGACATGTCCACCCATCCTTACTGCCTGTGGTCTGTATCTCTTAAGATGAAATCCTGCTCATGGTGATAAAACCATTGGGAAAGTATCTGCAGAAAAACTGTCTTTCTTCTGGTTTTAAACTGAGGTAAAAATTGCTCCTCCTCATCTCCCTACATTAATGATTTATATAGCCCTAAAGTTATCTGACTGTTCCCAAATGTATACCATGACATTAAATGTCTTGGTAATTTATTCATTTTACAAGGTTGAATGATTGTACAGCATAGATCTAAAACAAGAACTAGGTACACAATTTTCAATTTATGTAGATTTTCATGGCTACTACTGTTTGATTTAATGTCCCTTAGCAAGGTGCACTTTCACCAGGCTTTTGGTAGCCATCAACAAGCTTCTTACATAGTTCTGGTTGGGATATATGACCACTCTTACTGGCTGGATTGGTAGAGTTTATTTCCTGGCACTAACCCAGCCTTTAAGCATAGTCCGCACATTTTTAGTAGAGGAGAGGTCAGGGATTTGGGAAGGCCATTACGCCAGTTTAATATTGGCTTGCTTCATGTATTATTTGAACAGCTTTAATGTGTATTTGTGGTCATTGCCCTGTCGGAACATCCAATTGGGTCCAAGTTTTAACCATAGATGTTAAATATAGCTAATGTTGAATTTTGAGGTAGTCCATTATACCATCGCTTTTGTGCAATGTGCCAGTATTGCTGTCAACAAAACAGCCCGAGAGCATGACAGTACCACCCCGACACACAACAGTTGGTACAGTGTTACGCTTGAAAGCCAAACAGTGACAATAATGTGAAGTGGTCTAATAAGGAGTTAACAGGCCTTGGCATTTTCAGCTTAAGACATCGTAGAACCTTCAACTCCATTTTTTTTTTAAAAAAAATACATGCATACACTCACTCATATCTGTATGCATGTATGTAGGTGAGCCAGTATGTATAATTTAGAACCTGGGTAATTATCTCAAAGCTCTGCACCTTTTTTAAATCATTAAGGACATATGAAGTGCACTCATTACAACCTTGGAAAAACAAAAGTTCAAAGAAATCATGAAATCCTCCAAACTATCATGGGATTCATGAATATGAGTATATAAACCCATAAAAATTAGTCTTAAAGAAAGAAAATGCGCAGAAATACATATAAGCTTTAATCATTTGTCTCTTCATGGAATGATATGTGTGACAAGCAACTACATTTAATGGGTTTTTAATAGTAAACAAAGACAGTGTGTTATAGTGTGAAGCACGCTGGGCTCTTCAGAGGCTGCAGGCCTGTAACTTCTTGTCAGCCAGCTTGAGAGACACCCAGGTGTTGAGCATGGATGCCCTCAGTTTGCACCACACCAGGTGGTCACTCAACCCGAAGATCTGCGCTGCAAACTGGGCAGAAGCTTCTGGAGACAATACTGTGGAGCAGCCAAGACCTGCAGGACAAATAAAGTAGAGAAAGACTTGGTTACCATAAGGGGGAAAAAATTAAAACCGTATGTATGATTCACACTGCACATGTATATATTGCTGCAGAAATGATGCACCCCCCCCTTCTTCTCCAGCATGTTTGCACCGAGTAGGAGATCATCTGTATCTCATTGTACATCTGTATAGTGACAATAAAGGCATTCTATTCTAAAGAGCTCTTCTCACCACTTGGCATGCGGAGGGATGACCATACATCTTGCGATCCCCAGTCTGGAGTGAGAGGAGGGCAGTTGATAACAGGGTAAGCCGTGTTACCAGACATCACTGGGCCGAGGCCGTTACTTCTCCCAGCCACAGCCACGAATACAGTGGGTATCCCATCACCTGCAAAAAAGCATAGAGAAATTATCACATTATCAAGAATCCCTAGATCAGTTTAAAGATGGAATTATGTCAATATTAAAGCACACCTTCATATTCAGCCTTGATTCGGAGCGTCTCATCTGGACCCTTGTGTGCCGAGGTGACTCTGAGGACGCAGGGGATCCCGTAGGAGGTGCACGCCTTTCTTATCTTCTCACAATGGGCCATGTCTGAGGTGGAACCCATTAAAACCACCACCCTGCTGCTTGCCTGGGGCTTCAGCAGCAACTGTAGAGGCACAGAAACCATTGAATCATCAGTTTATTTCAGTTTTTGACTGCTCAAATTGTACTCGTTTTTTTCCCCGAATTGCATAAAAAGGCTTTTGTGATGTTAAACAATGTCTGTTGGTTAAGATATTCAAAGCAAAATACTCCTACAAGATAAAGAAGAATTTAGAGTTTGTTTGCTGTACCTTGACCCTTTCAGAGACCCACTCAAAATTCCTCTTCACCATCTGCATTGCCTCTGGGGTAACCTCCTTCAGGTCTCTGTACACCTACAAAGGGGAAGAAAAAAAACAGTTTAAGGCTTGTATCTTTCCCCCCCCCCTCATATCAGCATGAAATGAAAGTCAATGCATGACCTGTTTATCTTTCTGCTGGCTCCGATCTCCAGCTGGCCAAAGCCTCCATGAATCATTATCAATCACGTCAGCGAGCACAATCTCTTGAGTTTTAACATTGACACCAAATTCAATCTATAAGCAAAGAAAAAAGTCCTTAATTGTAGTTCTGCTGTAGGTACAGAAGAAAAGTGATTGCACCAAGATATGAAATTAACCAGCAGGGGGAGGTGCTGCACAGCCTACCTTCATGTCCACCAGGGTGCAGTTCTGAGTGGCCCAGGCCTTCTCCAGAATCTCAAAAATGGCCACAGTGCTGCGATTCATTATGTCCACCTCACACTGACCAATAGTGAGCCCAGCCAGACAGAATTTGGCCTCCAGCAGCTGCTCCTCTGACCACTGAGGATCATTGTTGGCATCATCCTAAAAACAATCATTGATGAGTTTGCATGCAACACTCACAGACTGAAAATGCATCGAGAGAATCACTGCACGCCTGGAAGACTCACTTTAAAGAACATCTCCATCTTTAGAGGAGAAAAGCGGTAGCCCTCTTTGACTCCTGGATTCCTCTTGAGGAAAGATCCAGTCGCCACTCTGCGACATACCCACTCAATGGGTATCATCTCACAGTGCGCTGCAATGAACGCCGTGTCCGAGTGCTGCTTAACAAAAGCTGTCTTAATGCCTGGGGGGGGAGGGTGGATGTTAGGGCAACCTCAAACTAATGGACAAATTTCAATATGTGCAACCATGTCAGATTAGAAAAATATAGATTTTATTTAATTTTTTATACACTGGCACACAGATGGCTCTTCAAGTTACCATGATTTAAACCTATCTTTGATTAGGGTCAAGTGGATGGGATGTGGCTGGTTGGATCGGGTTAATTCTAAGTGGAAACACATCAAGTCACAAGGCAGCCATTACTACAGCTTGACTGACCTACGCGTCACACACAAGATGGTTACAGTTAGCCAATTGCTTATAAATTAAAGTCATATGGAAAGTAATTTTGGGATCATGTAAATCTTGCATGCCCTTCACATTTAAGTATTTTTGCAAGATTGTCATTTCTGTTCAATTCACCCCCCATCCATCCATGAAACACAACATAAAATTCAGTTCTTAGTGGATTGTCATTCAGAGGGTTAAAAAAAAAAAAAAAAAGTCATTTTTAAAAAGTTGCAAAAATGAGAAGAGCCGAACTGCTTCCCATGTGTGGAAAACTGATTACCATGTACTTCTGAGATATTTAAATAAATCCAATGGCATTTCAGAAAAATCCTGCAAACTGAATAAGTGAGCCAGGGCTCTGACAAAGTGTGACAAACGTTTTATATTTTCTTAACATTTAAGCCCCCACATTAACTGAAACTGAAAAGATCAATGAGTCCAAAGTTTGTTTTTTTCCAGTAAACTCTACTGAATCAATTTACCTTTGATAGTTTGTTGCTCACAAAAACTTCTGCAGAAACAATGTGCCTAGATACTGGCCAAGTGTAAGGGACTTTTTTTTTTTTTTTTTTTTTTTTAAAAATGGGAAAAAAAGAGCTGCAATAATTATACACATGCGTTTGACAGAACTGCCCCAACCCACTCAGACTGCAGAATACTGTCCCCCCCTACAAACATTCAATAAGTCCTCACCAGACTCCTGCAGCAGCTGGAACACGCAGCTCGTAGTTTTGTTGGCAATGGCAGCTTTGCCCTCCATCTGATCTTTCCTCACGGCATTCCCAGCCGTGATCTGGTCTTTAGACTGGACTAGAACCAGTCCCGGCTGGTCCAAGAGCTCGAAAATCTGTTTTGTCTTGCCCTCATTGAGCTTTTGGCCGACTTTCAACTCTGAAAAAAAAGAGGAAAAAGTTAAAACACGCACATCTAACTTAAGCGCTAACGTGTGTATTAAGGATCGTGCAGTACCTGGGGTGGATGCCATAGCGCTCGTCGATCCTGAACAGTCCTGAAAGACAAATCACAAAACACGCCAGTTAACTTATTGAGAAGCAGAAGGTGTGCAGGCAGCGGGGAGGGGAAGTGGGCCGTGTCATACTTGCGCCGGGAGCCAATCACAGTTCTCAACTCATCTAAACAACCAATCACAGCGGCGCATCTGTTACCACGTGAAAGGGAAGCGCTCAAACGTCAAGAGAAGACGTAAAAAAAAAAGAAAAAGAAAAAAACTTTTGGAGGTTTTTCTACCAAAGTTCATCCTTTTACTCTTTGATGAGAAGGTTGTCTTATCAAAAGCTCCAACAGGACTAAATAGTGTGGTTTTTGACCTAATCGATTAATTTGATTAGAATTATTCGTAAATTCCACGTATTCCATTTAATTCGTTATGATTTTAGTTATGGCGGACCGGTTGTTAGGTTAAAACGTGTCTAGTCTGATTTAACTCTGTTACTCGTGATTTCATGCCCAATTCAGCAGTGTCAGCTGAGTTTGGTATGTTTTAACAAACCACGTTGTATCGCTGCAAGCACGTGTTTGGTCACGAACGTGTATCAGGCAAGCGCTCATACAAACACGCGCGCGCACGGTAATTGCTCACAGACAACTAGGCGCGAGACTAGACCGCAGTTTATACAAGAGGCATCGGCGACAGGCGAGCCCATGGAGTTCGAGGAGTCGGGTATTGGAGAGGAGTGCGGAGTCTTTGGGTGTGTCGCTGCGGGAGAGTGGCCCACACAGCTGGAGGTGGCTCAGGTCTTAACTTTGGGGTTGGTGGCGTTACAGCACAGGTAAGTAACGGAAAACCAGTTACTCCAAAATTGGTAACGACTGAAAAGTTACCACACTAGTTAATGACGTCCAAGCTTTGCATTTTAGATGAAATGTTTGGTTTAAATTTGAATCTGACCCAAACTTGAGCAAGAAAAACAAAAATGCAAGATGTGAATTTTTGCAGAAAGCAACCTCATGCATCTACAGTATTGTGCAAAAATATTGACCCCCGCTCCCCCTTTTCTTTATATTTTGCAGAGAAATTAGAAAAAAACGGTAGCGACTTTTTAAATATGCACAGAAATAGGCTGTATATGACAAAAACTGAGTTTTTACTACTCTAAAGAGCATCAAAGCAAATATTAGTATGACAACCTTTATTCTTCAACACAACCTGAATTCTCTTATGGAAACTTTCTTGTAACTTCTGTAAGTAGCCTTCGACACTAGTTCTCCTGGCTTGTTGAAGGACATTCAGAGTTTGTCTTTGGATGTTTGTTTCCTTGTTCTGTTTTCCCTCAGTCTGTCAATTCTGCCATCCCACATTGCTTTAAAAATGTTGAGGCTGGGCTCTGGAGAGGCCAATCCATGACTGACCATGTTTCATTGTGTGTGTGTTCTTTCTGTCCAGGTATGCATTTCCTGCATTGGCAGTGTGTTTGGAATCACTCCTGTGCTGAAAAATGAGGCATCAATCAGATGCTTCCTCGCCATGCTAGATCAAAATCTGTCAGTATTTTTCTTTATTATAATTGAATCAGAGGCAATACAACCATGATAGAACCTCCACTGTGTTTTAAAGATGGCTCTCTATTTTACCTCTTGGTTTTTTTTAACACACTGATGGCAGTTTGAACCGACAATTGAATATTAATTAATCACATCACTGTCGTCACAGATTTTTCAGTCCAGTTCTTGTGTTATTTGGCATACCTCAGTTTTTCCTCCATGCTCCCCCTCCTTAAGAATGACATCTTTACAGACACCCTCCCACTGACCACTGAAGAACCAAATCCATCTCTTAGGTCCTTTGACAGCCCCCCCCCCCCCCCCCCCCACACACACACATTTTTTGTTCATTTGAAAAATGAAAAACATGAAGAGTTAAAAATGCTCAGTGACAAGGTCTACACTGAAAAGGAGTGAAAGAGCAGCCAATGTCTAGTGAAAACTATAAAAAAACTTATGTATGTGTAAATACATTACTAAGGCAAGAATAAAAGTGAGCTTTGCATATTTCCTAAGGTTTAGCTATATAAATGTACATGTGCATAAGTTTAGGTTCAACACTGTGGACAACAAAAAAAAAATCACTTTGTATAAAACCAAAAAACATATGTATGAATTAGTTGTTCCAGTATTGGAGAGTACTCAGCCATTTGATTGCTATACCATAATTTGACTGTATTTAATCCCTAATGTTTTGTAATAATTCTTGCAGTGTTATTGGTTTTCAAAATGGAACATTCCCTTAGCTATCTATATTAGAAGGACATGTTATTCTTAGAGGATCCCAGGCAAGGATTGCTGTGTTAAGTGTAAAGAGCTGCAGCCACACCATGGTTCTCTACAATGTTCTGGCAACCAAGCACTCAACTCTTTCTGAGTGGGCATTGGATTACTTCATATAAAAGCACCAAATATGCCACATGCTTCTTTGCACACTAACTTTCTTTTTGGGATAACCAGCTTTTTTGGTGGTTATGACAAAGTGCTATATATTTCTGAATGCAGCCAGGTCATCCACTTGCTCAGCGCAGTAAAGTACCTTCCCGATTCAGAGGAGGTGAATGTTATAATAAACAACAACCTTAAACTCTGCTGCAAAACCTGTATTTCTACAGGTTCTGTCCTGTGACTGATTGGGTAGTAAAGCCTGAACACGGGTAGGACAATTTCTGGATATTTATCTACCACAGAATCAATTTTTTCAATAAGCAGGGTTTTTTCCAGTTTCTACTGTGTCAGTAGACCATTTTGCTGAAATGCTTTGCAAGCTGTGCGAAAAACATCAATCACTTACTTGGGTGGTTGCCTGATTTGTGGCACTGTGATCTACCACAATGGTAGATGCCTTCTCAAAAAGGCTTTGGAAAGCATCATTAGTTTTGCCTTTTTTGCCTCAGTGTGGGACTCAACAGACAGCCTGCATACCAGAGTTGGTTTGTGACGTTCTTTGGAGAGAAATATTGAGATTTTGTAGCTCTCCAAACTGATCTCCTGCATCCTGACAGTTTGCTCTACATCATAGGACTGGCATAATTCAGGCTGTGTCTTTAGCCATTTTTGAAAGGCTGTCTTACCTTCTGCCTTGTGTTTAAGAAGTTGGCACAGGTTTCTGATATTACCAAGCATGACCTCTTGAAGCTCAATGTTCTTGGGCTAAATACTTGAAGCATACATTCTTAAGCAATGAAGGCCTTGCTTTCTTCTGTTCTTCTTGAGCACACACTGAGAAAAAGACTACTCAATAGCTTTTCTCTTTTTTGTACAATTTTTGAGTCTACACTCATAAAAGCCAGATTTGATTGCCTAGCAGTTAGCAATTTTTTGTTTTCTCATCGACTCTGGTACAGTGGAAACACAAAACACCTTTTAAAGTGTCACTGTAGTTAGCAACATTTTATCAAGCAGCTTTTCTGAAAACATATCATATGATTGCCACATTCTTGGTTCTGATGAAATATTCGATACAGTTGTTGAGACCATGCTAGTTTTAAGTTACTGAGTTGAAGGCAACTGGATTTCTTTTTTGGTTCATGAAGCTGTCCCACATAGAATTCACACTTAGGTCTTGTGACCGAAATAACCCATCCATTTAGTCACATGTCAGCTCAACTGATGTGACCCTTAACGACTTGCATAAAAACCGGGTGGGTCAACGATCCTCAGGACACCCTCCAAGAGCACAACCCCACTAAGGGTTAAAATACTTTGTTTTTGGAACTGAAAAAGCTTCACACATGAGAGGTGAAATGTCTTCAAGAACCAAAAGGCCTGGTTTCCTTCATCTAGCTTGCAATTTAATATATCATTCTTTTTCTCCCAATTTCATTGAATTTAGAAAGCCAACCCGACAACCTCCGGTTAGCAGATTGGACAGCGCAGAAGAGCTAGCTCATCAGGACAGGGCTGTTTACACCTACAGGCCAGTGGCCACTCTTTCAGTGACGATGTGCACATCCTGGTTTGAGTGGCGAGCCGTTATGTGAAAAGGGGATGACATCTTTGAACTATTGTTCATCATCTTAGAGTGATGTGATTGCAGCCAATTCCTAACACTGTCTAAATGGTACTCATGCTACCAATGGTCATGACAGTTTGCATACTAACAACCATGGAACTGAATTTGTGGCTCATTGTTAGTCAATGGTGCTGGTTTCAGTTGTTATGCAGCTATACCGCTCAAGTACTGTACTGTAAAGTTGTGGAAAACTGCAGTCAGTCGATACTGAAGAAGTTACCTGGATAAGCGATGAAACATTTCCATTGAAAATGCTGTGACCAGATGAAGAAAATCAACTTTCTGGGATTTTCTGACATGGATTAGTGAATAACCCTTAAGACATAACAGTTTTCATTCATAAAAGCAATAGAGCTGCAGCTTTTTTTTTTTTTTTTATTTTTTATGATATATGCATTAATCAGTTCACCTTTGTTTTTGCAATCTGAAACAATCTAAAACCTAAACATGTTCAAGTTTGCAATCATAATTTTAATGTTCGGCATTTTTATTTAAAAAATGATTAACTGATTATCACAATGTTCGCCAAATAATCTGTCACTCGATTAATCAAGTAGTTGGGGTAGCTTTTAAAAAGTTGCCACAACAGCTTTTATTATTTAAAAAATACCTCAGTTTTATAATGGTCACATGAGATCAGTATATGTTACCTGTAATTCTGGCGACGGAGCAGGGGTGGCCATTGAACAGACTGAGTTGATCTTTATTATTGGAATATGGTCCGTCTCTTCTTTACACTGGCTGTGGAGTCTTTCAGCAACGAGAGGCCCAATGTTCAGCTTTTTTAGTGGTGTGTGCAGTCCAGGGTCTGGAAATAAGAAGGACAAAGGTTTACATTAACCTACTTTTTAAGTACTACTAGTGTAACATGTTAGCTCCTAGTAGGGTTATGCGAGTTGTGCATTTTATTAGAAGTCATGACCATATCCTTATCCATAATTTAATTATGAAGCGCCATGGCATATCATGGGACTTAGCCAGAAATTACAAAAGCTTCAGTCAATTGTGGATGTCACGTGACATTAAAAGGGATTACAGAAGGAGACATATTTCAGACCTTCATCTACAGCTTTCCTCTTGATTCTTCTGTGTGTTGAAGTAGTATCCTCTCTTTCCACCACACTCTCAGAAGCACCTGCAAAAATATAATATTAAAGGTAGTTACAAAAATACAAATATGCATTTTTTGCTACAAAAGAAAAGAATTGTCTTGGTACTAAACATAGTAAGACTGGCTTAAGACCACCTCGGGACTCCTTTTTAAATAAAATCTTTAAACTATAATAATAATATATTTTATATGTATATAATAATATATTTTAAAACCAAGTTGGACCAAGTTGTCTACTAATTGGAAAGTTGTTGGTTTGATGTCCGACTTCTCTGGACTGAAGTATCCTTGGGCAAGATAATGAACCTAAAGTTCAGCTGATGCATTGATTGATTTCTCATGAAGTGGTTAGAAATCTGTGCATTTTCTATCACATTTGGTAACAGATTCAGTGCCTTGACTTTGCTGGGGCTAATCTTGCATACATGTGTCATAAACCAAGAAAAGTCTGTTGTGAGCCAGGGAGAACCCTGAACTAAATGTCATCGGTTTGTTTTATGTATGGGAAATATATTAAGACATAATGTAAAAAAAAAACAACCACATTTGTTTTTGGCTGTCCAAGATGGTCCTGCTTGATTATCTTACTCATGGTAACTGACCACTGAAAGCATTATGTAATCTTTTTCATCTAATTCATGCTGATAATAATGATGATGATTAAATGATCAGCTCACTCATCAACATGTGTTCTTGATCCAGATAATGCTCCTTAATTTTATGTCGCTTTGGCTCATAAGCATTTGATGTAGCCTCGATGGTTACTGATAAGTCCGAATCAGAGGTGCAGGTTTTGTCCTCCAAGGCTCCCTCCACAGCTCTCCTCGTGTTTGTCAACTTGCCGTCCACGTGATTTTTCTCATCACAGTTGTCAGATGTAGTAAGTCCGCCTGAATCTGCAGACTCGGCTGCTCCTGTGTCTCGCAGAGAGTCGTTAGCCGTGCGATTCATAATGGAGTCCACTTCCTCATAGAACCTCATGAGGCGTCTCGGGTCAGCTTCATCAGTCTTGCCCCTTTGAAGGGACCTGTAGAGGTACTTGAGGTTCTTGTACTTTGTGTGGCACTGTTTCCAGTCACGTTCAATGCCTTGTTGCATTAACCTGTTCGAGATCTGGACAAAGATGTCCCTCTTTCTGGTTGAGCTCTCCAGCTGCCTGCGTATGCGCTCATCCGACCAGACTTGGATCAGGGCTCGCACCTCTTGGTCGCTCCAGTTTCGACCCGTGTCCGACACTGTGACTACTTGGAACTGGTCAGAGCTGGAGTCTGTGTGTGCTAGATGGGCGTCTGGGATAAAAGAAGAACAGATATGGAAGGAAAAGTTTAATTATGCTGCTAAACTCCACAGTTGATTTGGCAGATTTTTCTTTTTCGGCATACCTGCACTTCTCCATTTTACTTCCATTTCTCCATCCATGTCGTAATCGTCACTGTTGTCATCTTAAATGATAAATACATAAGAAAATTATTTTCACGAAGTCTTGAATCTAAAACAACTGCTTGCAAACTTGATGCTTACCATCATCAATTTCAATGACCACCTCACTCTCAGAGCCCGTTATCTGCCCTGTGTGGCCTGCTGCTGTTTGTAGCCTCCCTGCTTCCATTTCACCATCATACAGTCTCTTCTGCATTTCCCTGGTCCCATTTTCCAGTCCTTTGTCCAGTAGAATGGCCTCCACTTCATCAAAAAACTTCATGTATTTCCCCGGGCTTCCTGCACTGCTGCCTCCCGCAGCGTGTGCACTTTTCGCAGTCTTATAGTCATATTTCAAATTCTTGTATTTTGTACGGCATTGTTTCCAGTTCCGTATCACCCCAAAGTTTCTCTGCATTTGACGAGCCATCTCTTGGAATATGGATTTGTTGCGCAGCGTGCATTTCAAACGTTCCCGAATGTTGCGGTCAGCCCAGACGCACAGCAGCGCTCTAACCTCGTCATCCGTCCAGTGGCGGCCTCCCTCTTCAGCCACATTAGTAGAGTAAGAAACAGCTGAATGAAATCGAGTCTTCATTCCTGTGCACACATGAAAACATTGTAAATTTTGGCTAAATGTTGATGTAGAAAAAACCCAAAGAAGAACAAGATGACTTTTATGTAAGTGTTTGAATTACTTTTTAGCACAAGCAAGCTAAGAATAGTTTTAACTGGCGTGTCTGTTTATCCTTGGATACCAGTTTTTGTTTTTTCCCAAGGTGGAAAAAGTCATGTTGTTATCATCAATAGTACAGTGGTGTTGTACATGTTTACCTTCCTGGACTGGGTAGATTCTTCTTTGATTATCCACATCTTCTTCCTCCCATGGCCTTTCAAGCGGCCTTTCTTCCACTCCTTGGCTGTAGTTTGCCGATGTGCCTGCGTCAGCCTTCCTGCTCTGAAGTCTCATGCTTCTGCATTTGGCCTGACACTCCCTCCAGTTGCGCACAACACTGAGCCTCCTCAGACGCTCTGAAATCACCTCAAATGTGCTTCTGCTCTCTACTACGTGCTGAGCTCCAACCTGGTCCCACACTGAGAGTAGAGCCAGCACTTCTGCTTCCCCCCACTGCCTCTCCACTGAGCCTTTTTCCTCCCCCACCTCACTATCACCTCCTCTTTGTCTCTCTGCTCCTCTCTCCATGTTTGAGCTGACCTGGAAACGCTTTCTTTTCCCCCAGCCTGTCTGTCTCTGCTGCCCGGTTCCCTAGGCAACCAGGCGGTTAAGCCTGAAAGCAACGCCTTCATGCTGAAAAGCAGCCTCACCACTGGCTTAAGCTGTGTGCTGAGGGGGCGGGACTAAGTGTAATCTGAGAAGCAGCTTGGTAATGGATTGAAACTGCAGCAAGGCGACTCTCCATATATGGCAGCCTCACCGCAGGGAAGCAAATCTGCTTTTTCCTTTTTTTGGGGGGGATTTTGTTTCTGCTCCATTTGGCCCTCGTTAAACCAGTTTTGATTTGCCTCAAGGCAACCGTAACTGACTCAAGTTTATTCTTGCAGAGAAGAAACAGAAATCATTCATGCAAAAAAACACACTTCCCACTAATACATGAAAATTTACACTGTAATTGTGTGTGTGTGTGTGTGTGTGTGTGTGTGTCTCTCTACTCAGGGGACAGGAAAGTGCTGGGATTGTCACAAGTAATGGAGCCAGTCCACCCACGTACACAGCACACAAGGTAACACTGAATCATGATCAGAAGCTTCTTATATGATAAAACAGAAGCACAGTTTAACCCAGCATCTCAAAAACAGACCCAGGACGTATTTGGGTTGCGTCCTGAATATATTTCCATTTGGCACAGTTACATCAAAACAACCCAGCTGGTCAGAATCACACTGAGCACTTTAATGTTTGGCCTTTACAGACATGTTTTAAAGCCTTCAGACATCCTCATTGTTTGCTGATTTTCTGCTTTTTAACATCACTTTTATTTATTTTAAAATATTTTTGTGCAAGTTAAAACCTTCACAGAGCAATGTTGTCATTTTATAGGGAATGGGATTAGTGAGCACCGCTTTTTCACCAGAGGCTCTCACTAAACTGCGCTATGGTAACCTCGGCATTTGCCACACACGCTATTCAACCACTGGGATC
Organism: Copadichromis virginalis; assembly: GCF_057382275.1. Classification (NCBI taxonomy): domain Eukaryota; kingdom Metazoa; phylum Chordata; class Actinopteri; order Cichliformes; family Cichlidae; genus Copadichromis; species Copadichromis virginalis. The sequence goes on from NC_140639.1 coordinate 8,407,497, forward strand.
TCAGAGCTGCAGAACTGCCAGCCCTTTGTGGTGGATACACTGCATGGCAAGATTGCTGTAGCACACAATGGAGAGCTGGTTAATGCCCATGCCCTGCGGAAAAAGGTGAGGAGGGGGCTCTGCTTGTCCACACTGAATGTTGCGCATATCAATGTGACATAAAAATAATGAACTGAACACACACAGACACAGTTTTTCTTTCTGCTGAAATATTTATTTGCTATATCCAATCTTAACGAAGGTTATGGGCTGGATGTCAACACTTTCACATACCAGAGCTGCATCCATCATCCAGTCAAAGGATTTGTTTGACTATTAAGTGTTTTGCGCTCTCAAAAGAATTTGTATCTGCAGTTAATGCTCGCATTAATGAGAAACAAAATGAATAGCTTTTTAAAATGTATATCTCTTAAGAACATTTCAGGCTGAAAATCTAAAAAAAAAACCCAAAAAACCCCAATCTATAAAATGTAAGCTATATTAAACTGATTTTGCCCCAGGGTGGTTGTGACTACAATGTAGCTTGCCATCACCAGTGTGTGAATGGGTGGATGACTGGATGTGTAAAGTGCTTTTTGGTCCTTAGGGACTAGTAAAGCGCTATACAAATACAGGCCATTTAGCATAATTTAACAAATGTGTTCCCATCCTGTCTTTTTCTCAGCAACCTCTCTTCCAATCTGAGGCTAAAATACACAGGAAGTTTTGACTATATTTATGAGACTGTGCACTGAGTGAGAATTCCACACATGATTTGCCATGAAAAATCAGTACCAAATCATTAACTGCTCTCTTAAACTTCACTCCAAATTTCAAAAGTCTGAACGCTCAAACAGGCTTTTTGAAGTTCTGCCATCACTCTGATGGTTCAGTAAATCGATTACATTTACCTTGTCAAAGGTGATTTGAGACACTTACTCATGCTGGTTGTATAAGTGGATCTTGAGAAAGCTGTATTACCATAATCTGCTCGTTCGACACTGCCATTTCTATGATTATGCTTTCATACAAACCTGCACATTCACTGAGTGCATATTTATAACTGTCCTCTTTTTTTTTTTTTTGTTTTTGTTTTTTTTTTTTTTGTTCTTTAAAGTAATCTTATGACAATCCATGCACTTTATATTATATATCTAGTCGACCAATTACGATGAATTAATAAGATTTTTTTTTTTTTAACGCAGACCTTGTCAGCTGGATTTGGTTTTTAACCAATTATACATAACTAACCTTTCAGAAGGAAATTTAAAGCTTTACATCAAATAAGTCCTATTCTTTAGGTAAATTTAGACTGCCTCCCCTTTTTCCTAACAAGAAGTCAGTATCTCTATTCATAAGTGGCACTGAAACATGCTCAGTCCAGCTGGATCACATCAACGTCCCTTCTCGAGTGCACTTTGTGATCACTAACAAAAATCTGTGTGTCATGTATATGTGTTGTGTTTTTGTTTGTTTTTTTTAAGACAAGCCAGACCTTTATATGGAATATACAGTACGTACTACCTATTGAACTGGACGGTGAAATAGATCATCAATAGACCAATGGATTAACTTCATACTCTTAGTTGTCCTTTATGCTCAGCAGCCATCTTGGAAACTGCTTCAGGTGATTATGTGGACAATTATTTTAAAGTGATTTAGTTGATAACATTCAGTTGGCAAGTAAAGGTCACTGTTTCATTTCCAGCCAGAGACACAAATCCTCTTTGTGCATCAAGAAAGTCAGCCGGTATAAATCTCTGCCAACTTAAACATGTGGCCAACCTCTTGTGACAAGCCAGAATCTTAAAGTAGCTTTGTCTGATCTGAAAAACCCATAAATTTCATTTTGATGGGCGCTGAGACGTAAAAGCAGGACTGATTTAGAAATAAAATGTAAAAAACACAAAACACTTTTCTCCAGAGTCCTGACTCACATTATAGATGCAATAATTGAAGGAAAAATAATAAGTAGACTTATGTATATCTTTGTGTCATTATATAGCAGCTGTGCCTAAGAGCAGTTAAAACTATCATGAACATCAGGCGAGCCTAGACGTCAGTGCAACAACATGATTGGCCTGTGTCTCTTTCCCAGAGTGGCTGTTGAGTGGCTCTTTGAGGGCAGGGGTGTGACAACCATTTCCATTATAAAATTTTCCAAAGACTGCTATTCCACAGAAAATAACATTATTCCATAATTAATCAGTCACTATAAATGTGCCTTGTAGGTGATGCGCCATGGTGTCGGCCTCTCCACCAGCTCAGACAGTGAGCTCATCACCCAGCTGCTGGCACTGACTCCACCTATGGAGGAGCTAGACTCACCTGACTGGGTTGCCAGGTGACTGTTGTGACCTAATGATACATAAGCATATAAGCATAAATATTTTTGCTTTACATTACTTTAATGCTGTTTTTATTTGTTTTTTGTTGTAGAATTAAAAACCTCATGACTGAAACGCCAACATCATACTCACTGCTGGTCATGTTCAAAGATGTAATCTACGCAGTGCGTGACCCTTATGGAAATAGGCCACTGTGCATTGGGCAGCTCGTTCCCATCTCTAAACTGCACAATCCAGGTATCTACACAGTTGTTGCATGTGACCGTTGCATCAGAATTAGTGCAACTGCAGAACACAGGCATGTTTGCTCTCAAAAGACTAGCTTTACTGATAAAAAGGACGCCTCACGAGAGGTCAATGGTTGCAGCAGAGCTTTTGGCCCTTTTGATTTTGTCAGAGGTCAGATGTGTAAGCTGGTGAATGATTAACTTGATTCTTGTTTTTTTTTTTTTTTTTAAGCAGGCGCTCAAGAGGAAGACACTGAGGGGTGGGTTGTGTCATCAGAGTCGTGCAGCTTCCAGTCGATTGGTGCCAAGTAAGCATTTGTTACCTTTGCAAAAGTATTCTTTAGTATAAAAGGAACCGTAATGCCAGGTGTAAATCATTTTTATAACCTTATTTTTTTATTTTTCTTTCTTTCCCAAAGGTTTCATATCATTTGCCTTAGGCCACGAGTACTTTTTTTTTTTTTTTCTATTTTGGCGCTTTACTCCCCCCCCCCCCCCCATAAAGATGGCTTTCGATAACAATCCTGTAACCTAAATGACAAGTTTTGACTAGGGCTGTCAGTGTTAATCGCGTTAAAATGACGTTGACGGCAAAACCGCGTTAACGCAGCATATCTCCGTTAACGACCGACATGATTAATGCCGACAGCCCTAGTTTTGACACCTTAGTATATTCTAGTAAAGACGTGATTCAATGACCATCGTAATAGTTCTGGTGTTTCCCAGTGGTAACGACATAGCTTTTGATGCACGCCCATTGCTGTTCGGTTCCGGGTCGCTGCTCGTGCGGCCAGCTACCTAGCCTGACTTGTCTCCCCAATGTGATGTTTGTGTATTTTATATACGGTCGGCAAGGTCAGTCTCTTAATTGCCCCTTGGGGATAAATTCTTCTGAATCTGAATGCATGAACAGTGAAATGGTGTTCCTTGAGTCCATCCGTTCATTGTACTTTTTTGTCGTTATTGATTAACAGGTACTACAGAGAGGTCTTGCCAGGAGAGATAGTCCAGATATCCAGACATGGTGTCAAATCTCTGAGTGTTGTGCCCCGACCTGAGGGAGACCTCCCAGCCTTCTGCATTTTTGAATATGTTTATTTTGCCAGACCAGACTCTATTTTCGAAGGTATGCATATTTATTATGGGTAACACACTTACTGATTACTCATTTCTTAAATGTATTAATACTGAAATATCAATGTACTACAGGGCAGATGGTCTATACTGCCAGACAGCGATGTGGGCGGCAGTTGGCCATCGAGTCTCCGACTGATGCAGACGTTGTCAGCACTGTGCCAGAGTCTGCAACCCCTGCTGCTCTGGGCTACGCTGAGCAGGTCTGTCTACAGTGTGTCTGCTCCACCTCAGTAATCTTATAATATACCGGGTGGACTTACAGTCTCACTAGTTTTTCTTCTGTCTTCTTCTCACAGTCTGGTCTTCCATACATTGAGGTTCTGTGTAAAAACCGCTATGTTGGAAGAACTTTTATCCAGCCAAACACCCGCTTGAGGCAGCTAGGAGTGGCCAAGAAGTTTGGAGCACTGACGGACAACTTTGCTGGGAAACGAGTGGTGCTCATTGACGACTCCATCGTCAGAGGCAACACAATTTCCCCTATTATTAAGCTGCTGAAGGAAGCGGGTGCCAAAGAGGTTCGTTTAATAGTGTTTGGCAATAGTTGTTGATATAGCACACACAACATTTTGGCAGAGTGGCTCAGAAACTGGTTGGTTTGGATTGTCTGATAATTCAGACTGTAAGTAGACTAGAAGCACAGGAAAGTAACATAAAACTGGAGTTTTTTTTTTTTTTTTTTTCTTTTAATGGCAGTAAGTGGAATAAGTGAGAAAAGCCCATGTGTTTGTCACATTGCGTACTATACTTACATCAGGGGTTCATAGAAAATATTAGGCTCATTAACTGTCAACTCAAAAAAGTGGGCGTACCACAAGAGCAGTCTGAGACTGTATTTCCAATAAGACAGAAAATTCCCTCCGCACTATGCATGAATTAAAACCCCAAATCCAGGATATCTGGATCCAAATTTTGGGGGTATTTTCTTGAACATCCCAGTTATTATTTCATTGATACATGTTTATTTGGGAATATCTAATCTTGTAATACTAAAGATAGGAAGTGATTAACTTTTGGATTTTTTTAAAAGTTGGGCCAAGCCCCACGTCTGGTAAACCATTTTTATGAAAATCGGTCCCTAATCAGATTTATGGCATGAGTAACATACTCTCATTCATCATTTTTGGGCCTACTAGTCAATCTGATCTGAACCGTAATTCACATTTTAACCAAACATTCATGCAGCACTTTATTGTCTCTTCTTCTATACACATCAAGTGCTTGATGTGTATAGAAGAATAGATAAATGCTACATTTTTGCCACACTTAGTAAAGGTAAATAATCATTGTTACATGAATTAACGGAAGATACGTTTTGTTTTGTTATTTCTGACCATTTGAAGAACAAATATTGGTCCTGAAAAGGGCACCTAACTGTGTGTGACCAGAATATAGTCACACACTAACTTTGTGTTTATAGTAACCTAATTATTCTTCTGGACAGGTCCACATCAGGGTGGCTTCTCCACCAATCAGGTTCCCTTGCTACATGGGCATCAACATCCCAACCAAGGAGGAGCTCATTGCCAACAAGCCGGAGTTTCAGGACATTGCTGGTTATATTGGTATTTAAAAATGCACATCTACCATTCATTTCTTTGCCTGGTCAGAACAAAAGCTTGTGTTTAATGCTAATGCTGTTTACAGGTGCTGACAGTGTTAAATATCTGACTGTGGAGGGCCTCGTATCTGCTGTCCAGGAGGGTATTGCTTTCCATATTGAAAAGGACAAAATTAATTCCAATAACAAGTCCAACAGGAAAGTGGGCCACTGCACTGCCTGTCTGACTGGGAAATATCCAGTGGAGCTGGAGTGGTAACTGCTGCACCAACAGTAGCACTGTGGATGGTGCTGCAAACTTTAAATAAAAAAAAAAAACCCCTGTTCTACATATGGTTTATCTCAACATTGCCAGCCGGAACACTAAGATGTTGCACAACTACAGAAGGTTACTTTATTCAGAACCTCAGGAAGCTAAAAGTGATGCTTTTTCTCACCTGTGGTGGCTAAGCTTTTTTCTTTTCCTGTTCCTGGATGTGACTAATTCCAGGTGTGTATTTCTTACCACACAAGTATGTTTTTGTTTTGCAGCTGCATTTATTTGAAAAGTAGATTTCCACATGTATTCAAAGCATTTACAATGCCAGAAAAAGCGCACACGATAAATGACCAAAACATTAAATCATCTTTATTTCTGTTATTTACTTAAGACTGTTTTGTTTGGGTTTTGGGCTGTTTGCTCAAATTTGAACAATACAGGAATATGATGTATGAATAATAAACAATAACTACAATGACAAGTACTTTTTTTTTTTTTTTTTTTTTAAACTACATTCTCCCATTGACAATTTTATTTCAATAATGAATAGACAGAAAAAATGGACATCAAACATATATTCAAGAAATGATAGAACATATAAGAACAATTATAATCAATTAAAAATAGTTCAGAGAGATTAATTATCAGCGGGTTTCCATCGCAGAACTAGATGGTCATACATTTCATTAAATTTCATCGGCCCATCTCCTTGATGATCCCCTTCATCGCCATTTTCTGTATGTGACGGGAAAAGGTGAGTAAGAACACATCAACCCCCAGAGGCCAAAAATATCTTGTACATGGGAATTATTTTAGTCACCTGGGAGAGTAGCCACAGGTCATTTTGCTCTCTAGTGAACTTCCTGTTGAATAAAGCATAATGATTAGGTAATCAGAAACAAGTCAAGAAAACTATGAAGATCAGATGTGAAGGGACAGACAAACTTCACAGGTGCAGTGTTGGTCATTTAGTAGCTGTCATTTTTGTGCGAGTTGTATGCTACAGTGACCTCTGTCTGCTCCACTCAGTATGAGAATGAATTTTGGCTTGTACGGCCTCTCATACAAACACACAGGCGTGCTCTCTTTCTCTTTCCCCAAGTGGAAATTCACTGACAAAATACACGTCGATGGACTCTTTACATAGTTGTGATGATTAAACTTGCATAAAATAAGTCTGACTTGTAATTTCAAAACCCAAACTTTAAAGAAATATTGGGGGTTCTTACAAAGTAAGCTGACAATCAGTTTATATATTTGTATCTTCTTTAGTTTGTGTTGTCTGGGTGAGTGGTTCCTTAGAAAGCTGCACCCTAGAAAAAACATGCACAATCATGCATGCATGCATGCATCCAAATTCAGTGGGTGTGTCCTCATCAAAGTCCTCTTCCCAAAATACCTGCCTGCACCTGATATGTTTAGGAGGCATTTTAACTGCACTTTTGTAGCTATGCAAAAATACATAATTTGAGCACTATCACTTGACTTAAAAAAAGGATGAGGCTTACCCATGCCAGAAAAATCCGCTGCAGATTCAGCCTCCACATATTCCTCATGTGCTGGATACTGCTGGCTGCTGAACCTTTGAAACATGTTGTGCTTACTGGAGCTACCACCACGAGACAGCTCCAGTTCAGACAAAGGTCTTAGCATCGCTCTGCTGTGGCGTTTGGACCCTGGGGAGTATGTGCAATACACTTCCCTGAAGCGTTTGGACTGTGGATGGCTGCTCCAGTCTAGGTCCCTGTGGCGTTTCCTCAGGACAGACCGGTGTGGTGACAGTGCAAGAGCAGCCAGAGCTGATGAAGAGTGACCTCTGCTGGCCTCAGAGCTTCTAGCACAGAGACGGCATGGAGGGCCATTGAAGAAAGTTGACTTGTTCTGACACACAAATTTGTGGTAAAGTTTCATGAAATCCTCATCAACTTGTTTTGGTGAGCACGAGCCAGGGGATGAAGGCAGGACGGAATCAATGGAGAGGTGTCGTACGAGCCTGCGATGACCCCCTGCTGCTGAGGCTGACTGCGGTGAGTGTGGCAGGAAGGACTGCTGGGAGTTTTGAGAGTAAAGCATCTTCGGTGGCAAAACAGGCCTTTTTGTCTGGGAAAACAGAGAGGCCGTGAGTGATCTGGGCCTCATAGGCTCTCTGGAAGTCACAGAATATTCACTGGGGCTTCTGGAAAACAAATGAGGTGATCTTCCCAGGCTGGTCACCACTCTTGCTTTTAGGGGACTCCTGTCCCTAAAGCTCGGCGCCTCCTGCCTGACTGGGGAGCCATAGATATCAGGTCTCTGTATTGCAGCAGTGAATTCTGGTGCAAGGATGGAGCTCCCAGCTGTCTCTAATAGAGAAAGACTTGATCTTTCCTCAGAGGCTTTAGCACAAGGTCGTGAAGGACTGACGCTATAGGCAGAGGCCTGGTCTTCCAGCTGGGTTTGTTTACGAGAGGACAGCTGAGACACAGTGAAAGTCTTGTTTAATGGTATCTCTTTTGGTTTAAAGGACACAGAGGAAGCAGAGAAGTCCATTACAAGGACAGGCTTATGCTGGTGCCTGCTCATAAGGTTTTCCTCCCTATCAGGAGATTGGTGCATTTCGTGCCAGTCTCTAGGACAGGTCACAGTCTGCATAGGCGTTGTTTTGGTCCTCGTGAATTGCTCTTTCATAGGCCTGCTGGAGCTTTTCTCTGGAAATGCTTTTGTGGTCATCTTTGGTTTGCTGTTTGTGTGTCTAAGTGGGACGACAAAGGTGTTGTTGAGGTTACTTCTGTTTGATTGCTGACGCCATCTGCGGTACCTCCTCAGCACAGAATCAGCGGCTGTAGAGACATGCTGCCGATCCCAGGCCCTCTTTATCCGACTAATCATACTTGGATAGAGCTCCACCCAGGAACTGCCATGACTTCTAAGAGACATTTCCAGCTCCTCATCTTGGTCTTCAGGTTGAAGGTCCACATTGGAAAAGTTTCTCTGACTCTCATCCAGTGAGCTCACAGTCAGCTGAGTCACATCACTTCTAGTCATCCCTGTGTGTGATGCACAAGGGGAAACAAAATTGGGAATTAGACAAATAATATACTCAGTGCTTCTCTTGGATGAACAATCTTTATATATACACTAGTGGACAACCCTCTGTTTTATTTGGAAAGTTCACACACTACCAGCTTCCAGCTGCCTCACGGGCCAGGTTACCTAACTGGGGTAACCAGATGTACTCCAAATCTTCTATCTTGGATTGCAGTTGGCGATAGTGGTGTTTCTTTTGCTCCGAGGGTTCACTGTGAGCTGGAGGCCCACTCTAATTAACCCTCGCCAAAGCTAAGAGCAGAACAAGGATTACCTTTGCCAGCTGCTGTTCAAGGTGTTGGAGTCTAACACTTAAAACTACCACAATGGTCAACTATTCATTTATCACAAAGTACAGGGAAATCAAAATGTTTGTGGAGGCAAAACTTATTAAATATATTATTTAATAATTAAAGAGAGCGTGCATGTGTAATTTAAGAAAGCAATCACGCATTTCTGTTGTGCATTTCTTTGTTGTCACAAATTTAATCCAAGACTGGAAAACACTGAAACAAAAGGATTTCCTTTTTCTTACCACCATCTTCCATAGACAGCTGGATGCTGGTATCAGATGACAAGTCCAGCTGTCAAAAACAAACCATCATTAACTCAAGTTATGCCAGATATTTTGATACAGAAGGTAATTGCAGGTATATTTACCTGAGAGTCTCCTGTGGGGTCCTGTGCTGTGTAAGAAATGTTCAAGTTGTATTAGATGAACTACACAGTGAAGCAAAGAAAAAGATGCATGTTGTCATTTAAACGCTTAATTCTGAGAAATTACCTCTTAGTGACTCCTCTCTGACATCTGTCGAGCTCTGAGGAGAAAATGTGGGTGATTAAATAGTAGTAAACGCAGCTTATGGTATTTTGTGTCGTGCATGGCTGCAAAGGTCGTTGTTAGTAACCCAAACCTTCAGTTGCAGTGAGATCACCTTCTTTTTAGATAACGTCATGTAGCTGTCAAGCTCTTGAGGACAGAAAATATACACAATGTGGTCAGACAACAAAAAAAAGTGAACATTACAGATCGTCAAATATTAAGCAGTGTTTCAGGTATCAGGCCTTCACCCATTGGACACACAAATACCTATAATTGAAATCTGGTGAAGAAGATAACAGCTGGAGGACGTAACATTTTCTTCCATTAAATACAATCAAAATCACAAATCATGCAAATTGCATCAACCACTAATATTCTAATTGGAGCTGACAGAAACAGTAAAATGTATCATGTGACATGGCCTTAATGTCTGAATGACATTAAAGGAAAGCTCTGCAGTTTTGCTTCTTTCAAATTATATCCAAACCTTTAATCCAAAATTAAAACAACACTCAAAATTAGATCTGGGAAAACAAATCATCCAGGTTTATGTTTTTTCTGGGATAGACCACCTCAAATCTCTTACTGCTGGTAAAAATCTCACCTTCAACTAATTAAAAATGCAGCAGCAAGACTTAGCACATAGCATTGCATTACCCCCGTTCCTGGCTCCTCTCTACTGGTTCCCAGTACATTTGATTTTAAGGTTTTACTGATCACTTTTAAGATATGTTTTGATCTCGTCTCCAAGATACTTTGCAGAAATATTATCTTGTTTGTTCTTCTTTTTTCAGCTGCTCTCTTTAGGGATTATCTTTAGCAGATTATCTACCTTCATCTCAGCCAATCTTTCTGCTCTATCACATCAACCCTCTGCATGTCCTCCTTCAACACATCCTCTGTCCAGTATATCCACTATACCTCCTCTGCTCAAACCATCTCAGCCTTGCCTCTTTAAATAATGTCCAAACCACTAAACCAGAGCTGTCCCTCTGATGTTCTCATTTCAAATCATGTTCATCCAGGTGACTCCCAATGACAATCTTAACATCTTCAAATCGGCCACCTCCAGCTGTGCTTCCCGTCTTTTTGTCAGTGTCACCACCTCTAAAGTACACATTGCAAAACTCACGCACCCCAAGATATTTAAACTCATCTACCTTCCTTAACTCTACTCGTTGCATCTTCATCCACACACATTCTATCTTGCTTCTGACTTTTAATCCTGTCCTCTCCAGAGCATACCTCCACATTTCCAAGCTACTATTATCTCACTTTATTGTCCTCTCATCTCAATGTTTGTTTTCCGTTTTTCACTGTTTCTGAATTTAGCATTTTGCTTTTGCTTGTCTGTCAAACTGCTTTGCAAACTCAAAACACTTTTCAAAGATTTATAATTAAAGTCTATTGTTTTTATTGTAATAAAAGGCCCTTCAGGCGACTATTGCTGTGAATTAATATATAAATAATACTGAACTTCATTATTCCAGAAAGAAAACAAGTCCTGTGATTGATCTAGCTTACAAACGCATCTAATTAGTTAGTTTTCGGTTACCTTTACTAACACAGACGATGTTATTAAAACCTTTCCGGCTCACTTACTTGTGGGGCTTATATCGTCGAGATCAACCTCTGTCCCCGCGTCCTGGTACTGAAGTTTTGAATACTATCAGAAGGAAACAGAGGTTGGTTAATTCTGTTGCTTTCATTTGCAAAACCCGCTGATAGTTACGTTCATGCTAACCGTCCATAGCCTTATTCACACACCTTGTCTATGATTCGATCCAGGGAAAGTTTGAACTTTGAATTGTTATTTTGCAATTGTGTCTTTACAAGCTCATCCATGTTTGCATATAAAATTATTTTTTATCAAAAAGACGACAAAGAAAGAGAACAGCTAAACGAAGAAGAAAAATGGCGCTTTCGATTTTAAAGATTCTACGTCACAAAATAGTGGAATGTGATTGGACAGTGGACATATGGTGCCTTCCTTGATACTAGGAAATTGCGGTTGTATCTTTATTGCGTTTAATTTGAAAGACAAAATTAAAATAGAAAACTCCGGGATGTTAGCAGTGATAACACGTAGCGGTTATTGTTCATATGAAAATGACTGCAAGTATTAATAATATTTTGTAAGCAAAATTTTAAAACGACATTTAAGGACAAATTGTTGTTATGGCCGAGCTTTGAGACGAGCATTTGAAATAACCGTTCATTGCTTACTGTAAAATCCGCGTCATCAATCCTCGACAAATGTGCTTGTAAACAAATCCAGCTTCTTCTGAAATTAGCAACACTTGAATGTTTAAAAATTTTCGGGTTTTGCCAGAATGTACACCGACAGAAGATGAGCATTTGGTCACTAAAGGGCTTCTCAACATGTCTGCTCGGACGCTGCAGGAGCTGGTCGCCGCCGCTGCCTCCCTGCACGCCGACAGGCTGGCTGTGACACACTCGGTGTCCGGAAAACCATCGGCGTCCCTCACCTACAGAGACCTGGTTCAACTCGCCGATGAATTCTCTCGTGCTTTGCAAAATAACTGTTCTCCTAGGAGCGGGGTGATCGGGCTTTACTGCAGAGATGATTTGTTTGTACCTGTCTGGATTTTGGGGTGAGTGCAAACCTTAGAGATCGACCTCTGTAATTTATTTATGGGCGATATTAGTGATCAGAATCAAGGAGACGGAAATTGAGGCAACAAAAAAAAAAAAAAAACCCACAAAAAGGAAAGTTGTCATTCCAAGCTACGATAATTTATATCAAAATATATACAGTGAATTCTTATTTATGTGACAGGTACAATGCATGTTAATAAAAGAGAGTACACAGAAGATTCAAGGATGTAGTAGAGTAGAATTTGCAGGTGACAAGATAAGATAACCTTTAGTTGTCCCACATGTGGAAAGTTTGTTTTGTTACAGCAGAAAGTGGACAGTGCAAAGTTACATAGCAAAACTTAGAAAACACTGGAATAGAATAAGATAAGATACTGTACACAATAGAATAGAATAAAATTAAAAATAAAGAATAAAATAAAACAAATGCTATATGCAACTGAGTATAATACAACGATGTCAGAAAAGAGTATTGCACTTAGTTTTATTGCTATTGCACATGCGTGTGTTTGGTCAGTTGGAAGTCTTTGTTGTGGTGTCTGACAGCAGTGGGGAGGAAAGACCTGCAAATCTCTCCGTCCCACATCGTGGGTGCCGCATCCTGCCACTGAAGGAGTTGCTCAGTGCTGTCAGAGTCTGCATGGGGTGGGAGATGTTGTCCAGCAGGGATGACAGCTTAGCCACCATTCTCCTATCATTCACCACCTCCACTGGGTCCAGAGGGCATCCTAGAACAGAGCTGAAGAGCTGTCATATTCAGAACTTCTCATTATTTTAATATTTGTCAGTGCCTATGTGCTTCTTGTGTGTTATGGCTGCATGTGCCTCACTGCTCTATAACAAATCATAACTCACAAATGACTCTGCTTTGTTTGTCAGGATCTTGCAATCCTCTGCTGCTTACGTCCCACTGGACCCAGAATCTCCTGGACTCCTCTCTGCCAGAGTCATGAACCAATGTGGCCTCAAGTACTGTGCTGTACAGACCGACCTCCTGCAGGTTGAATTTTGTCATATTTTATCAGCATTAATACAACAGCTGTGAGTAATTTTGCAAATGTAATACTCAGGCCTCACTTAACCCTCGGAGTAAAAGAGTAAAAAAAACTCATAAAAAATATGTATGTGGGGTAATCAGGTTTTTAGTTTTTAACTGTTGCAAATCTGCAACGCCTGCCTTGAGAGGGTTAAAAGGTTAAACCATCCAGACGATGAAAACACACGAGAAAGGCCATGGTCTTATTTATTTATTAAGGCCAACAGCCACCTTTGTCTTTCCAGATTTAGTACATAAAAATACACACAGCCATGGAGACATCCTGAGAAAGAACCCCACCCCAAAAGACATGGAAATATAAAATAATGATAAAATTAGATATTCACAAAGCTGACACTGACCTATTACAACAAGGGCTCCACAGTGGGACTTTGATTCTGTCTGATTCTGTCCATCTAGTATAACAATCTGTGCAATAGCCAACCCAAGATTCTAATTAATTAATCTAGCTACGTAACCTGAGAACATCTTACTAGCCAGATGACTGTGGATTTTGGGGTGTTTGGGTTGAATTTTTCTTTACAAAACCCAATTCAAGATCCCCTCCTGTGCAGTAACAAAAAATATTCCAAGTGTATGTTTCCTACAGATGACTCGTCTGTAATATTAAGAGGTTTTTTTTTAATGCAATATCAGAACACCTTTGTAAATTCTTTGTTAATGAATTGTGTTTTTTTGTGAATATTTATATTGCTATTGTTTTTTTCAACTTAAAGCAATTTCAGGCAGCTCTCATCAAACACGTAACTGTGGAAGTTTGTGTGGAGCTGCTCAAGTTCAAACTGACTCTGATTCACATCGAGCCGCTGCGAGTCGCCCAGCGTGAACGAGGAGCAGGACAAACTTCATCAGTAAATGATCTCAGCGGTTCAGCTGTGGAGCAAGACGACGCTGGGCGCAGGGAGTTGGCGTATGTGCTGCACACATCGGGAACAACAGGCTTTCCAAAGACTGTGAGGGTACCACACAGGTGTATACTTCCCAACATACTGCATCTGAGGTCAGTAAGGAATCATTTATGCCTTTGCCTGTTGTAGAGTGGCATTTTCAGTCCAAGACAAATCCCTTCTCTTTCTGCTCAGATCTTTGTTTCAGATGAGGCCGGATGATGTGGTTTTCCTCGCCTCACCTTTAACCTTTGATCCCTCAGTAGTGGATATTTTTCTCGCCTTATCATCTGGGGCTCAACTCCTCATTGTCCCTAATGTGATTAAGAAAATGCCCAATCGACTAGCTGAACTGTTGTTCAACGATCACAAGACAACTGTCCTCCAGGCAAGTGTAGAGCCAGTTGTGTTTGTGAGGCAGTATTCCTTGTTTGTGCAATGCTTCATTTTCACTGTTGTCACAGGTCACGCCCACTCTGCTGTTGCGCTTCGGCCATCGTATTCTAAAACAGGACGTGCTGTCGTGCGGCTCTTCACTGCGGGTGTTGGCTCTGGGTGGAGAAGCCTGCCCGTCGCCCGCTCTGCTGGAGAGCTGGAGACATGAGGACAATAAAACCAAAATCTACAACATCTACGGGATCACTGAGGTTTCCTGCTGGGCCAGCTGTTACAGAATACCAGAGTCTCTGCTGCGGTCAAGTAACCTGTGAGTGGACCCCCCGTTTTAAAATGTTCATGACTTCTACAAGTTTGTCCTACAGATGTAGGAGTTATCTAACATTACAAACATCTCACAGCACGGTGTCTTCTGTGCCTCTCGGGACTCCTCTGATGGGCACAGTGGTGGAAGTCAGAGATGAACATGGCTGTGTTGTTTCAGAGGGTGAAGGACAGATCTTCATAGGTAGGAAAAACACTGTGAGTTCTCTGCAAATTAATCACATTGAGATGAAGAAAAACCTCATGAATTCATATGATCGTTTGTGCAGGTGGAGAGGACCGAGTGTGTCTCTTGGATGATGAAGACACTGTTGTCCCTGGGACGATGAGGGCTACAGGAGACTGGGTGAATGTTAAAGATGGACAGCTGCACTACCTGGGACGGAGAGACCGACTGATCAAACGCAATGGAAAACGAGTGAACTTAGACAGCCTGCAGCAAGTAAGATGTTTTCTGATGTATGAATTATAAGTCACGTGATTGATTCAAAAAAGAAATAAGTCCACTGGCTTAGCCTCATGTTAGACCAAGACTGACACATGAAGGAACACACATCACTCGTGCTTTTAACATCCAACAACTTTTACGTCTTATCCAGGTCACAGTGTCAGCAGAGAAGCCCAGACCTTGGTTTCTGAGGGATGAGCTTGACCACCTCCCCAGAATACCCTCCCCAAGCTCAGTCAGAGTTGTAGCAACGTGTTTCCGAGCTAGCCAAGAAATATAATCTCTCTGCCTGGCCTGGGTCTGCTCCAGGGCCTGTTCTTGTTAGAACATGCCTGGAATACCTCAACTGGGAGGCGCCTTAGTCAGTTTCTCGAGCCACTTCAACTGGATCCTTTTTTTAACATACTGAAGGCAAAGCTGATGTACTGATTGTGGTAAATTAAAGGAAAGATTTGAATCCTTAACCCCCACCCTAAAGAAATCTGGTGTCTCTGTTATGAACCAGTTTCCTCACTCAGATTCACTGTTACTAAAAATAATGAAAGACTATTTTTTCAATTTATTGTCACATACACACAGCAATAAGAAAAAAAGAGCAAACAAGAGAAAAGCAGTTTTAGCTGATTAATAATTGCGTTTTTAAACTGGTGGCACCTTTTCTTAATGCTGTACTTTAATGTGGATACTTTTCATTAATTCTTTGTAAACAAAATACCTTTTCAACATCTTTTTAACACCTTTATGATTTTGATTTACATCTCCCCTCCTGCAGGTCCTGCTGAGTCTCCCTCAGGTGGAAGCCTGCGCTGTGGGTCTGCACCAAGGATTTCGACTTCTCGCCTTTGTCGTGGCATCCACATCTGGACACCAGAAGGCAGCTTCCACCTCCGCATCTGTACAGCAACGTGCAGAACAAATTCCCTCTGCTTGTGCTTTTGGTGAGCATGCTGAGAACCTACCCTCTTCTGTCAACCCCCCCCTGGAGGAGTCAGGCGGTGCAGACGGAGATCTGAAGAAGCTCATTCTGAGCCAGTTGTCTCTGCTGCTGCCTGCTCACAGCGTTCCTGACACGCTGGTGCTCGTCCCGGCTTTATGCCTGACTGCTCACGGTGAGCTTTAGACACGCTGTCACTGCTGAGGAGAAACAGCAGCTAATTCATTCACCACTTTATCCATTCACCTTTCTAACTGTTGTTTTTTGATAGGCAAAGTCAACATGGAGGCATTAGTCAGAGTTTATGAAAAACAGAGACAGTGTTTAGAGTCTTCACAGAGAAATCGCAGTGAACTGAGGCAAATTCTTCAGACTCTGTGGCGGGTATTTTTCATTTTTGATGACAACATTCATGCTCTAAATTTAAATAAACTGTTGTCTCCTTATGTTCATTTTCTTTTAAACTATCTATCAACAGGATACTTTAAATCTTGCTGTAGATGTTACCGTTGACGAGAAGTCCAAGTTCCTGTTCAGTGGAGGAGATTCTCTGAAGGCTCTGCGTCTCTGTGAAGACATCCTCACTGCTGTGGGAGTGACCTCACCAGAGCTCCTGGAGGTTATACTTGATGGGACCTTCTCTGACATCGTGAATCATGTTGCCAGAGCAAGAGGAATCTTGGAGCATGAGAACAGCCAGTCAACGCCGTCTCAGGCCAAGAGACGGCACGTCGAATCCACGTCTCAGGTACTAGAAAAGAGAGTGCGCAAAGACTGGACAGCAGCTGAGAGTCTGCAGGTGGAGAAACAGGCTGTGAAAGTCATAAGAAGAGGGGGCGAGGTGATAGAGATGAACATCGGATATACAGAAGATGATAAAACCGTGCAGAATCAACTTCTTGGAGAAAGGGAGTCTTGTGGAGAAGCTGATTTGGGCCTCAGTCTGAGCTGGTCCTCAGACACAGGCAGATGTGTGGACGCCTCCCCGGTGCTTCTAGTACAAAACAGAGCTGATCACAGGTCAGATTTGTTCAAAGCAACAGTGTTTATCGGCTCACACTCCCACAGGATCCAGGCTTTAGACGTCGCCACCGGAAACCTAATGTGGGAGCGAGTTCTTGGAGACAGAATCGAGGCCTCTGCTGCCGTGTCTCACTGTGGCGCCCTTGTTGTAATAGGTAAGTGTCAGCTTTGTGAATACCTAATGTTCAGGAGGTTTTATTACTTTATATTTCTATATCTTTTTTTTGGGGGGGGGGGGTTCTTTCACAGGATGTTATGACGGCTGTGTGTATTTTTTATGCACTGAAACTGGAAAGACACAGTGGGTGTTTGAGACGGGAGATGCTGTGAAGAGCTGTCCTGCTGTGGATCCTCTCACTGGTCTGGTGGTAGTGGGCTCACACGATGGGTACGTTTACGCCCTAAACTCAGAGGTGAGTGCTCGATGCAAAGAGACACAAGGACTCGAATGATTCAGAAAAGTCACAGATTGATGGTTGCACTCGATACCTGTCTCACGTGTTTGAAGCAGACACTCTATTTTCTGTTTTCAGGTTCAGAAGTGTGTTTGGAAGTGTCACTGTGGTGGAGGAGCTGTGTTTTCTTCTCCACGTCTTCACGCGTCACGCCGTCAGGTGTACGCGGCTTCACTGGGAGGACGCCTGCTCTGTCTCAGCATCGTAAGTGAAGGTCGTTTTGCCATTTGGTGCACAAGTGGAAATAAGAAAGGAAGAGGCACGAGTCTGTTTGAATCACAAATTTTTGTAAAAATATTTCTATGATGACTTTGAGGGTGTTAGTTTAACGTTTAAAATGAGAAAGCTCTTCATCTTTCAGCTGTTCCCTTTAGGAGTCACCATGCAGATCATCTGTCTCCATCTCACACTATCGCTAGCATCCTCCTCTGTCACGTCAACCCTCTGCATGTCCATTTTCACTACATTCATGAACTTTCTCTGTAGCCTTCCTCTTTCCCTTATGTGCACATTTGTCTCAAAAGAGAAATTTGCTACTGACTATAAAACATTAAAAAAGGAGAATAATAAGAGTGATGGCCCTACATGTCTCACGTGTGTTTCTCTTTCCCAGGACAGTGGAGATGTCTTGTGGTCTTACTGCAGAGACACTCCTTTCTTCTCCTCACCAAACTGCTTCTCTGAGCACATTGTGATCGGCTCGGTTGATGGACACATCTGCTGCTTCAGCAACACAGGGAAACTTGTAAGGAGCTCACTTTTTGTTATAATATTTTCCAGTTACTATATATACAAAACCTGATTTGCTGAAGATTTGAGCGATTTCGGGGGTTTGGGGGTTTTTTTTTTGGTTTTTTTTACATTAAAGTCACAACCATTCATTACGACAACATTCAAATGTACTCGTATGGTGAAAAGGGGGGAAGGGGCCTGGCTATTTTCTGAATCCTCTGTGTAATTCATAACTGTATGACCCTTGTGTGTATTTGCAGCTGTGGCAGTTTCTAACAAAGGGTCCAGTTTTCTCCTCTCCATGCATCACGTCAGACCAGCAGAGACTTCTGTGTGGATCACATGACGGTTGCCTGTACTGTTTGAATTGTGCAGATGGCTCTTTGGTTTGGACTTTTCAGACGACAGGCAAGGTGTACTCCACCCCATTTGTGTTTGACGGCTCAGCTGTGGGAAAAAGGGGTTCACTGGTGGGCCTGGCCTCCACTGACGGCACAGTCTGGATCCTGGATGGAAAAGACGGACGGATGTTGGCCTCGCATACCTTTCCCGGGGAGCTGTTTTCATCCCCGGTGGTGTGGGAAAGGTCACTCCTAGTCGGATGTCGTAATGACTATGTGTATTGTCTGAGCCTGAGTGTAAAAGAGGAAACGTAGAAGGATATATTTTATTTTTGTACCTTTTTTAAAAAAAAACAAAAAAACAATAAACACAACTTGTTTGTCAGTGAAGTGAGGTGTTTTGGGAAATAGGATTTTTAAGTCAATTCTACTTGTTTTCTGAGATCCATATGTCTTGTTACACATTACAAGCTTAGTTGAGGCATTTTTTTAGAACTCATCAATCTTTATAATTTCAAAGGGAGTCCACATCCCTGATGTGACCATCTCAGGCATGCACTCTGCCCCACCCACTTTCCGTTTAAACCAGGGTGGTGTTGGGGCCCGCCAAAACACACAGAGCTGTAAATGGAAACAGCTGTGCTGATTACTGCACGTCGCAGGTCACTGGGTTACACTTACACTGGGACAAATCTAGTGAACATACACTATATTGCCAAAAGTATTTGCTCATCTGCCTTCACATGCATATAAATGTTGGAGGAGAAGCCCTAGCTCACAGTGTCCACTCTGATTCATCCCAAAGATGTTCTGTTGGGTGGAGGTCAGGCCTCTGTGCACCATGCTTTATGCACCTGTAGCCATGGAAGTAATCGAAACACCCGAATTCAGTGGTTTGGATGGGTGAGTGAATACTTTTGATGATATAGTTTACCAAAAGTATATCAAAACCATTTTTAGATTATGTCCCAATTAGAATAATGTAAAACAGAGAAGGAAGCGAGCTAAAACAGCTTGTTTCATTCAAATATGAACTCAAGGGCTGCACCGAGACTTAGCAGTAAGGTAAACGGATTAATTTGAATTATGAATCATGTAAAGCCACTTCAAGAATAGAAATATGGAGTTTGTAATGAGCATAGTACTTTCCCCTTCGTGATTTTGAACAGTATGAGACGGCAGTTCTGTGGTTCAGACATCAGTATTTAATTTACATTATTCATAACATTTTGTAACTTTTTTTCATATCTGTAAGTGGGACAAAAAAGTGCAAATAATACCAAACATTTTTTGTTACATACAACACTGCGTACACTACACTATTGTGCACGACCAAAGTTAGAAACAAAATGACAGTGAGTCCACCTCTTTTAGGGCCCTCTTTTTGACCGAACCTCCGGCAATGCCTTTCACTTACATACAGTACATACTTACATAGATACAGATCATTAAGTGAGTGGCAGGAAATAAGAATCAAGTTTTTTTTTTTTCTTCATAGAGGAAATGTTTACATTATGTAGGATCATATCACATTTAAGAGAAAGTGATGGCGCAAGCCTACTAAGACGAGCGTGTTACAGGAGGACAGCTATAAGAGTCGTAGGTCTACAGCTAGGAGGTGTCACATCTGTCTCCAATAAGCAAAGCCTAAAAATAAAAAATCCAAATTACATCGGCACACAGCTGTGAGGATGAGGTGCAGGTTCACCATAAATGCCCAGTAACACTTGTGGTCTTCAGTGCTGTGTTTAGGTGCACCCACCATGTTTCTTTTCTTTTTAAATCATGGCAAAATTGTACAATAGCTCCTTGGACAGCTATCACAGTCGTCACGGGCACAGTGAGAATTGTTAAGCTAAGATTTTCCAGTATGTGTTGATAAAAAAAAGGCATCTCTTGTAGATGAAAAACAAGGCTCAGAGAAAAGACACAGGAGAGGGAGAGCTGCTGCTTTACATAAATAACGCCAAAAAGGACAGAGGGGATGCCTGTAACACTTCCAGAAGCAGGTTCGTGCTGAGTTTAAACTGGTAGCCCTTAAAACATGATTCAGACAGTTATCCTCTGTTGATTAAACACTGTCATAGATCAGAGCTTCACCTCTATAATAAAGAAGTGTTATATTGTGTTGAGCAAATGATTTATTTACAACCATGGTGACACAGTTGGCTACACAATTAAAAAAAAAAGAAAAAGGTTGGCTATTGCAGTGGCCAACCATGGTTGCGATTGGCTGCAGGAGTTTAAGAGACATATAATTTATGTTTTTATACAGTATGTGCATGCTCGCATCAATTGTTTATATCTGTGTGGCTGTATCGGATTAAGTGAATGTGAAGCGCACTTTAACATGATAATAGTACCAACCAGTGTATGTGGGGGGGTTAGGAGGAGATGGAGAGCTTTACTGGTTTCACAGTCGGGAAGAGTTTTCATTGTGAGAAGTGAGAGGTGGAGTTCTCAGAGGGGGGGGACAGTTAATGGTGACACTCCAAGTGTTTCAGAGTCTGTGGGCAGTGTACACTCTTGATGCAGGCCGGAGTGTCGTGTGTAGCTGGTGGTTTGAGGTGTTATTTGATGATCTGAGGACAGTCGCTCCAGGCTTTGGCCTTTCGTTTGGCCAGAGCAAGCCAGGCCGGCTCTGTGGAAACCTGCGGAGAGTCACTGGAGGGGAAGCGCTTTGACACCTCTTTGACAGCAGGTGGCGACGGTGTAGAGTCTGCAATCTCAACTGCAACAACAAACATGTAAAAATGTGTTACTAATCTGTTTGCTTTCTATATCCCATTATTAAACTCATTTTAAAAAACAGATTAATTTTGAAGAAGGAAATAAAGAAATTTGCCTGACTAATAACAGCAACTGTAATCAGAATAACCAGAAATCGCAGAAAAAGAGCTCATCCTGTTGTTTGTGACGCTAATAGCTACTTAGTATATTCACTTTACTACGATATATGACAATTTTACCAGTGACAGAGCTCGGTAGAGTGTTGGCCTTCTTTAGGTGCTCCCGGCGTTCAAATTTTCCCAGGAGGCTCTCTGGTCTCTTGGGCTCCTCTGGCGTCTGAGGTTTAGAAGAAGGACTGGTGCTTCCACTTCCTTTGCTGTCTGTGGGGCTCACCAGTGTAACCTGCAAAAGAGATTTGGGATCCATTCAGAAGATGGACAGTATGTTACGGAGATCACGAGAAAGTGTGTAAACGTTTATCTGTGGGGCATACACTGTCTCGCTCTTTAGCTTGTTTTTCTGCCAGCTTGGCCTCTCTTTGGCTACGACGCTCCTCCCGGTTCTGCTGCTGCTCCCTGAAGCCTTTCTGCTTCTGAAGAGCCAGTGTGATCCACAAAGGTCCAGCCTCCTTCTCCTGGACCCTCGCACTGTCCAGTGAGTGCCTGCTCTGTAGGGATGGTTTTTCTGCAGATGAACACACGATAGATGTTGTTGGAAAGCTTTGATACTACAAAACACTATTTTTAATTTAACAAAACATTCATCTCAAAATCATATTCCAAATTTTTCCACAGGACCTTTTTTTCTTTCTGTCCGACAATGCGTGTAGGTTAGTAGAAAGAAAATAGCCATTTACATAAAAACTATTCACATAATTGCTTGCGGATTTATCATTTAGTCCCAGTATATTCACGGGAAGGCAGACATCTCTACTGCCAATATCACCAACTCATGCCAAAACAATCTAGATGGATAAATGGTAATTTGATTTAGGTATGGAACATCCTTTTAAGCAGTAAATGTTGCCAAGGTATTGGCAAATCAAATGGATTTGCATTATGTAGATGAGAAGATTGTTGCTTATGTCTCTTTACTTAAATAGGAAGCTACGGTCTGGAGATGCTTGGGGATGAAGCAGCTTACACAGTTTTGTCTAAAAGTATCAAGATAAGCTTACAGGTTCATCTAAAGCTCGTTATTTCACGTGATAATTTCAGCTAACTAACAAAGATGCTGACCTTTCCTGATGAGTTCTGTCTTTCTGTCTGCCTTTTCCCTCCAGGGTATGTTAATGGAGGGGAAGAATGACCTCTTCTCCTTGGGCTCTTCTTCCCCTTGGACATGACTTTGGCTGCTCTTGTGCAGCAGGGCTGAAGGTTCCTCACTCCTTCCGGCTTGCTCCTGTATGGATGAATCCACACCCATTGTACTCTCCACTGAATCATCACTGGGAGACTCATGAGCTACCTTAGGTAGTGGTGATGGGGGAGGTGTTGGGGCTGCACCTGTAGGCTTAGGTGATGTCACTGGTCTGCGGTAGAGCGGTGGCTTGGAAAACACTTTCTCACCCTCACTGTGTGGAGTCGGGCTGGTAGACTTAGTCAGTTTACCCCGGGGGAATGCAGGAGAGGCAGATGCATGTAAATACTTGCTGACCGCGCCTTCTTTCTGAGGTGACGTGGGGCTTGATTTGTCAGAAAAGACAGAAGAGGCATCAGAGTCTGGCTCAATGGGGGTAAGAGGCGAGGGGACGCCATCAAAGCTGTCCCCAGCACTGTAGCGCTTCTTCTTTTTCTCTGTGGACTGCTCGCTGTGAAAACGCAGAGAGTAGTTGGTCCTCCTCAGCTTTATGCCAAAAGGAGAAGGCTTCTCCTCACTGTCCTGGCCCTGCTCCTCTCCCTCCACTCTGCTTTCAGATGTCTCTGTTTCACTCTGAACCCTGCTCTTCGACTCTGCCTCTTCAGATTGAATTTCAGAACTGGGAACGAGGAAAGAAGGAAGGTCTTTGGCAAACATACACTCATCTGACCCTCTTTCTATGATGCGGACACTTTTACTTGTCCTGTTCTGAGGTTTACTTGATGGAGAAGGAGAGGCTACAGTGGGGCTTCCAGGTGGAGCAACCTCCTCTCCTGCTTCCTTATCTTCTGCACCAAACACCTCAGAGTTCCTATTTGAATCTCCAAACTTCTTCCTTGCAGGGGTGATGGAGAACTTGGCGCTAGCAGACATGGTCTTCCTGAGGTTCGTGTGGGCAAACAGAGGCTGTTCTTCAGCGCTGGACTGAGACTGGCTCCTGCTCGGCTCTGGGTACTCGTCGTACTTCCCCTCTTCTACCCCCTTGAATATCTTTGATCTGATGCTTGCCCATTCTGCCAGGACAGCTGCACTGGACTGATCGGTAGAGAGCACAGACTCATTGAGTGATTTGGTTTTTCCAGACTTGCGTTCTGGGGAAGTCTTGCTCTTTGTTGGCGGTGTTCCTTGGGCCTTTCTATCCTCTCCCAAACCCAGCAGGGACTTGCAGGCGGTGTCTTTGATCTGGTCTAAATTGACAGCTGTCCCACATAGCTGGGCGCCTGTCACTAGGATAGCTGTATGGGGGACATATGGAGATGCTGGCAGGTTGGGGGAGTCTGGTCCTTCAGAGGAGGAAGCCTTTGCTCCATCTCTTTGATAAGCGACAGCAGCGCTCTGGTGGCTGGAGGCCGGCGTAACAGGCGTCAGATTGACCTTCTGGAAGAGAATCTGTTTCTCACCAGAGGACACTTTAAAAGTAAATGGCCTCTGTCTCTCCTCCATCTCCCTCCAGCGTAGCTCTTCAGCTCTTCTCTTCATCTCTTGTGGATCAAACTTCCCATCAGCCTCCTCCAATGACATCCTTCTTTGCTCCTCTTCCTCCTTTTTCCTCTTCTCCTCTGCTACCTTTTTCTTCTTTTCTTCCATTTCCCACAACCTCAGTTTCTCTGCTTCCTCCTCTTTCTTTCTTTCCTCTTCTTCTACCAGCTTCCTCCTCCTCTCAGCCTCAAGCTCCTGCTGCCTCCTTGCCTCTTCCTCATGTTTCCTCCTTTCCTCCTTCTCTTGCCTCTTCCTGTCCTCTTCCTCTTTCCTCCATTGTTCTTCTAGTCGTCTCCTTTCTTCCTCTTCTTCCCTCTGCCGACGCTCCTCCTCTTCTCGCATCCTCCTTTCCTCCTCCAGCCTTCTCATGCGCTCTTCCTCTTGCCTTCTTTCCTCCTCCTCTCTGATCCTCTTTTCCTCCTCCTCCCTGATCCTCCTTTCCTCTTCTTCTCTGAACCTCCGTTCCTCCTCCTCTCTGATCCTCCTTTCCTCCTCCATTCTCCTTCTTTCTGCCTCCTTTAGCAGCCTCCTTGCCTCCTCTTCTTCTCTGATCCTCCTTTCCTCCTCCTCCTCTATTCTCTTTTTCTCTGCCTCCTCTAGCAGTCTCCTTGCTTCCTCTTCCTCTCTGATCCTCCTTTCCTCCTCCTCCATTCTCTTTTTGTCTGCCTCCTCGCGCAGCCTCCTTGCCTCCTCTTCCTGCTGTTGCATACGATATCTCTCCTCCTCCAGTTCACGCAGCCTCAGCTCCTCTGCTCTCCTCTTCCTCTCTTCTTCCTCCTGTCTGAACCTCAGCTCCTCAAGCTCTCTCATCCTCCTCGCCTCCTGTCTTTCCTCCTCATGGAGTCTTTGTTTCTTGAAGCTTTCAGGGGACTCAACAGACGCTCTACGCTGGTCGTCTGTGGAGATGCCAGCTGCTTCGAGGTCATCTTGGACCAAACCAGGAATGGATACCTCTTGGAGGTCCTGGAATGCAAAAGTCCAAGTAGTGTCAGCTTTTTTTAACAATAACAAAGGGTGTCACAGAATAAACAAACATGCAAACCCACATTAAAAGAAACTCACCTGTGTGAATCGTCTGTGCTTGCGGGAAATCCTCTGGTTTTTCGGCTTGACGGAGAGTTTATGTTTGGCGGCAGCGTTGTCTAAGCGAGGAACTGATTGAGGGACGGCATCAAGGTTGATGGACTCAATCGTGCCAGTGAGTGGAAGAACTCGTTTGGACCTTGGAGACTTCACAGGGGGGCTGTGTGGTCCAAATGGCTGACCTCCCTGCACCTGCTTATGTCACAGTAAGAGCAATTAAACTACGACTTAAAGAGATCTCTGTAGACACAGTACACAGAAAGCAGAGGTGTCCGTGGTGTGATAAGGTTGTTTATTTATTTATGTGTTTATTTAATATTAATACAATCCCCTGATGTGGAGTGATATACCAGAATCACAAAAGGTTCTAAGCAACTTCTTCACATGTTTAGTGCTACCCAAGACTTAAACAGAACAAATGTTGTGTTAAATTAATCAAACTTAAAACAAACAAAAAACCTACCAGTCAGTCAACTCATACCTTTGGCTCTGTTCCTGGTGGCTCCGCTTCTACCTGGGCCAAAACTTTCAGAGGGCTACGCGGAACCTCTTCCTCATCTGAGCTGCCCTCATCTCCCTCACTTCTTCTCAGAGAAGGAGGCCTTTGGCCAAACTTTATACCTTGTGCTATCTGCCTCTGTGAGGATAAAAAGCAATTAATGATTACAACATATCTAGTTGGAGCAAAAAGAGAAGTGAGTGTACACCTCTGCACGGCCCACCTGCAGATTCCTAACTTTATCCGACACGTTTTCCTGGGACATGCTGTGATCCAGACCAGCCTCCTTCACCGGTTCCTCTGGAATGAAGATGCTGTCGTGTGAGAGAGCTCGAGATCCGATGGGATTCAACTCCCTGCAGGAGAAGGAGATTGTCTTCAGTGCTGCAGCGTGTCATCTGTCAGTCATTCATGCATTTATCACAAACTTGCAGCAGCAAAAAACTTTACACAGTGAAATGATTGACCCCGCAGTCCTGTTACAAGTCGTTACAGGTAAGCTCGTATTGTCAGTGAAGCCTTTTGCCTTTAAAGTCATTTCAAAGCACAGCCTCACCTTTGTCTTTACAGATTATGTCACCTTGCAGCATTTTGCAACCGCGTGATTTAACACTTTCATTTGTCTAGAAGTGAATAAGAAGCTGAGTTGCTTTTAGCAGAGAAAAAAAACAATGTACTGTTTTAAAAAAGCAACAAATTCCAACCTTTGGTAGTGTAGTGAATGGACAATAAGCTCAGTTTCTGTGTGTATAGTATAGATGAATACATGTTTTAAAAAAAACTGATCCATGTACTAACCTCAGATTTTGATCGGACTCCTCATCAGATGTAACACCATTGCACACTTCCCCTGTGGAAAAACTGGTTTTTAGCTCTGCTCCATCAAAGCCCTCTCTCGCCTGTCTTTTCTTCTTCTTCCCAAACAGTCGTCTGAACGGCTGGAACTTGCCCTGTCGCCTTCTCTCTGGCGGTAGAAAGGAGAATGGATGACAACCACAGCCACATGCAATCACATCATTAATCTTTATATCTCACCCTCGGGCGAGATAACGAGCAGGACTGTGCCTATGAGCATATTCATTGTTACACGCGTGTACTTAATGAAATGTGTTTGACGGAGTTAAAAGAAAACGAAGAAAACAGCAGATGGAATGAGAAGAAAACCTTGGCTCTTTGGTTCATACTTGTATTTACAGGAAGTGTGAAAGATCGACACCACACATAAAAAATAGAGCACCAACAGCCAAAGCAATTAAAAAAAAAGGAGGAGGTCACTAGCTCCCCTACTTACAGACTGAAAATAAATGCACAATTGAAAGTAGGGAAAGCTCAGTTATCGTCACAACTCCAAAAGCTATTACAAACTAGCCACATGTGTGCAGCACTACAGTAAATATAAAAGTTCAAGGCTACACATATCACAGGTACTACTGGAAGATTCGCTAATCTATCAGTCTGTGAGGTAATCACTTCAAGTGTGTCGATTTAGACACAATAAAACAGGGCAGCTGTCATAAACCCTGCTATTGCTACCAAGATCAGTGCTGATTCATGAGGAAGTGTTTGACAAAAGCGAAGAATTTAACTTTGGACTTTCAGTAGGTATCTTTACCACCTCGTCATTGTTCATGCCAGTAAGTTATAAACTCTTACACTAAACTTTCCCATGTGTAAACGCGAAAACGTGTCTGTGCGCTCTCTTCTCAGGATCCAAACAATAACATAACAATAAAAGTTTGCTTGAAAACATTTAACAGAACCTCATTGAAACAGTAGCTCGTGCAATTCGCGATCCATCATAATTCAAAGCTTATTGCGCATAAAAAAACAAAACAATTATGATTCTGACCTTAAGCACAATTTGATTGAAGATGCATTAGATGATAATTGTGTTTAAGTGTGATTAAATCCTGACCACTACTGTAGCAGGAGAAGCAATTCTTGCTATTTGAACATGGACGGATGACACATTATGGCAGGAGCTCATTGGTTCTTCGGCTAAAACTGTAGACAAACAATTTAATGATCTCCTCCAAGAAAATAATGTGATTGCTTCCTGTTTTTTTTCCTCTTGGTTACCAGGATCAAATAGTTAAAAACAAATTACGAGAGTTTTGGCTTGCTTCAACTTCTGGAGTCAATCCAGTCACTAAAGACTTCCTGGATTCTTGCTAGATCCAGGAAGTTTTTTAGCAGATTCTTTATCATTGAGATATAGAGCAAAACTTTGACATTTTATGTGATATCATCACAAATACATACCTAACTGAAATTGGGAGACATCCCCTGATGTTCTTAAGCTAATATCACAAACTAATCTGGATCTGGATTCTCTCTCCTGATCCAGGGATTCAGTTTGTCCACAGAGTGGAGGGACTTTTCAGCCTTGGTTGAGGTGTTTCAACAAGTACTGCAGAACATTTCTCCTTCAAAACTACAGCAGCTACCCAGCTGTGTGTCTTACTTCTGTGTGTTTGTGTAGTTGTGAAGGTCCACTCCCTGAACTAAGTGAGTGAGGTTACAAAGCTACAAAGCTACTCTACACCACTGTGCAGACAGGCATTCTCTGGGCTCTGCGGGTATCCCTTTCAGTGCTATAAGTAGAAACCGGTGTGGGATTTCACTTTGCATGCTGCTCACTAAACGAAAGGCATGATGGGAAATGATACAGTAAACTAATTTCCCCACTCCTTGACCCTGAAGAACTCGAGGGTTTTTTTGTGTATGAAAGAGGACATGTTTACACAAAAAAATATTTTAGAAACTCAGTGTCAAGGGACAGATGTTTCCATCTTGTTCATCTTATATTTGACTCTGCTGAAGTCCCCCATCATTCCAAAAAAGATCTATATAAAGATCTATATATACACCTTATCTTTTTTACCCTGTCCCCTAGCTTAAATCTTACCTAAAAAACATAACCCTCATTTTCTTTTTGAAAAATGTTCACAAGTATCAGCCAAGATAAAAACTATTCCCATTTTTTTCTATAAAAACTTAAAACTACTGTTGTTTTTCTTCAAAACATGAATGTGACAGGGTTACCTTCCATTGTGATGCCCCAGATCCCAAAGAAGAACATGTTCATTCCTTTTCTTGCAGAGACTTCGAGACTTAGCTACTTTCATGACTTAATGTGAAGCTTAGCTTAAATCTATGGGAGAAACTGCCACCATGGCTCTTTCCAAATTGAATAATAATAATAATAATAATAATAATAATAACTAGCAAATCCATGGCACACAAATCAGCATTTTATATTTATTTGCTTCTGTCATAGTAATACTTAAGTGTAAAACCTGTAGGTAGATGTTTGCTTGTAAAGCAGTGAATCACCAGCAGTCATTGTCTTTGGTCAGCGATGATATTATGAAAATGATGAATGAGCTTACATGACTTTGTATCATATTTGTATTTTTTTTTCCCAGTTTCTTATGGATATAGCACATGTAGGTGCAATCTGTCATATGTTACTCCAAAGGCAAACAGGAAGGAACAGAAAACACCTTCAGACATTGTGCTACGAAACCGCCCTTCAATATAAAATAAATTTTCAACCTAAACAAATTTTTAAGTCAAGATTTGTAAAGGATTCAAGACAAAACAAGGTCTACTGCACAAAACATTTGTACTCTAAATAAATAATTTAATTATTGTTTTTAATATTGTGGCTGATCTGTGTTTCTGCTGCCTAACGTGGCTTCTTGTTATGTAATGCACCCTAAAATGACCAAAATGGAAGAAAATTGATAAAATCAATCAATCAATCAATCGAGACATTATGTCCACACGAGTCAAATGGATTTGGGTTTAAACTGTGCGTTTGATAAAATGGTTACAAAACACACATTAGAGTTAGATTAGTATCTAAATCTAACTCTGAGCAATACGCAAATCTATTAAAATCGTAAAATAAACAAGTATTAGGTATTTCTTATATTTGAGGAAGTGGAATAGGATTGATAACTAAAATCATGAGTCCCTGTATCTGCATCCAGACTGACAGCGCTGTCTTTGCTCCTGTCAACAGCTGCTGAGGTAGTTTAGATTCACAACACTGAAAAAAAAAAAAAACATACGAGAACTTTCGAGAGGTCACTAATGCTTTTAAGTGTGAAACAGTTCATGAATTATAAATATTAATCTTAGCCGTTTAACTACTAGCAATTACCCGATAGCCACATTAGCGTGTATTACGGTAGCAGCTAGCGGCTATGGCTAAACCTTAATGTGAACGTTAGGTAGCAAGCGTTATCAGTCCTGCAGATCTGTAACGGTAATAAACAGCGTGAATTTGACAAAATAACCCATTTTGTTAAGCTAAAAAGTGTTGTGTTTCTCTTGAAGTCAAAGATTGAAGCTGATAAAAGCCTACCAGCAAGTAGACAGAAACGTTGGCAGCCTACCTTAACAGCTCTAATTGATGAGCAACGACATATGGAGGTAAGGGTCTAGAAGTACAGCACTGCCTCAAGCAAAAGTAAAATAATAAGAATATATAGTAATGACAACAAATTTGTTAGACCACCAAATGAAAGGTTTATTCCCAGCTGCCAGAAATCAAGCAATAATTTTTAATATTTCTATTAAGGTTCAACCACCAGTATATGCACAAGGTCCTCAATCAAAATTATGCATTTTAATGCTAAATTTTAATGCTGTGTTTTCCAAAAAGCTCATGACATAAAGCACATCATCATTATTATTAGTATTTTTTATTTATTAGGCTACCAAATTCTCACCTCTTCAACAAAACCTTCGTTTTTTTTCTACTCTTGTGTAAAGCGCCCTTTGAAAGGCACTATACAAATCTATTATCATTATTATTATTATTGTTAATAATAATAATAGTTACAGCTGTTAAGCTAGCGATTAAAACTAAATGCATTCCTGAACAGAAAAATTAGTTTTAACGGTTGAATGTTTAATTACTTTTTGATTTCTCAAAGAAGTCCAGTGCTGGCTCAAATTTGGGTATTAAAACAAGATTTCAGTTTGCTATATGCCTAATAAAAACATGAGGTTTTTAACAGTTTTCTACAATCTTTGTGTTTTCTTGTTTTTTATGACAAGTGGTCCAATAATTTTGTCATACCTTACAGTTAAAGTAAGCAGTAGGAGTGTGGTGGGAGCAGGTGGATATCTGGAGAGTTGGAGGCTTGCTCCAGAGAAAAGAGGAATTAAAGACAGAATACATGTGTGTTAGTGGGAGGGAGATCTGTAACAGTGGATTCAATTCAATTCCATTTAATTTTATTTATATAGCGCCAAATCACAACAACAGTCGCCTCAAGGCACTTTATATTGTACAGTAGATCCTACAATAATAGATACAGAGAAAAACCCAACAATCATTTGACCTCCTATGAGCAAGCACTTTGGCGACAGTGGGAAGGAAAAAACTCCCTTTTAACAGGAAGAAACCTCCTTCAGGGAGGGGCGGCCATCTGCTGCGACCGGTTGCGGTGAGAGAAGGAAAACAGGATAAAGACATGCTGTGGAGGAGAGACAGAGATCAATAGCAGTTACAATTCAATCCAGGAGGATTCAGGGTCACCTGGTCCAGCCCTAACTATATGCTTTAGCAAAAAGGAAAGTTTTAAGCCTAATCTTAGAAGTAGAGATAGTGTCTGTCTCCTGAATCCAAACTGGAAGCTGGTTCCACAGAAGAGGGGCCTGAAAACTGAAGGCTCTGCCTCCCATTCTACTTTTAAATACTCTAGGAACAACAAGTAAGCCTGCAGTGCAAGGGTGAAGTGCTCTAATAGGGTGATATGGTACTACAAGGTCATTAAGATAAGATGGGCCCTGATTATTTAAGACCTTGTATGTGAGGAGCAGGATTTTGAATTCAATTCTGGATTTAACAGGAAGCCAATGAAGGGAAGCCAAAACAGGAGAAATATGCTCTCTCTTTCTAGTCCCTGTCGGTACTCTTGCTGCAGCATTTTGGATTAACTGAAGGCATTTCAGGGAGTTTTTAGGACTTCCTGATAATAATGAATTGCAGTAGTCCAGCCTGGAAGTAATAAATGCATGAACTAGTTTTTAAGCTTCACTCTGAGACAGGATATTTCAAATTTTAGAGATGTTGCACAAATGGAAGAAAGCAGTCTTGCATATTTGTTTAATATGTGCATTGAAGGACATGTCCTGGTCAAAAATGACTCCAAGGTTCCTCACAGCGTTACTGGAGGCCAAGGTAATGCCAGAGTAAGAATCTGGTTAGATACCATATTTCTAAGATTTTCAATAACCTCAGTTTTATCTGAATTAAGAAGCAGAAAGTTAGTGGCCATCCAGGTCTTTATGTCTTTAAGACATTCCTGCAGTTTAACTAATTGGTGTGTGTTATCTGGCTTCATGGATTGACATAGTTGGGTGTCATCTGCATAGCAGTGAAAATGTACACTATGTCTTCTAATGATACTGCCTAAGGGAAGCATATGTAATGTAAACAGAAACCTCCAAAGGACCATTGGACTCTCCATTTACGTGCAGAAAATTGGAGTCGATTTGATAGATATGATTCAAACCACTGCAGTACCTGTAATATCTGTAATACCTACAGCGTGCTCTAGCAGGACAAGCACAGAGATGAGTCTACTGTCAGAGGCCATAAGAAGATAATTTGTAACCTTCACTAAAGCTGTTTCTGTGCTGTGATGAGCTCTGAAACCTGACTGGAACTCTTCAAATAAGCCATTCCTCTGCAGATGATCTGTTAGCTGTTTGAGCTGCCAGTAGTAGAGGAAGAAAAGGTTGATGAGCTTCAATACCCGGGGTCAAACATCAAAAGCAAGAGACATGAAGAAGAGAGTGCTAGCAGGGTGGAGTGGGTGGAGTTGAGTGTCAGGGGTGATTTGTGACAGAAGGATAGAAGCAAGAATGAAAAGGAAGGGTTGCAAGGTGATAGAGACACCTGCTGTGATGTATAGTTTGGAGATGGAGGCCAAGCTGAAGATGCTAGGAGTTTCGCTGAGAGTGACCAGGATGAACAAGATTAGAAGTGAATATATCAGAGGGACAGCTCAGCTCAAGTGGGAGTTAAAGAGGAACGAGTGAGATGATTTGGACGTGTACAGAGGAGGGATGGTGCAAAGATGGTGGAAAAAGGATGTTGAATATCAAGGTGCCAGGCAGGAGAAAAATGAGAAAACCTGAGCGGAGGTTCATGCAGAGGGTTAGTGTGACTGTGAGATGGAGGCAGATGATCAACTGTGATGACGCATAAAGAGAGCAGCCGAAAAAATAAGATACCTTACAGTTACAGCATTTTTTTGCACTGTGCCAGACAGCTTAAAAAGTGTTGTCACTGATGTTATCTTTTTTTTTTTTTTGCAATACCTTATGTTTTTGTCATTTGTCCCCTGTGGTTTTTCAAAATAGAATCAAATACATTCCTTTCTATCAGTATTGAGTGTAAATTTCCACTATTGTAACACCCTAGTTTGGAATCAGGTTAAATTTGGTAAAAAACAGCTCACTGAATGACAGAATAGTGGACTGCCTAATCTGTGGATAATCTCAAAGCAGTACTTTTGGGATATATTACAGAGTGATTATGAGGAGGCCTCTGATATTTTTTATCTTGGCTTTGTTTCTTTTCATGCCATTCTTGTGTCTCTTTTTGATCAAATTGGTGGCATCGACCTGTTCACTCTCAGTGCAAGTGCAGCGACTCATATTATGGGTACGACGGTGATGCTCTGTTTCCCTGCAGCACGCTCTTCCAGCATGAGGGCCAATCCAGTGGTACAAAGCTCATAATACACCGCCATGGGCATGCTCACACACTCATGCATGAAACAAGGCAGGACACATTTTTTCTGCAGAGAACAAGACTGTGCAGCAGCACAACCTATTTTTGAGGGTTACGTCTTGCTTCCCATGTGCTCGCAATGCAGGATGCTTTGACCCTGGTAATCCAGGATTCAAAATCTTGCTGCTTTTTCATTCTAGCCATTCGATCTGGGATTGTTTCACATCTGGTGAAGGTAAAAGACGGAAGCAGAACAAAGCAGGAGGAAGCAAGCTAAAAATAACTATTTATGCAGTATGCAGTCTGTGATCCTTGATCCATAAATGTAAGGGGGAAACCAAAACACAGCAGCTGTGTAATATTCAGGTGATAATACCTTTTTTTTTTTTTAATTTAAGTGTTTATTGAAGTTAAACCTGAAATAAAATGTACATCACTTGACACATACCTTAATTTTAAGACTCACTTGGTGAATCCTGTGTTAGCCACCCTTTGGTCAGTGCCTTTTTACATGCAGCCAGCAGCACACCAAGTATTTATCTATATCCAACTTATTTTCTTTTATTACCATTTTCCAAACCTCTAGTGTGGCTTTTACCCATGGATTTCCTGTTTTAACAATCAAGTCCTGTAGAGTTTTATCTGCCAGAACTGCCTGTATATGCATATCGGTTATTGTTTTGCATTCAGTTTCCTTCCATGCTGCTACATATGATGGATCACACCAGTGCAGCATTGCTGAAATATAGTACTTTTTGTAAACATGGTAGGCCCCTGTAGGGCTGTTCGATATAACGATATATATCAGATGACGATATAAAAACATCTATTGTTTCATTTTACGCTATCGTTTGTTTCGTGGTTTCGCAAAATAAACTGTTTACGGCAATATTTTTTCATTGTTTTGATGGTCACTGTAGTGGCTATATTAATTTCTTAAAGTTCTCTCTTTCTCGTATATTTAATATAACCACAATACGGATGGACAAGCGCCTGTTTTTATGCGTTGCGGTTAGCAACAAGGACGGTAACAGCATCGCGTGTCCGCTTGTTTATGTTCCACATAAACCTTTCACAATAAAGCTCAAGATCCTGTTGAAACCTTTCAAAATAAACTGAATCACATGAAAGAGCAGATTATTTACGGATGAGAAGTAAAAAAAGAGCCGTCGGGTGCTAAAAAAATAAACCTTAGACTCAAACGTTAGAACAGGCTTTTCCCTGCAGCACGCCGTGTAATAAATACTCACAAAGAAAACGGCGGCCGTTACAACTTATGTCTAAAAATGTATCGTTTCATGCATCGGTTAAAACACTCGACTCCAGCTACATGACGCGCAGCTGGAAACACTTCCCGCAAGTCGAGCTGCCCGAGATTCACAGAATTTACAGAAAATGTTACATTTTTGTGATTTATATCATTATCGGGACGATAGAATTCTTATATCGGGATATGAGATTTTGTTCATATTGCACAGCCCTAGGCCCCTGCCACCATGCTAGGAAATAGAAGTATAAGATGTCCACTCTTTCCTTTTCCTAAAATAGGAATCTGTGGCACATAGTGGACTTGGTTTTTAATAAAGTGATTGATGCTCAGAATAATACAAACACTGCAATTCTACATGTATTTGGAAACCATATTAAAGACAATAAATATAAAATAAACTACTTTTAGACTCAAACTTTTCATTTCTATCTCATCATAACAAAACAAGCAGTGCCAGACTAAAACTAAAACTTGCTATATTTCAGACAGAAAGGGTGTAAGCCATAGAAATGTCTTATGTAACCCTAGCCCTCATATGTAATACAAAGTGACAACTTTTAATGGTAAACGTAATGCTCTGCAGCATTCACAGTTCACAATAATCCCTATTTATCTTATACTGGGCCTCATTCCCCTCGTTTAAGCTAACTTTCTCCTGATTGGTTGCTTCTTAAAAACAACACTTTGAAGAGCAGGCGGGAGGGGCTTA
Organism: Copadichromis virginalis; assembly: GCF_057382275.1. Taxonomy (NCBI): domain Eukaryota; kingdom Metazoa; phylum Chordata; class Actinopteri; order Cichliformes; family Cichlidae; genus Copadichromis; species Copadichromis virginalis. Next base: position 8,443,004 of record NC_140639.1, read on the forward strand.
TGAGCTCAAAAACAATTATGTTGATTTGAGATGACTATATGAGGAATATCTGCTGTCACTTACATCATAGTGAGCCAAAAGTGGGGAAAAGAATCTGCGGCAGTTTGAAACGTTTAGCTGACAAGAATTACATGTAAATTAATTGAAATTATTTATTCAAAACATAGTCATATTTAATATATATAAGTTTAACCACTAATGCAGAAAATATGAAGCATCACAGGTCCACTCTAATAGTAATATTAATACTGACATGAGAATAAGAAAACCTACAGTGTTTCTTTTATATCGACAAACTCCTCAAGCTCCAGGTTGACAGGGCCCTGGTGACAACACTTTATCTCTCTTTTATTGAATTTGAACTCACTTTCCAAGCTGTCATTTGCAATCAGTCTCTCGAGATCAAACAGAAAACATACTGAATAAGGTGATTAATATCTGCAGCAAAATAACTGGAACAGCACTGAAAACCCTGCAGTTACATAAGAAAGCAAAACCCATCATGTCTGATTGTTCCCACCCTTTACATCATCTCACACTAGTACATTCCCTAATGTCCGCAGCCATCTCTTCACTAGACCCTTAAGATGAAAAGTTTACTCCCATATATAATCTAATGAGTTATTTTCCTATTTTTTCATCTTTTAAATAGTTGGTTTCTTCAGCTCTTCTTCAGTTTTTTCCTGTGCATTTCTTTTTTGTTGTTGTTTTTGTTTTATCTGTAAGCTTCAAACTGCTGTAAATGAATTACCTGATCGAAGGCTGGGAGATTCAAAAAACTACAAAAAACCCAACTAGTGTCTAATCTTTTCAAATGTTTTTATGCTTTTATAACAACAGCAAAAATATGCACTGTCTATAGCTGGGCAGGTAGTATAAAGTAGAGTTTTGTAGCTTTTTTACTTAAAGCATCAGCAGAGCAGTGAACCATTAAAGCCATGGTTTTCATCTTACAGTCACTAATAAGCGGTATGAAACTGATGAGGGACATTTTTAAAAAATATTTCTCAGAATAAGCAACATTCAAAACTCCCAAATTGCCTATAGAGGATGGGGTTTACAGCCACTATAAACTCCTGGACATGTTATTTACAACCAGTTTCAAATTGTGATCGCTGCCAGGAAATAGTGCATGCAAAAAGGGCATGATAATTCTTTCATTTTGTGTCCATAATATTTTATTATATACACTTATTATGCCTTTTCAGCTCCCTTTCCCCCTCATTCTTGGTTCTATCTTTGTCTGAAATGTGACATTTTATCTGCTCTCACTTAAAGTCACCTGTCAGCTGACTGGCTGCCCCTCACAACTAAAAGGTTTGCACTGCATGTTTGTAAGATGACCTTATTAGGGATATCCAGTCTCACTGACATCACAAAGATCCAAGAGTAAAAGTATCCACCACTGAAACAGCATATATGTCAAATAGTCGAATCTGTTAACATTATCATTAAGACAGCTATCGATTATGTCCACCAATAAATGTACAGAATCTGTACACTTGCAATTCCTGAACACAAATGTGTTTTCATGATGTTTTAACATTGATGTGTTACTTTGTTCAGTTTGCACTATGCTGTACTCACTCTCCATGAGGGTCATCGTGACCCTTGCAGGGATCACAGACAAGCAAGAACAAGGCGATTAAAGAAGTCAGAATGTGGACACACCACACCACAAATGAAGTAAATCTCTTCTATGAAGTCAAACCCATCACCACACCATGCAGTTCTTAAAGAGACAGTAAAAAAAAAAAGGTCATGATGCGATGAACCTAACATGTTTTTTTAAAAGGCCGTCTCTTTAAGATGTCTATAAAACTACTTTACCTGGGCCTTTGGATTCGGTTACCTCTAGGACCATGTCATGCTTAGTTTCCATGGTGTCCGTTGCTATGATCACTGCCCACCTTGGCTGTGATGAGAGAAAAAAGGAAGTGAACATGGGGATGCTGCTATTAAGATTTTAATTCAAGGAAAAGGAGGAAGAGGAAAGGGCCTGTGCGCTTTCCATTTTACTCTCATCAGAAAGGTCGGCTTTGTTAGCTCTTGCAGAATGGCTCTTGTGATTGGCTTTCCTGGGGTATGATAAAAACAAGATGAGCTCTCTGAAGTCTCTCTGCTGTGGCTGCAAAAATAGTGATTAAAACCCCCAACAACTCAGGTTTATCCAAAGTAACAGTTCTCAGCTAAGATGCAGGTATTATAAGTTGCCTCATAATTAGAGATCCACACAAACCACCTCTTATTTGCAACTCCTAAACTGGCAGGAACCAACACACCACAGATGGCTTCCTGAACCCTGAAACCCCAGCGTCCTCTGGTCAACACCTGTCTGCAGCACGCCGGCCGAGCCAGAGGTTTTCTGATGTACAGCAGAATGTGTGTTGTGTTGTAAAAAACCACAAGTGGTCAGGATAAAACCAGAGAATATCAGAGACAGTACTGAGAGAGCTGGAGAGAAGCCCGCTGCCTCCAGTGGGATCAGCATGTCGTGGGCTTCCTTCCTGAGTGTGACAGAGCTGCACAGACTCTCTCAGAAATGTCTCGCTCCAGAAAAAGGCTCTTTGTCCTGTCTGACTCCAGCCAGCACAGGACAAGGAGCAAACAAGCATGTTTGGAAGTAGGAGTGTGAACACAGACAGAGAGAGCGTGTTTTGAGGAAAGAGACTGCATGTGTTTGTGTCTATAAATGGAGATATTGTGGAATCTTGTTTTATTGTTTGTCTGTTTGGCTGCTTGTGCCAATGTTGAGAAAGTGTCTGTGTGCCGAGAAGCTTTTATTTCGTGTTTATGTGTAGTCCGATTGCTGCAGAGGACAGAGATGGGATGAGAGAAGCACGAGGAGCAGCCATGTGCTCTACAGAAGCAGAGAAATGCCTTTGACAAGGATACAGCTGCATCATAGTATGGCGGTGGCATAACACGATGCTGCGTCTCAGCGCTTTTGAACGACTCAGCAGCTCAACATCCTTCAGGCCAGACAGCTACCAGAGTCCTGATGGCATAGCTCAGAGTTGTAGCAGCTATGTGCCATAATCGCACAGCACAGGTAGCTTGCTGACAAAGCAGACAGACGAACGTGTTGGAGCTGTGTTAACAGTTTACCTATTTCAGCTGCGCAGCTCGAGATGGCTGCGCACCACTGCAGTAAAACCTTAGGGAACATCGATCTGCCCTTTTGCACAAAGCTCGTTTTACCCAGATGAATGTTCCTGCTGCCTCCGCTGTGTCTTTGGGAGAAAAACGGTGAAATAAATACAGTGCAGTGACAAAACAACAGGTCTGGGTTTGTTAGGTGTATAAGCATCAGGTGTAGACTGAAGAATGGGAGCATGGATTGGAAAGTGAGATGGTAAGCGATGGATGAGGAAGGAGATGCAATCCCAAGATCTGTTAGGTGCCCTTAGGGTTTGGACTTCGATCGTGTCTCAGCCTATACTAATCATAGAAACAGGCAGGGCCAAAGGAGACCGAGAACGTACACAGAACAAGTGCTTATCACTACAAATAGACTGAAATGGTTCTCTAGGTGCACACCTGCATATGTGCAAACACTGCTCCTGGTTCTCCTGATGTAGTTGTTTTAAGAACAGTTGCACAGAGCAGCACAAAGTGGCAAGCAATGATAGTAAAAGGAGCATGCATGTGCACTTGCTATCTAGTGCACCCTATATTGGTTAAAATAAATATCAGTGGCAAAGCAAGTGTAATGGTGTAATCAGTTCCTCATGTTAAATGTTTCTATGAAGTGAGCCGAAAGCCACAGAAATGACAAAAACTGCAGTTTGCGGTGTGGCAATTTGCAGCCATGATAAAATCACCAGTTTAACAGAATTAACATCACATTTACAGCCTGCTACAAAAAATAGCTTTGATCTCTATGTGTAGTTTCCCCTTTCTTAACAATTGCACTTTTCATAAAGCTTTGACAGGTGTGCCAAACAGACAGACAGCAGCTGCCTGCTAGGCCTCAACTCCACTGATCTGAATAACTGAATACGACCTCGCTATTGCGTTTGTAGCGTTGGCGCCTTTTGAAGAATTTTTAATGGAACTATCGAGCAAATGTCATGGTCCACTAAGAAGTACAGCTCATCTATGAAGTTTGTGCTTTAATTTTGGTGAAGGAAATTCTTGTAATTTTATTAGTTGCTGTTACATAGTATTAATTAGCAGGTGGCTTTCCATGTACGTATTTGCTGCACCCATATACAGTATGGGTGCAGCAAATATGCAAATATGGTTCCAAAAAATCCAAACAGCACCAGCTAGTCAGACGTAGGCTGTATAGGTGCATACCAAAAACAAAGACACCTCTTACAGTGGGGCAAAAAAGTATTTAGTCAGCCACCGATTGTGCAAGTTCCCCCACCTAAAATGATGACAGAGGTCAGTAATTTGCACCAGAGGTACACTTCAACTGTGAGAGACAGAATGTGAAAAAAAAAATCCATGAATTCACATGGTAGGATTTGTAAAGAATTTATTCCTAAATCAGGGTGGAAAATAAGTATTTGGTCAATAACAAAAATACAACTCAATACTTTGTAACATAACCTTTGTTGGCAATAACAGAGGTCAAACGTTTACTATAGGTCTTTACCAGGTTTGCACACACAGTAGCTGGTATTTTGGCCCATTCCTCCATGCAGATCTTCTCGAGAGCAGTGATGTTTTGGGGCTGTCACTGAGCAACACAGACTTTCAACTCCCGCCACAGATTTTCTATGGGGTTGAGGTCTGGAGACTGGCTAGGCCACTCCAGGACTTTCAAATGCTTCTTACGGAGCCACTCCTTTGTTGCCCGGGCGGTGTGTTTTGGATCATTGTCATGTTGGAAGACCCAGCCTCGTTTCATCTTCAAAGTTCTCACTGATGGAAGGAGTTTTTGGCTCAAAATCTCACGATACATGGCCCCATTCATTCTGTCCTTAACACGGATCAGTCGTCCTGTCCCCTTGGCAGAAAAACAGCCCCATAGCATGATGTTTCCACCCCCATGCTTCACAGTAGGTATGGTGTTCTTGGGATGCAACTCAGTATTCTTCTTCCTCCAAACACGACGAGTTGAGTTTATACCAAAAAGTTCTACTTCGGTTTCATCTGACCACATGACATTCTCCCAATCCTCTGCTGTATCATCCATGTGCTCTCTGGCAAACTTCAGACGGGCCTGGACATGCACTGGCTTCAGCAGCGGAACACGTCTGGCACTGCGGGATTTGATTCCCTGCCGTTGTAGTGTGTTACTGATGGTGACCTTTGTTACTTTGGTCCCAGCTCTCTGCAGGTCATTCACCAGGTCCCCCCGTGTGGTTCTGGGATCTTTGCTCACCGTTCTCATGATCATTTTGACCCCACGGGATGAGATCTTGCGTGGAGCCCCAGATCGAGGGAGATTATCAGTGGTCTTGTATGTCTTCCATTTTCTGATGATTGCTCCCACAGTTGATTTTTTCACACCAAGCTGCTTGCCTATTGTAGATTCACTCTTCCCAGTCTGGTGCAGGTCTACAATACTTTTCCTGGTGTCATTCGAAAGCTCTTTGGTCTTGGCCGTGGCGGAGTGGCGGAGTTTGGAGTCTGACTGTTTGAGGCTGTGGACAGGTGTCTTTTATACAGATGATGAGTTCAAACAGGTGCCATTCATACAGGTAACAAGTGGGGAACAGAAAAGCGTCTTACAGAAGACGTTACAGGTCTGTGAGAGCCAGAGATTTTCCATGTTTGAGGTGACCAAATACTTATTTTCCACCCTGATTTACGAATAAATTCTTTACAAATCCTACCATGTGAATTCATGGATTATTTTTTCACATTCTGTCTCTCACAGTTGAAGTGTACCTCTGGTGCAAATTACTGACCTCTGTCATCATTTTAAGTGGGGGAACTTGCACAATCGGTGGCTGACTAAATACTTTTTTGCCCCACTGTATATATGTATGCAAAGATATAATTTGCTAGGCAGTTGCATTGAAAATGCTGCAAAAGGCGCCAGGGTCATAAACTGTTGACACTTCTAGTGACTATGGCTTATCAATACCTGCTGGTGACTTGTACTACAATCTTATTTTGATTTGTTATTTTTTATTTCAGTCTTCTATATCTGTGGACAGACGCACTTACACCTGCTAATGCAGTGGTTTTACAGCAGCAGGCTGGTTTTCATACAGACCATCCAGTCGTCCACTGATGGATTCAGAGTTAATTACAGATCATTTGACTTCTACTGTCACAGTCAACTTTAAATTTAACCTGAATATCTAAAGATGATGCAAAGTATTTCATCAAATTATTTGTTAGCAGTTTCATTATTGTCAGGGCTGCACATTTTCACTTGCATTTAAAGGTGGATTAACCATTAGCTCCATGCTCTAAGCTGATTTCAGTCCACATGTGTCTTTTTAAGCTTTTTTTGCAGCTAATTTTAATGCAAATCTCCCCTCTTACAACCTTTGTACCACACTTGCTGTACAGGGCTTAAGGAAGACAAACATAAACATCAAAACACCAACATGTGCTGATGCTGTTTCTGCTGCCATGAAACCAGAGCCCCATGTGAGTTAGTGAACATACTCAGTTGTGCGAGTTAGATCTAAACCTACTTCTGCCTGAGTTAGAGCTAAGGCATAATCTACTGACAAAAGATAAAAAACTGCCATAAGGAAACGTTCTTATGGATGATGCAGTAGCACCGATATTTACAACCTCACTTCCAAAAAATGTTGGGTACAAAATAAATACAGCGATTTACAATTCTCATAGACTCATATTTTATCTTTGATAGACCATAGAAAACGTACAAAATTTTCAAACTTAAGACATTTTACTATTTAATGAAAAAATATTTAACCCATTTTGAATTTGATGGCAGCAACATGTCTCAAAAGTTTTGCAACAGAGGTAACAAAAGACTGAAAAAACAGGTATAAAAAGAGCATTTTAGAGGGGCAGAATTTCTCAGAAGTAAAGATGGGCAGAGGTTCAATCTTCAAAAACACTGATCTACAAATTGTGGAACTTTTTAAAAGTAACATTGCTCAAAGTAAAATTGCCACAACTTTGAACATGTCATCGTTTACAGTACACAATATTATTAAAGAGTCTGAGAAACTGAAAAAATCTCTGTGCGTAAAGGACAAGGCTGAAAGTCAATATTGGACACTGCATTAAAAATGGACATGAACTCAGGAACACCTCCATAAATCACCTGTGAACACAGCCGTGCATTCCACTAATGCAGGTTTAAACTTGTATCATGCAAATAAGAAGCCATATCTGAACATGATCTAGAAAAACCACTGTCGGCTCTGGGGAAAAACCTCTGTTAAAACTCAGTTTAATACTGCTGTGTGTTCAGATGAGGCAAAGATTACATTTATTTTCAGACTAAAGAGGAGGAGGACAGTCCAGTTTGCTATCAGCACTCAGTTTAAAAGCCTCTGATTGTAACGGGGTGCAGTAGTCCTTGTGGAATTGCAAAGGCATCATCATTGCTAAATGCTTTTTTCTTATTCTTAAAATGGTAAATTTTCTCAATTTAAACATTTAATATATTTTCTATGTTCTATTGTGAAAAAATATGAGATATGCAAATCTTTGCATTCTTCTTTTATTGACATGTTATGCGCATTCTAACTTTTGTGGAACTGGAGTTGCACATGGCATTTAGAAGACTACATACAGCTTCATGAGGATGCACCTGTGCACAGTAGTGCTTGGAGCTAACATTACTGTACTGAAATTCTCATAATGCCAGTGCTGACAAACTAACATGATGCAGGTAGTCAATATCATTGACCATCTGGGGAGTATAACTGCCAGTATAGCTGTTAACTGACTGTAACTGACATTTCTCCATGGACCTCATTAATGGTCTTATTATTAACTTATTGCCTGAACTCCGCAGCCATAAAGCGTAGTGTTGAAAAACCTTAACAGAAGCACTAAATGTACAGTTTGGTCGGACAGGTCTGGAGTAAACACCAGCTGCAGTGTTCTTGGTATTTGTCCCCTCCTTTGAAAGCCAAAGGCTGCGTGTGGTGTAACAATGGATTTAGGAGTCACGTGCAACATGTATCACATGACCGTGGTTATATTTTCCACATTAGGCAAGTGTTAAGTGACTATGCTTAAGTTTTGCAAATAAGCAAAAAGCCCCTTTTCTCCTGCCTGACCATCTCACACACTAACATCATGACTCAGCATATTTTATTAGACAAATAACATACAGTAACATTACTGCACATAATAACCTTGTACAGCATGAGCAACATGATAGGTGTCTTTCAAGCAGAGAGAGACTGTCTACACCAATCTACAGCTTAAGTCAACCATCAAACAGCATAGAAGAGGCAAACCTAACTGTGTGCTCAAGATTGCTTTCTTACCCTTGTGAAGTCGCTTTGTGCGCGAGGGGATCTGCGAGTGTGTACCTGTTCCACCTGCCTGCTGTCACTGTGGATCTAGGGCATTACCTGGAGTCAGGTGTCAAATGCGGTGAGCACTCGGTTGTGTGCGCATGTACGTCCATGTATGTGGGCGCACGGGAGAATGACTCGGTAAGCATCCCTTGATATTCTCACGCTGATGAGAATATTATTGTCCCTGTGAGGTGACGTCATATGATGAAAACTCATGTCAGTTTTGGCTCATGTGTGTCAGAGAGTGGAGCACACGCACAGTCTGAAGGGAGGAGGTGTGTCGGTGGGTACAGGGGCAGTGAGAGTGCCTAGCGAAGAGAGATGGGCGTTCTCCTGTGTCTGTTAGTGCTGCTGTGCTGAGGAGGCACAAAGTGACACTTTGTTTTCCCCGCCAGATATCCAGTGCAGGAGAACAGAGTGGCATTCAGCATTTCAACTGGCTGATGCTCATAAAGACTTTCTTTGTGGGTTAACTGCAATCATGGATGCACATGTGTGATTATAAAGGTCTGTAATGCGCCCCATCACAGCTCCCTAATAGTGTTATGGTCACAAATGTCTGTAATAGACTAGTCTGTGAAGCTCACAGCCTTTAGAGCTATCCAACACTATCCAACACACACAAGTCAGCTTGTGGAACTATTTAGTGGCTTTTTTTTTAAGTAAATATCCTTTTTTAGGAGAACAAAAGGAGCTAATTGCCCTCAATCCTTTTTTTTACATTTATAATAATGTGACGTGGTACCATAATGGCTGTGAGAATCACCACAGTGTTACTGTGTAATAAGGGCTATTCCCCCCACTCTCCAGTTTTGGCAGGATCACACTGCAGTCTCACAGGGATATGGTAATGATGGGGCTTTACCAACCTGGATGCCGCCTATGTTACAGCAGCACAGCACTTCAAAGACAGACTGTTCTCTGACTGCCTATGTGCATAAATAGAAACCTCCCAGTAAAGCAGCGCAAACATGCTCTAGTACAGATATTCACATCCTCGTGTATTCGCGCACACACGGCGAGCAGAGTGTCTTAACGATTCCACTTTGTGCGAAAAAGGCCAGGATCAAACAGCCTTCTCTATGCTAAGTGATACTGTAGCAGCCACTACACTTGGCATGTGGTAAAGCAGCCATTCAAATTTTTTATGGAAATTGGAAAGCATGGCTGAATATGTTTCTCCGTAGCACGGAAATCTGTATAGATGCAATGTGATGTCATCTTGTGATTTATAAGAAATACACAGAGGGGGAAATGTCCACAAATAAGAACATTTTGAATGGATCTCATTAAATATACAAACCTACACAGATATGTGATCTACAGCCTGCTGCAATCCCTTGTCATTTTGATATATGCTAACATTTCTGTGGTGACCTAAATATATGACGCATGTCAGGAAAATAAGAATAACAACATAAACACAATAAACACTGTGCGGTCATATTATTTAGGTCAGAGATGTGTTACATAAACATTTCTAAGATCATCCAGGAAGGAAATTTCTAAAGAGTTGATATTAACTTGCATCACAGAGGACTGAATAATTAGGACAGGCCTCCTAAGGAACTGACTGCCAGACTGTAATTACATTTTTTTTTTAGCTTTGGAGAAGAACAGCAATAATCGTAATGCAAACCTCTGTATAGAATAAGAGAACTTATGCTTTAGATGGGCAGTGCGGAGCTTTGCACAACATGATTAAAACTGTGATTATTTAATCAGGTTAGGTATCTAGCAAATTCTTTATCATTTTTACATTTTTTACAGGGGCTGGTGTATTGGTTAGCCTGGTGGTACGGGCTGGTGTCAGAATCCAGTACTTTTTTCAAATCATTTAGGCAGTCTAAAAGGACCCTGGGGCATTTTGACTCACTAGAAGCAGTAGGGTCTGTATAGTGCCATATAAATAAATTAAAATGGAATACAATTGAGTTTTGTGTTAATAACATACTGTGAGTTATTCTGCTACTATTTTGAACTAAAGGAGGACAAATCGTAGTACTTGTTTCATTTCAGTATACAGAGTCAGGTGGGTCATGCAGTAAGATGCAAACTACAATCAAATGCTGGATCCGGTCAGTGCATCACACGCTGTGCACATACTCTTGGACAGTCACTCGTTTAATGAACAACCAACCTTTCTAGGTTATCATGGGGTTTTTCAGCTCTGTTTTTCCTGATATTTAAAACACACAGAGACCAGAGTATCAGACAGACATTTTTACATCTTACAGAATTTCAAATTAAATCATTTTATTTTGAGGTCCCAGGGCCATACATGACTCAAATAAAATAAATTCATGTCTGGCACTACAAAGACACTCAGCAGATGTCTCTGCAAAGAAAAAAAAGCTAGTTAGTCACCATTGGGTGGTGATGATACGATAACGGTTTGTTGTTTACTGTGCATCAGTGGATCTGATACTCTAAAGGCTGGATATGAAGCGGCTTGTTGTTATAGCTGCTAAGTAACTCCACTTATCTGCTATCATCGTCTTTACTATCATATCTTTCTCCTGCAAAGCACGTGCTTCAGTCTTTCTATTGATGACCTAAAACATAAATACTACAGCAGTCTACATCTTCATGTCAGTCAAGCACTGAATCAGCCAACCAGAAAACAGACCAGTTTACTCCACACCAGCACCATAAACCCAGCACCAGTAACCTGTGAATTAATATCTGGCAAGCTGACATTAATATTCGCTGCCTGTGTGTCTCAGCCTCAAAGTCCATTGGTACGACAGTGTTGCAGCATTGATTTAAAGGCTTTAAATGACGCGTGGGAAAATAAATCCATAATTTCCTTCATTTCCCCCCCGCACATGTAGGCCCGCACCATATGGCCTGCGCATGGTTTTCAAGCTGGCATAAACATCCTTATAATTCATACCGACTGCCCATCGTTTAGGGGAAGACAAAGTAAAGGAGAACATCAACATACACCCTAAAGGCACCGATCGATACCTAACCGCTGATTGCAGATTAGCGGATGCCGCCGCACGGGGACTACAGTCTATTAATTGCAGACTAAAAAGCGCGTGGAGAACAAAGAATGTGGCCTCTGCTTTTCTCACATTTTTCACTGATAGCATCCAAACGGCGTTTAATTGATGAGGATTGTTTTGGGGTTTAAAAAGTAACGATTGAGCACAACCTGGCCTGTTGACATCGGCGTTTGCGCATTTCAAACCGGATCAAATTGCAAGTACCAGCCCATTTACAGCAAACACACACACACATACACAGACGAACACACACGGATCTGCGATGGATGGAGTAGAAGATCTGAGCAGGTCAATGGGTAAAATGAGGGGTGGTCTACAATGACAAGGTCAATAGCGTCGTGAAAATGGAAGTCAGTAACCATAAACACAAACCGACATGGAAGAGAAGAAGATAAAAAATCCCACCACCTTTGCTCGGAAACGCGATCCCCTCCTTCCGATCCGCGCTGAGGTAAACCCAGCTCCAGCTCCGACCCTTTTGTGTTGCTGATGCTGCGGGTGCCCGACACGGAGACGCACGCACCGCCCGACGGTCACAGCTGCACGCGTGAGAGATGGAGATGAAGATGGGAGGGTGTGGCTGCCAGAGAAAGGCGAGTGTCGGCGAAGTAACAGCGCATATATGAGCTCCGGTCACGATGCGAGCACGTTACTGTAACGTAAGCTCGTGCCTGTGGGTGGTAATGAAAGGAATGACGAACTGAATGGAAGTGAAAGCACCGAGGAGGGAAGGGAGGGCAGGGTGGTCTTCCTGCAGGTGTAAATCCTGCAAGGGTGTCTTGAGTCTGTGGTTTTCTTGTATGATGCCCAGTGATAATACAACCCTGAAGCATCACAGTTACACAGCAGACCGCTTACACCGTACTGTGGGCTGCGTGTAGGATAACCGGAGAAGGGCACATATATTCACCCCCCCGTTCACCCATCCAGCATATTAAGAGAAAGACTCATGTTTTGTCTCCAATCTTCAAAAGGCAAGAAGGCATGCGAGTCTCTCAAAAACTAATTAAGTAAAAAAGATTTGAAAAGACATCTGTAATCAGCAAAGCAGCAAAGGTGTCAGTAGTTTGAAAGTTACTGCCATAGAAAAGGGAAATACACAAAGATCACAAAAATAAACTACTTTGGCAAATTTTAACTAAGAAATTCACCACCAGGGGGCAGTGTTTTACCAGCCGGTGTGTTGAACTCTTTCCGAGGTGCTCAGCTGTTCTTTTAACTTTTGGCTGCATCTCCTGCCAGTCACTGGTGAATTTCTAGCTGTAGTCTCTCTTATATACAGTGGTATCAATGATTCCAGCTTTGGGCCAGACAGTTTTGTGGAGAAGTAAGGTGCAGCTGGATTGAAAAGGTGGATAAAAACAAGGAATGCTGTACATTTTAGGCTTTGTATTGAGTGCCTAGCAGGATGTATAGTTTTGAAATATAAACAGTTTGTGTTCACAGCTGATTCATACTATATAAATGTTTTCAGTCTAAGGACCATAGATTAGTTGAGGATCTACCAAGCTATGTTTGAATGCGGAGATAAAAATCAGAAAATGCTAACTGGACTACATACACCAGCATGCATAGGGATACTTTGGCCCCCCCCCTCTCTCTAAAACAAAGCAGTAAGGATTTTATTTTGAAACTGTATATTCTAGTTAGCTTGATCAGTTTGCGCAGTTGAAAAACAGCGAGCAAAAGCACTTTACAGAAATTATTACATTTATTTTTCAACGTCAAACAATCTAGTTTGCATCATAAATTTAAAAAATATACATTTTTTGTTTTACTACAAAAATTCTACATGGGGAAAAAAAACTACACAAAGTTTTGTGCCTTTCTCCTATGATCTGTAACTTAATGCACATGTATTCAGAGATGATGCAGACGAAGACTGGAAAACTTAAATCATCACACTAAAAATTGCACTTATTTCTCTTATGAAATCTCAAGTAGTTTACCGTCTATGTTGTAAGTGTATTCTCAATAAATTAGAAATGAAACCTTCTGTGGTTTGTTAGGCAATTTTGAGAGTGTTTTTTTTTTTCTTAGCAAAAACTGAGACTCCGATTTACCCCTGATTAAGGGGTTTTTATTTTGACAGTCAAAACAGGAAGTGCTTATATTAAAACACAAAAACACTTTTCGTGCACTTTTGAACTTAAGTATGGGTACGTGGTAGGTATTACTGTAGTTAGAGAGCAACTTAGAAAACCTGGTAGGCATCAAACAGACAAGCCGGACACAAACTATGCTCCCTCGGAGGCAGGAGTACGGCATGAAGAGGAGCGGAGGAGCGCGGAGCGGTTCGGTTATAAACTTCAGGTCAGCGATGAAGTTGAGCTCTGGCCGCCGCAGCTCCGCCGTGCTGCCGTCGCTGTTAACCTTCTTGGTCATCGTAGCATCCGGAGGCCTGCTGCTCATGATAGAGAAGGGAATGCTAAACGGCATGGAGACGCCTTCACCCCGCAGTAACGGCAGGCGACTAGACTTCCACCGGGGGCAGGCGGGGGGACGCAGCCCAGACGCGGCGGACCTGGAGTCCCAGGTAGAGGAATGTAACCCCACATGAAGATTTAGCTTAGATTTAGTCTGAATATTTCAGCATTTCGTAATAGTTGCTGATCGGTGATAAGCCGGAGGCTTAAGAGCCTTAGAGCAGTTTCCTCAGTGAAATGGTTGAAAGGTAGATTTTTGGTTGGTTTCCGTGAACGCTCGATTTAAACACCATCTTTGAATCCCTGCAGCCAACTTTGACATCATGGTACCCCTGATCAAATGTAGTTTCACTCCACATTCATGGGCGTAACTTTGTGCTGAACATTGGTGGTGGGGGGTGTAATCATCTGGGTAAATTCCCAAATGATTAAACATGCAACTATTTTGCTGGTAATAACTGAAACGAGTAAACAAAATCAACAGCCTATTTATTAATAACTGTATTGGGGGGGGGAATCATAACCCTCCTGGAAGTTATGCCCCTGTCCACATTACTGCAGTAAATAATATTTAAAGATCTTTAGTGAACTAAAACTAAACTAAAATTAGAAATAAAAGGAGTTGGTGAGTGGCTGTGAATAATACACGACCACCCCTCGGTAACACTTACTGGACATGCTCTGAACACGTTTCAGCTCCCCTCTAACAGGGACAGATGCACAAAGTGTTTACCACCTTAATACCAGCATTCACGTTAACTTTAAAGCTCCTTACTGTCATATTACATTGTGAATTACTGAGATTTTCCCGTTAAGTATAATATTCTACATTTCTGAGACATTTCCTTCGGAGATGTTTTTCCATACTTTATCTGCTTTAACACATTTCCAACTTTTGGGATAAATAATTTAACTCAAACCAGAAATCATTTTAAGCACTCAAAAGTGAACTGAAATGGAAAAATACACAGGAAACGACCATGTCATTATCTGCCTCATGAGATTCTGGTGCAGATATTTACTGACACTCAGGAAGTCCACACAACTGAGTCAAATGCCTTGAAAAAGCACTGTTTATATTCTTAAATTCAATGTCCATATTATTTTAAAGAAACTAAAACTGGAAACTAATGGGACTTCAAATTAAAAATTGTAATTAAATAAAGTAAAAATCAACTATAATAACAACTTAGTAAATTCACCAGTCACATCCACCTATAAAAAGTTTAAAGTGGCCAGAGTCTGTAACGAAAGATTAAATCGTGACATTTTTCTGCAAAACATCTACCCAGTAAAAAGTGTTGCACTTTCACACCACTGGAGGCCTCTTAAAGGGGATTCACACCATATACGAGGCTTTATTTGCAATTATACAGTTGCTGAAATGCTTTGGAAACCCACAAATACTGACATGTAACCACAAATGGGAGGAGGAGACATACAAGAAACAGCCAGAGTCAAATATCTATATAAAAAGATTTAAATGGTCCAGCTGTCCTCAAACAGCACCATTAAGGTTTCCCTGTTTATATTGATTGGTAGAATCACAAGTGAAATCCAGTCTATCAGCTAATAGACACGGTCAAAATTTCTTCAGGCTGGCTCGGCAAAGTATTTTCTACTTGTGCAAACATGTATTTGCCATACCCAACTTCAGGTTTATTGCGAACACAATACGAGGAAAACAGAAGGACTGAGATATCCTGAACCTCAGTGACAAATGTTTCAGTATTTTTTTTTTATTTGATGCTTGTTCAATTAAATTCAGTTTTATTTATAGAGAGCCAAATCACAACAATTGCCTCAAGGCTCTTTGTAATGTTAGGCAAAGACCAGACAATAATACAGAGAAAACGAGATCAGATGATACTCTATGAGCAAGCGCTTGGCAACAGTGGGAAGGAAAAACTGCCTTTTAACAGGAGGAAGCTTGCCAAGACCGGCTGTGGCCATGGCAGATGTGAGGGAAGGGAGATAGGACTAAAGACTCACAGTGGAAGAGAGCCAGAGACAAATAATAAGTAATGATTAAATGCAAAGTGGTATATGAACACAGGGAGTGTTCTTACTGTGTAAAATTAATGGAACACAGCTTGAAGTCACTGATTTCTGTTCACTTTTAGATCCTCCAGGAGATCCGTAACCGGACCATCAAAACCATGTGCAGTCACAAGAACATGCCCCACAGTGTGTGGTCACTGAGCCTCCTACAGAGGAAGACGCTGCTGCAGCATGTCCTCGTGAACGACGAGCACCGCTTCCTCTACTGCTACGTCCCCAAAGTGGCCTGCTCCAACTGGAAGAGGGTTCTGAAGGTCCTGAGCGGAGCCCTGGAAAACGTGGACGTCAACATCAAGATGGACCACCGCAGCGACCTGGTCTTCTTGTCCTCTCTGAAGCCCGAAGAGATCCGCTACCGCCTCAAGCATTACTTCAAGTTCATGTTTGTGCGAGAGCCCATGGAGCGCCTGCTTTCCGCATACAGGAACAAGTTTGGCGAGATAGAGTCCTACCAGAAAAAGTACGGCGTGGAGATCATAAAGCGTTACAGAAAAGGCCGCACTAAGGATGCAGCTATAACAGGAGACGACGTGACTTTTGCAGAGTTTGTTCGTTACTTGTTAGACGAGGACGTGGAGCGCATGAATGAGCACTGGATGCCCATATATAACTTATGCCAACCTTGTGCTGTTTCTTATGATTTCATCGGGTCCTACGAGCACCTGGAAAGCGACGCGGAGTTTGTGCTCCAGCATGTTGGAGCGCCTCCTCATGTTCACTTTCCAGAAAGGCAAACGTGGTACAAGCCGGTCACCACGGAAACAATACACTATTATTTATGCAGCTTACCACAGAAGCTACTGAGAGAACTCCTGCCCAAGTACATTTTAGACTTTTCTCTATTCACATACCCTCTCCCCAACACAACCGCTGCACACTGTCGGCATTAAATGAGCAATGCTTTAAAGTTGTATTTTTTTTTTTTTTATAGAAAACCGTTTGTACTATTTTTAAGGAACAAATTGTATTTTCAGAGCTGTTACACAGGTTTACTTGATGTCCGCGTGCCTTTTAAAAGTGCTGATTATTGGACGAGAAAGACCTGACTTCAGAACCACTAAAGCTTGAAATCAAATTCAAAAGAAAAGGTCAACCAAACCATACGTTATGTCAGCTGTTACAGTAATTATATCTGCTCAGTATACAACAATGGAAATATTAATATGGTTGCAAGACCAAACTCTGTTTTTATTTGTTGCTTTATACACTGTAGACCTTAGAAAAAAATTGTTCAGTGGTTTTAGTGGGCATTCAGTGGTTTAGCAGGCTAAAACACGCACCATGTGCTGGGATGGTCAAGGGTTTCATATCAAGCTTATTTAATGCTCAATCGCAGCCTCTCGTTGCCAGCTCCTCTCCCTCTTTGATGTAACTGAGATTATTTACCATGTAATAAAACTGAAGTTTACCTTTTCTGATGTTCGTTTGCAGTTTTTAATTACTTTATTTATGAATAATTTAAGCATAATATACATAATACAAAAAAAACCTCACACAAAATGAACACTTGCTACATGTGGTTAAAGATGGTGGGAATCACATTCATTTTTTTGGGACTTCTTTATGAAGCTTTTGTTTTTAAATCAATAGAAAATACTTAATCTACAGTGCAAGTAACACATTCAAAAAACATTGTTAGAAATGTTAGAAAAATCTTCACCTTTAGTACAAACGTTATTTAAACAGCCCTGGTTGCCCTTTTGTTGAACGGAACAATAAAGTTTCTATGAGGTACTCCACAGGTTAAACTGTGGTTTACAGAGGCCTTCATTTTTTATGTCCAAAGTCAAGACATCACTCACAAGCTTCTAGTGGGTTCTGACTCACTTGTCAGTGCCTTCATTTAATCTTTGTTCCAATCAATCCTTGAAGCTCACACTCCTAAAAACAGAAGGGAGGAAGAGAGGTTTTAAACACATGATAATAGTCATAATAATGGCAATAAATCAAGCCTCAACATTTTCAGCCTCAACTTAAGATCATATTGGTTTTAAATGTCTTTCACCTTATTTCCCAAACTGTTATGTTTATGGCTTACCTGTCTGCTGATTTATCAGTGGAGTGATCAAGAGATCGGAGGATGGAGCGTTCTGGTGAGATGTGGTGAGAGCTGCTGGAGACGCTGAGGGATGATGAGGTTTGCAGGGTTGAGAACGACAGACCCTGTCTGCGCATTTCCTGAACTGCCCTTTCACTGAGGTGAGAGAGAGAGGAGGCAACAAAACAGCATCAGAATATTTGTATCTGCGGTCACGTCCTTGTAGCTACAAAGTTGATCTGACCTGATGGGGTGATGACAAAACCCCATCAGTCTTCTACGGCTGAGGGGTAAAAATGAAGAGTGAGGTTGTTTTGGAGAATTAAATGTCAGAAATCGTTTCATCCAACTTCAAATGTATTTGGCCAGTTTTTTACAGCTAAAATTAAAAACCCAATGTAATTACTCTTTTTTTTTTTTTTTTTTAGTGGAATGATATTTAAGACTGCTGTTACATCAGCTGTATTTACTCGTGTTATGAAGCTGCAGTAGCTGAGTGATATGATGGAATATTGCATCAATCCTGACAGATGTGGTGCACTCAGGGTGAAATTTTGATAACCAAACATTTCTGGTTCAGAGTTAACATTAGGTGATTACCCAAAAAATTAATAATGACATTTTTCCAATGCAACACACTGATATCACCTGCTCTGTATTAGTAAGTGGTTTCATGGGATGGATAGAGTTGCAAAAATACTTTTTTTTGGCACTTTTGAGATTTTCGGTCTCATGTAATGAAAATATTGATTTCTTTTTGATTAATCTAGAAACAATTGCTATCAGATTCATCAATAACGCCCACAGATAGACTGATAGGTTACTTTATTAATCCCCAAAGAGAAACTGCTGTTATAAGCATCACTGTAAAGACAAACAGTCGTGTAGCTCACCGCTCAAAGCGCTCAGTGGTCAGCTGCCTTTTCAGAACGTCAATCTCTGTCTGCAATTGAGAGACTTTGCCGCGAAGCTGGGACACCTCCCTGGCATGCTCTGCACTTTACACAGACACACAAGTTACCAACTTTTTCTTTAGAAAGGAGATTTCTTTTAACAAGTAGAGTGAACGGGATTTATTTACGTTTTGCTGTCAGCCAAGGTGAGCCTGTCTCGTAGCACTTTCAGCTCTGACTCTCGTTCGCTGGCTGTCAGATGTGTTTGAAACTCCTTTTGCCGATTTGTGGAGAGCAGTGTCTCGAGGTTACGCACAGTCAGCCGCTCGCTGGCTAACTGCTTCTTGAGAATCTCCGCCTCTGACCGGACATCCTCCAGTTCTCCTGTAACCTAAAAACAAAAAGCAAATATCATAATTAAGTTTGAAGGAAAACAGGATGTGAACAGTTTCCTGCCAAGACCAGAAAAAACACTGTAATAAATAAGCCGGCACCACAGCAAGCCTCACCCGCTCGAGGTCCATGCTCCTGGAGGTGAGCTGACGTGCAGTGAGCTCCTTGCTCGAGTCTAGTTTGACACATAGCTCCCTAACTGAAGCCAGATCTGCGAGGAGAGCAGCCTTCTCTTCCTGTGCTTTGTGTAGCTCTTCCTCTAATCGGGACATCCCACGAACCAACGAGGAAACTTGCGCCTCGTAAGCCTGGATCGCCTGCATGTGCTTGGATAAACAGAAAAGTGAAAAAGGGTGCATTTCAGACACATTTGTTTAAAGACTGAAATTAACATTCATTTAACTTGTTTACCTAGAATAGCAGCTAGAAATGTCTCTGTAATCTTTTTCCAGTGCCACATCTCACCTGTTGGATTTCCTTTTCCTGTTGGCCGACTGCATCTCGGAGGTGTCTGCGTTCTGTGTCTGAAGAGAGCAGCTCCAGGCGGATGGAGTTGCTGAGGCCTTCAGCCTGCTGTAACTTTTGGTTCCGCTCCTCCATCTCCATGTGGGACAACCTGAACCGCTCCAACAAATCCCTGTTCTCTTGTTCCTGTGGGTCAACAGAGCTGTCAGAAGAAGGCTTCTACAAGGGCTTCCAGGTAATTATAATATGTGTAAAGTCGCAAACATAAAATACAGGAGCAAAGGGATATGTTCTTGCCTTTGTGGCAATCAGCTTCTCTACTCTGGCCACTTCAGAAATGTAAGAATGGAGCCTCAACTTGAGCTCATCCTTCTCATGTAAAGACTCTTCCATTTCTGCATGTACAGCCTGGACAAAAAAGATGCAAGTAGCTAGTGTCACTTCTATTATTTTGGTACATGACACAGAAGACTCAACATTGATTACAGTAATTGTGATTTTTTTTATTTACTTGGTTCTCCCTGGTCATTGTGGCTAGGTCATCTTGCAGTCTCCTGTTCTCTCGGACTGTAATTTCCTTCTCTCTCCTGAGTCCAGCCAGCTCCTCCTGAGACGCATCCAGCTGTCTCCTGAGGCTGTTCAACTCCCTCTCACGACTGTTTAACGCTCCTTGAAGCTGACTGAAAGAATTTAAAATATTGGTTCATAAAAAGAAAAACTTTATTTCTTACGTTGGGTTTTTATCCTAATATTTACTTAAATAAAACCGACATTGAACCCCAAGAACACAGTACTCACGCTAACGAGCTGTCCATGTTTGTGACTGTGAGTCTCACGTCTTCAAGGGTCTTTTCCTGTGTAAATATCAAGAGTTTACCTCATTAATTTTTTAAATAACATGTTTTAGATGCAAATGCAAAGTGCATTTTAATAGAAAACCCATGTGTATTTAGTTACTGTATTTATTCCTTCCTCATGTGATTCCAGTGTATGAGTACAACTCATCATCCAAAGCCTTCTTTTTGTACAAATCCATGGTTTGTTTCTTGAGCCACAGATTAGTTCATATAATATGTTCTTTGCAAACAATAGCTAGAGTGGACACATCTCTCCATTAGTTATGTAAAAGATTTCAGTTATAAACCGGTTCTTGTGTGACACACTCAATGTTTCGATCATGGATTCAGTCTCAGCTTCAGACCCACTACTCCCATAATAAATCCATTAAGTTTATCCGGAGGGACAAAGAAGACAGAGCTATTTAGTTAGATCCACTCTTCTTTTGACCCAAAAGACTGGGCCACAAAACACTGAACTGGTGTACGCGTACTAGGCACAGTTGACTTACACAGCGTCCAAGCACAATTCCCCATCCAGGTCCAAGTACGCTTGTGTTTCTCTCAGCATCTCAACTCCTCTCTTGTAGTTGCTCTCAATTGCACACATGGTTTTGAAAAGTGCTCTTGTAGAGCACAAAGAGGCTCATGATTTTATTTGAAATATTTTTCTTTTGGAAGTGGTTATGGAAGTGGTTGTCTTACATGCCTCAAAGAGTTAATTATTTGACAGCAATTTTCACAGAGACAGCTGGCACAGTATCCAGCGATCACACCCGTCACATGAACTGGACATTAGGGGTCAGATGTGAGATTTGACCTTTAAGATTTCACATATGGACATGAAATTCGATCCTTTCATAAAAGTTTGTAATCTTGAACCTTAAAAAAATAAATAAATAAATAAAATAAAAAATACTACCTTGTTGGATAGTTCCTCTTGAAGAGCAACCAGTTTCTCAGTCTTTTGATCCACCTCATCCTGCAGAGCATCTTTTTCTTTATCCAGGGCAGAGATTGACTTGTGAAGAACAGCTACTTCCCCTTTGTGCTTGGAACTCTGCTGACTCAGCTCCCCTGGAAGGCAAACTAAAATTCAGCAAACAGGAAACAGAGCCTTACGGAAAAAGAAAAAAGCGTAATGACTGTTTCAACATATTCACCTATTCTCTCCTCAAGTTTTTCTATCTGCACATGGGAAGCATGCAGCTCATTCATCTTCACAGATAGCCTGTGCTGAGTATCAGACAGTGACTTCTCCATCTGCTCCTGTAGCAGCCTACAGACAGGCAGGGAAAATCCCATCAGCTCTCCAACAACTGGTGACAAGTATAACAATCCCTTAGTGCAGCATCAAGAATGATGACGTTTCAGATGAGGAAGTCTAAAGAAACCAATATGTTCTATTTTTGAGCTTAATACATTTTGGGTACTTTTTGTATTTGGTGTGATTAAAAATAAACAAAAAACAAAAACGTTGCTACTCCGTCCTATAAAAATCATAAATCAAGGTCATATCTTTGTGCACGAGGACAGCTTCCAACACAGCTCCCAGAAGTTCTGTTCGGACCACTCACAGAAAACCATCTGCAGAGACTTGCACACAGAGCAAACATAAACTTGAACTAGAAGTTTAATGCTAAGAATCATCACTGATGATGAAAGCTGTGTATCTGGCTATGATCCAGTCAGTGACTAATGAGCAGTTTTCTTTAGAAAACCCAGCAATATCCAACCCCAGTGGTCAGGAGTGCCACCAAGAGAATACTGTTTAAAGACATTAGATATTCACAGGGTTAGACACAGATTTACACACAATTGTATCCTCCAGGGTCAAATTTAAATAGGGTAACTTTTTGTTTTGTGAAGTGTCGAGAAACTGTTCCACTGCACCACATATATAATGTGATAAATTTGTGATACAATATTATAAAGCATTTTACAGAACTGAACTATGGCACCATTAGTTGGTTACATTATAAAGATCCTCAAGTGGAAGTGAACACCGCTGATATAACCAGCAATTCAAACCTCAGAGCATTAGACTCAACCCTCTGCTGGGCGACCTCCTCTCCACTGTGGACCATAGCAGCAGACTGAACCTTCAGCTCCTCCTCTGCAGCCTCCTTGCTCTCCTTTAGCAGGGATACTTGTGATTGGAGATCCAGTCTCTCCCGTTCCAGCTGCACTCCAAAAATATACATGAACATTACATAATATCACAGTATAGTGAGAATTCAAGTGCTGGAAGGTTCAAATAACTAAACCTATTAAATGAAATATCCCAACTCACACTCTTTACAGCATTCTCCAGGTTAAGAATCTTCCTCTCTTCCCCTTGTCTGTCTGTTAGAGCTGAAGTCTGTGCAACCTGCAGATACATGTGCACAGCATGTGTCTGCAGAGCTGTAACGGCGCATCAGAATCACGTGCAGATTTAAAGGCTGTATTCTTGCACTGACCTTTAACCTCTCCATCAGTGTGTCTCTTTCAGTCGTCATCTGCTCGAGCTTTGCTTCTGCTCGTTTGATCTCCTCCTGTAGTTTCACAACATTACTCGACGTATCTACTCTGCGGGTAAGCTTCAGCTCATCCTGAGTCTGAATGAAACAGAATCATATCATGTAAAAACAAAAAGATTTATTCAAATGTGTTATTGGTGCAAATGTAAAGCATCTAAAACTTACTTGTTTAAAGAGGGTTTTGAAATGATCCCTCTCATTGCTCAGGGCCTTTATATTATTTTGAATGTCCTCCATGTGCTTCTCAAAATCCAAGAGAGCAACCTTCAGCTCATCTCTTTCCTGAATTACACGAAGCAGCTCCGCTTCTGCAGCACCTCCCTGAAAATTTGAAGTCATTGTTCTTTAGTATCAGTTTAACATGAAACTACCTCAATTAGAAATTTGCTAGTTTCTTTTTTATTGACTCTTACCCTGACTACTTTGGACCCAGGACTCCTGCCCCTGCTTGGGCTACGGCTAGGGCTTATGTCAACACCGCCAGCTCCTCTGGCTCTTTTGTAACGCTCAGATTCTTTGCGATAGTAATCCCTCTCCTCCTCTAGACTCTTGACAAATGCATCGAGACGAGACGGAGAGCGTTCCCTTCCACAAACGCCATATTTAGTACGCATGGCCTCCAACTCCAGCACCAGCTCTTTGTCTAGGATATAACATCAAGTGCGTATATAAACACTGCAATGCATATATAGCTGCTGAGGTATTTCCACTGCTGCTCACCAGCTGCCATCATTTTCTCTACTTTGTCCTGAAGCCTGTTTTTCTCATCCTCCAAGAAATTCACGAGTCCCTCCATCTTCTCATTCTGCTCTTTGAGCTCCACCAGCTGATCTCTCAGACGATCTTTTTCAAAGTCACTTTCAGATTGCTCCTGAAGTAAATAAGTAATAGAAGTTTAAGCAAAAGGTATATTATACTGTAAAGTAGGAAATCTAGAGTTAGAACAGTGTATACTACTACTTACCCTTCTTGTCTTTGTGATAATAGCCTCCAGATCTTCGATCATTTTCTGCTGCCTTTGAATTTCTTTCTGTTGAGAAAACAGTTTGAAGTCCATTCTTAATGGATGAATTACACTGAATGCTTTTAAGCCAAGAACTCCAGGATCATCACATTGCTTACTTTAGTTTCTTGTAGCTCCATGTCAGCAGTTTCCAGCACGCGCTCTTTGTCCATCTCCATTCGCTTTGCGAGGTCGTCGATGTGCGTCAGCTCTTCACACAGTTCCAGGTTCTTTAAAGACAGATTGGCTACTTCGGTGGAGGCGTCCTTTTTTTTCTGCTGCAGTCCGTCTATTTTCTGCTCCAGCGTCCTGTTGGTCTCCTGTAAGTAATCAATCTGCACACAAACATATCAAGAGATTGTACTAAACTACCAGCAACCATTCAAACCAAATTTCTTTACTCCACTTTTATGCTGTGACTGTAGAGCTTGCCTGCAGGTTAAGATGGGCGATTAGTTTTTCGTTGCTGATGTTCTGAGCCTCAAGAGAAATTATGTCGTGAGGTCGGCCGCCATGAAGTGCGCCATTCAGGCGGTCAATCTCTTTGTCCCTCTCCTCCACCTAACAGAAGTGCGTTTTAAAAAATAGAGCTGATTACCTCTATGACAACTTAAAATATTCACAACGTAACAAGCACCCACTTAACGTACCTGAGTATTTAAATGTTTTGCAACTTCTTGAGCATTTCCAAGGTCTAGTTTCAATTTGACAACACCTTCCTGCAACTCCTGAATTCTACACAAAAATTGGAGCGAGTCAGACAGAATAAATGCAGATACAAACATTAATAATCAACAATTTAATTAAGCAACTACAACAACTTTCAGTCACAAAAGAAAACAAACCTTCCATCTGCCAGCTGCAGTAGATCAGCTATGTACGGATCATCAGGTTGCTGCACAGGATAAGCTGATGTTGAAGACGGAGGTACTAGTTCGTCAATCTGCATTCTCTGCCGTCTGAAAGGAATACTGCGTTTTTTTCCACCTGTTAAAAGCACGAGAGGGGTCAAGATTAAATATACCTAGATGGAATATCATTTTAAGTCCACTATCTAAGAGTTTAGGCCTTACCCCTCCCCTGTCAGTACCTGGTGTCTGAACAACAGCTTGCAGGTTCTTCTCCTGAAGCTGCTGAATGCGTTCAGATTTAGCCTTGCTATCCTTCTCCAGGCAGCGAACCTTGTGCACATACTGATTATTTAAAAACTTCAGATCAGTCGTCTCATGGTCCAGTTTTCTGATGTTGGTTTTGAGCTCTGGAGCCAGACAGGAAAAAAAATGTTGTCTGTTGTGTATGCAGGTGATGAATATGAGGAAAATGATTCAAACTGTGCTGAAGAGCCAGTGCTTGCTTATTATAACGCAGTTATTACCACTAATGACACGCTCTTTCTCGTCCTTCAATTTTAGAAGCTTAAGGTGTAGCTCATTGTTTTCCCTGACCAACCGGGCATTCTCTGTCCTGTATGGCTCCAGAAGAGAGTCTACGTTTCGGTTTTCTTTGTCAGACTTCCCTGCTGACAGTTTGGCATTGCGCAGGCTTTCAGTTGTGTGGACCAAGTCACTGTAACACAAAGAAAGACATGGCTGAACTACACTGGACCACATGGTGATATTAAGAGAATGAGGGTACATGGTTCAGAGGTTTCACACCTGAAGAGTTTCTCCACAAGTGGCAGTGACTCGATTCCCAGCGGTTGCCGGTAGCCCAGCTGGTCCAGACGTTTTCGCAAATTAACAAACTTCCTTTCTGCATTGCTGGTCATG
This sequence comes from Copadichromis virginalis, assembly GCF_057382275.1. Taxonomy (NCBI): domain Eukaryota; kingdom Metazoa; phylum Chordata; class Actinopteri; order Cichliformes; family Cichlidae; genus Copadichromis; species Copadichromis virginalis. Next base: position 8,468,847 of record NC_140639.1, read on the forward strand.
GTTGGGAGCCGATATTGACCTTGGTGACTGCTATCAGCCTAATCGCAAATAAGATGACGTTAAAAGGATGTCAGTATTGTCTCACATCTGTTTGTTGCTGTTCTAAAAATGAATGTAAATTTCAGGGGATACGCAGGGGACACAGGCCCCAAAAGATTTAAAACACGTTTGCCCCTCCAATAGGTTTAATGTTACTCATCAAAGAAACATTCTCATAGAATGGGTCATGTTTATTCCCAAAATGTGTTTAGGAACTTCAAGTTCCAGACACTTTTGTGCTTCAAAACGGGCCCTTCAGGATGATTACATATGCAAGCACAATTGATCTGCATGGAACTTACATTACCTACCTATGAAAAAAAAAATACATAAGTTAATATTTTAGAATTTTTCTGCTAAACATAAAAATACAATCACTGTCTTCTAGTTTGCCAGCTACTTTGGAGGTAACATTATTGCGTTAAACAATAAGTAACTTAACCTAATGCATTTTTTTGAATGTGCCAGATGATTTTAACATGACCAGACATTTTGCTGTAACACATCTGAGTTAAGACAGGTTTATTTATCACTGATCACATTTAACCAGGTTTCCTCTCCAAATAAAGTATCAAATCAAGTTAGACCACTCCAACTTTGACATTTAGCCTGTGGCAAGAACAGCCAAGAAAACAAATTCATAAGATATTTACTAAAATGTTTATTATTCATAATTGACTGTGTTGAGTTTATAGAATGGCTAAAAGAAGTTAGCAAGTCTTTTTAATGTTTGCTAACGTTAAGCAGCAAGTTTAACATTAAGCATGTTAGCTCATCAGAGACATTAGCCTTATGCGTTTATTAACACTGAGGTAACTTTTTGTTGTCGTTTTGTCGCCTGCAGTAGCCTGTTAGTTAGCAAAGCTTGACGACTAACGAGCTAGCGTTAAATCCCAGAACGATCACAGCTTGTCTTACCCTGGAAGTGCTTTCCTAGCGGCTAACGTTAGCCCGTCCAGCGTAATTCTACATCACCGACAGTAAGTTTCCATTTCCTTTGACCAATGACTTGCACGAGCCACATTATAACGTATCATATATGTTTTCTGGTAGTGTTAGACAATCTTCAATTCTGAGTTGACACGTTTCCGCGGTAAAGTGGTTTGAAAAGAGCGCCGATGGTCTCCGGTTTGGATTCGTCACCATGGAAGTAAGAGTCTAGGGGAAGTATTTGGAGCTGCGTGTTTTGTGCACCGGTGCTGCCCGTTCTGAAAGCGGACGGGTGGTGTCGACAAAGTTATTTAGCCCAAACAGTAAATATTAACGCAAGGGCGTTTCCAGATATTTTCGATGGGGGAAGGGGGGACTAATATCAAGCAGGGGAGGACCCAACAGGAAATCAGAACATCTGAAGAGAAGAACTGGAAAACCATTGAAAAAAACAGTCACAGACCGTCGGGCACAAACGTTTAATAGGCCCAGCCGACCTTTTTGTTTTTTCTGTAATTTCCTTCTTTTAGTTATATTTATCCTGGACTTTCACAGAGGTTTACAAAACACACAGCTTGCATCTTTTTCTGATAAAACTGAGAAACAACATTTCTGTGGTCCTGAGTATTATTTGCCACATTTATGTCAGGATCTTCAATTAAAAGTAAAATATCAGTTTAGCCCTGTTAACTTGTTCAACTTGGTTAATCTAATTTTAACCTTGTTACTATATTTCTAATGGGGTTTTTTTTGGCTCACAAAGGTTTATTTAATAGCTTTGTAATATGAATAGTTTATTTGACCAAAAAATTGGAAATAAATACTGAAATTACCAATAAAAAATTTGCTTAAATTAATACTGTGTTAACTAGAGTATTCAGTAGGAGGGTGACTATTACCATTGATGGGTTGTTTTTCCTAAACACACTGTAGTTATCATAACCAAGTAGCCTAACAGTATAAAAGTTTTAGCATAAAAAAAATAAATTACCTAAAGCAAAAGTAGTCACTACCAAGTGTATGTATACATCACTTTATTGATGCAGCTGGAGATGTATAACCTTTAAAGTAAATGTGCGCAGTACAAAATGCAATGTTTGCATTCAACTGTAAAGAAAAAGCAAAATAACACAGATATACTTTAACAAAGTATATTAAAATTGTACTTCAGTAAAGTTACGCTCCACCACTGGTCCTATCCCTGCTCTCATCCAGTATCGAGAGCAAGGACACTCCCCTGACTTAACGGTAAAACAAACAGAAATGTGCGACAAATACTAGGAGGGGTTGTGCAGATGCTAATTTATTATGTACATATGGCATCAAAAAATAATAAAAATATGACAAACAAGAAGTATTTAGAGAGCTGTTGTTAAATCTCAACGAAACACACACACAAAAAAATGCAGCAATATCCCTAGCACTGTCTTATGTACAAATTCCCTTTCATTCAAATAAAAACACAAAGAGGAAATGTTCTTAATTCAAAAAGCATTAGATGGTAGTTTGTAAATTGCTAGTGTATCTTCAGCCAGTGTGAGCCAGTAATGAATCATTAAGGAAAGGTGCATAGCAGCAAGATTAATGAGACTGAGCAATGCTGGAGAAGTACTCCAGCATGTCCTGGATTGTAAACTCCATAGTGATCCCAGAGCCAGGGTAGCACCTGCCTATGAGATCTTCAAAGTGCTTGTACTGACGGATGAACTCGTCTTGCATGGAGTGCCACACCACCTAGAGGAATAGACAGGAAGTGCAACAGTTCAGAGGCAGGAAGAGGCATGCAATGATTTTAATCCCCTAAACTGTTTTTTTCTCACCTGCAGCAGACTTTCTTCTTCACACAGGTGTTTGTCCACCTTCTTATAAAGATTGTCGAGTCCCTTTTTCACCTCTTTACCAGGATACTCTTTGATTACTTTTCGCAGCTCTTGCTTGTTGAAGGCCAGCTGATAGCTCACCTCCTCCTCACGAACACCCTGGGCTACACGTGCTTCAACTCCTTCAAAGAAATGCTGCAAGCGAGATGACAGTTTGCCTGTTATAAAACTCTGCTTATATTCGTAATACTCCAACTCAGGCTAATAAAGATGACTGAATTTTGTGGTCACTTTAACTCTTCTCACATTCAGTTTTTCTAGAGGTTGGCCCAGAGAATTGATTACGTAAGACTGTAGATGGTCTGTGTATTTGTGCTTGGCCTCTCGTCTCTCTGCATCCAGGCAGGAAATCTTTAGACGTGACAGCGTAGAAAAGATGTGGTGGAAATTCTCCATCATCACGACATCTCGTGGTGTTTTCTGGCTTTCATTGGCAACCTTCTCCACTGAGAAGACAATAAACAAGTCAGAAATTCCAGGACACCACATCAACTTCACATGATCCTTTTCCAATAAATAAAAACTTGCTTAATGATCAGTGGTCTCACCGTTCATGAAGACGGCCCTGATAAGCTTAACGTAAGCTTTGTCCAGGTCTCCTCGACGCTCTGCATTGCGAAATATGGTTTCAGCCAGTTCAGCGAATTCCTCAAACCCAGTGACAAAAGGCAGGATACCAACTTTGCTCTTCTTGGATATCTTAAATTCCTCCATTTGTCGGATCTGATTAGACTGTAAAAAAAGAAAAGAAAGAAAGTTAAAATTTATTCCCAAATTCAGCCCAGCAATGACTCCTTTGACTGAAAACAAACAAATAAACAACAACACTAGATTATCACAGAAAATGAATTCTGAGTAAAATTTTGCTTGGCCTTTTCACAAAATGATACTACTGTTATGATTTTTGAGGAGTAGATCGCTATAAATAAATTCCTCAGCATCAGAAAACTACACTTTGCCTTTATGACTTCATTGTAAACTCACGTGTTTGGTGTCACAACACTGAATGCAATATCCAGGCATGAGTAGCCGTGCTGCACAACCATTCCTGACCCACAGTCACCCAGCTGCAAGGCTTTCTACCACTTTAGTGACTCCAGGTTTAAGGCACGTCTGTGTTGCCCTTACCTTTCAGACCCAGAAACTTTGTCCCTCTTTTATACTATTTTGTGGAGTTTGCATGTTATCCCTCAGCCTTTTTGATTTTCCTTCACCTACTTTCACTTCTTCCTACAAGCCAAAGATGTGTTTGTTAAGTGGTGATTCTAAATTGGCTGGAAGTGTGGATGTCAGCGCGTGTTTCTGTCTCTTCGATGGACTGGCGAGTGTCCAGAGTGTACCCCCCCCCCCCCCACATGACCCCGAGTTGCTTGTGGGTCTGGAGTTGGATAGGCAGTTAAGAAATTAGACAGACACATAGTGTGGCAGCCTTCAATAAACCTACATAATATTCCTTAACCAGACTTGAATTTAGTGATGTCAACAACAACAACAAAAAAGGCACTACTCACAATGCATTTGTCAAAGTTTCTCTTGACAGTCACCAGCACATTTCCCAAAGTTGTGCTGAGATAAGAGGCCGGGTCAACGTTCTCAGCTGTCCACACATGGTGACTCATCTTCACCAGCATGTACAGAGAGTGGAAGCTGTCAATCTTGTCGCCCAAAGCGATGAGGCTGTTGAGCTCTGTCTCGATGCTCTGGAAGATTTTATTCATCATCAGCCGCACTATATCTTTCCTGGAAATAGAAAAAAGAAGCGAACAATTGCATTTAAAAAAAATAAAAAATTACATCAGAAATATTAGCAATGATCTGCAAGAACTCACTCTGATGACAAGGAGTGTTTGTGTTCTGCCTGGGGAGGCTTTTTAGATGGCAAGCTTCCATCGAAATCCTCCGCCTCTGGCTGACAGGACAAAAGAGATCAAACATGACAAACCTAAACAAACATCTGTGGATGCATATATGAATGACACTGGATCTGATAACACGCTAACATCTGTCATCACTGTTTTATTCTACGCTTTCAGGAGAAACAAATGCTCCAGTTTCAGATGCTACCACACAAGTACAAGCACTGCTATTGTTGTGAAGTATTATAATTCATTTAGATGACATTTGATCTTTCTGTTACAGCCATTTCCAGTATGTGATCAAAAAAATACCTGTGCAAGAGGGGGTGCAACTGTCAAATGCTGCTGCAGCTTGAAAAACTTGCTGATGAAGTCTTGTTCTGCAAGACACAAAGGCTCCAGCTCACTGAGGACCTGCTCAAATATCTGCAGAGACAAAAATAAATAAATAAATAAATAAATAAATGTAATTTCTCAGGATGTACACACATGTTGCTTTATTTCCACTCCACTTAAATTTCTGGTAGTGTTACCTTGTCGAACTTGGTCCTGTCGGCCACATCGAGGTCAGAAGCGGACATGTTGCCCATGTCCAGTAGTGATGAAGACTGGGAACGCCGGCTGTTGGAGCCCTGCACTGTGAGCTTATTCAGGCTTGAAGTAGAGCCTGTCAGCTTCCCAGAGCTGCCATGTAGGCCTAATGTAGCACAACAAATATGGTATGAGTTAATGGCTATGTTTTGTGGGAAGGCTAATACAAGTCAGTTTTCCAAAAATTCTACAGTGAAGGAATCCAACTTAACATCAAATTAAATGGTTAGATTTTTGGCATTTGTTACAGAATGTGTGGTAATGTACTGTGATGATTTAGCCCAACCAACCAGGTACAGGGTGAGGTAATGGCTTGTATTGGAACAGCAAAGGGGTTTGATCAGAGGATTCATTTTAGTACAGCCATGTAGTGATCAGAAGCACAGTTGAAAATTGACAGTGGAACAGCTCCATTTCAAATGTCGTACTTACTTTCTGTTTCCTGTTTGAGTGCACTCTCTTTCCGCGGAAGCGTAGCTGCAGCCAGTTAGAAAGGCGGGCATCAAAGACAGACACAGGTTAGGCTTAATACATGCAGCATGGGAGGGGTAAGGCTAGATGTTAGATGTACACATATGCTGACGTGCACCACAGTGACTTAGGTAGTAGCTCGAAAAAACCTTTGGAAAACAAAGTCTTTGTTTTTGTTTTCAGAAGGAAAAGCTAATACAGAGTGCAGAAAGCAGAGTCCTATAAATCTGCCAAACCTAAGCTCATCCAGGGGTTCTGTGCAGATTATACATATTGAGAAACAAAGCATGTAAAGTCCCTGTGCAAAGGGAAAAGGAGACATTACTGAAAGACAAACTTTGGATGCAGGCATAAGATTATAAGATGGAGAAGCCTGCAACAGCAAAGATGGTGGTATAAGAATAATTTCAGGGGGAAAAAAGCTATTTATAATCTTATTTTAAAAGCTAAAGCACATAAATCTTCAAGTGTTTTGTTTTTTAAAATCATATTCAACTGGTGATTCTACAGATGCAGTTTTTAATGCTGCCGTGATCATTAGATAAAGCTTCAAAATAACTGTCCAAATAAGTGTCTAGAGGGATTATCAAGAAGGCTGCCAAGGATGCAGAGCTGTGAGACCTCTTCTAAAAAGATTTTGGTAATGCTTTTGGTACCAGACATGGTGCAGAAATGTTTGTAAAGGTGTGAGAACATAATATAAGAAGAGGATAAAACAGTCAAGAAATGCAACAAAATTCATTCCTTTTGAGTGAACTACATGATGGAAGACAAGCATAGTTCATGTTAAGTTTAACGTGGGAATCATAGCGCTTACCGAACTTGCCCTTCGGGTCTTTGGATGTACCCGCCATTTTTATTTTGGCAACTTCAAAGAACTCTTTGATTTCTCGCTCATACAGTTTGCTCATATATTCAACATATGTCTGTAAAAAAATGAGAGAATATTTGTTAAGATTTACGACTTGTTACAGCTAAAATGTGTATTAACATTTTGGAAAACATACATTCTAGGAAAGCATTATATTATACTAAGAATCATGTGCTCTCTCCTCTTTTCTTTGCTTCTAGTTTATTTCTTAGTCTTTTTTAACCACTCTCTGCTTCTTTAACTGTATTAATAATGCTCACAAATGTCCGCTGTACTATCCAAACCCCACAAAAAGCACACTTCCCAAAATGTCAAACTGTTTCTCAAGTATTTTTGCAAAGTAACACTGCACTGACCCTCGACAGGCCTTCGTACTTCTCCCTGTGTGTGTTCTTCAGCCACTCCATGAGCTTGGCGTAGCGCAGTAAGTCCCTGTGGAGAGGGCTGTGTTTGGGCAGGGTCAGCTCAGCTGTGTGCTGTGACAGGGTTGAGCTCTGGTCATGGCCCTGAAGATCACAGTGAGAACAGATAATCATTAGCAGTATATTCACCAGAAGTATACATTACAGGAGAAAAGTTATAATATGCATTTTTCCATATATGCACGCAAACACATGTTATGCAAAAGGAAGACTTGGCCTGCTTCCTCTTACAATCATCTGAAGCATTACCTTAGTGTACTGGATATCCAAATGATGTTAAAGTAAATAATCTAAGACGTTCTTACACTCCAGAGCCACCACATTCTCAGCCAACTTCCTGAACTGCATCTCTTTTGATACCGAACTGATGTTCTTCCCACTTTCCCCTAAGCTTGTTCAGTCTCTTCAAGACATGCACGCAGACAGGCACAGCATCTTATGATATGAGACTATTAGCAAAGAAGCCACGTTAGCACACAAACATAATGAGCCCTGAGCCGAGGCATTTGCCAGAGGAGGAGGAGGATGGACAGAGCCTCTTCAGCTTTGAGATCAAATGTGAGATGTTCAGTAGTTAGAAATATATCCCATGCAATACATAATGTGCTATGGTGAAAAGCTTGAGCTCTCATGGCATGTATGGTTGAGTTATATGTGAGAATTCAAACATTAGCAAAATGGGGCACGTGGGGATTGCTGTGAGGGTACTCACTGGAAGTGACAGACAGGAGGACCTATAGAACTGAGGGATGGTCATTTTGAAGTGACTGAAGTGGTTGAACTGACACAGAGACAAAGAGCAGAGTGGGATGATTCAAAGTGGGATACACAGAGAATCAAGGATAGGTGAAGGGAGACGATACAAGGAAGCCCAGGAAGTAAGTCTTAACTAAACAGAAAGCTCAGTAGAGGAGAAAGAGAGAGACAAAGAGCTTGGAAAAGCAAAGGATGGACTGATGTCCTCCATTTCACAGCAGACCAGGGACGAGGATACCAAAACATTTCATTATTAAATCTGCTTACACTACTTTGTTCAGCCAAACATTTACGAAACCAACAAATTTCAACGTTATCAGTACACCTTGTTCAATTTCACAGTTCAGTAGTGCTGGGGGATTCAAGAGACATTTATTCTGATGAGATTTTCCTTCTTTAAATGTTTAGAATAAGACAATGAAAATATATTCCTGACCAAGCTATGCCTGTTACCTGATGAACAAACACATTGTTGAGATGATTCGTGAGGCGGCGAGCAAAGGTGTCTCTCAGTTCAGCAAACAGGAGCTGTTGCTGGTTCACAGCCATGAGTTTTTCATGGCCTGCAGAAAGAAAACAACAAGACTTTAATCTCATTACTTGTTTTTTTTTAAAGAGCACCGGCTCATCAACCCAGTCAGCAAGTAATCAAGAAAACGTCATTTTTAAACTTACCTGGTCTGAGAGCCACATTCATACACTGCAGGAGAGCCTCAGAGGCATTGATACAGGCCTCTATACCTTTAGGGGATGTCAGATCTCCCTCCTGTAAGGCCCTGATGTGTCCCTTTGATAAGTCCATGTAGTTCTACACAAGGAAAACAAAATGAAAGTCACAAATCAAAGTGTCGTTGTCTAGCAAAATCTAAATTTGGTTGAAAGTAGAATTGCTCAACTGATCCTCAAGTGGCCTTTTTAGACTGGTTCTAAAAGTGAATTTCATAAACGCAACCTTTTGAACTTTATCAAGTCCTAAAAATCAGGAGTGTGTCTGCTTTGACTATGAAGTGGACATGGGTGGCTTCACCTTAATTTTACTTGTCGTGTGATTAACTGAACTAAAAAGGCGCCCCAAAAGACTTTTTGTACGTTACTTCACTACTTCTTCTTCCTCTGAAAAACAACATGGCCATTCCCCAAAAAGTTTTAAATTTCCAATACCCTCAGATCCACTGAGGCTTAAAGTTTGCTGCTTATTTTGGAAAACATTTTAATGTGCTTCTTACCACTAAGAACTGGATCTCGTCCAGTAGTTTGCCATTGTTGGTGTTGCTGATCTGGATGAGACGATTGCTCTGTGAGATCTGGTCCATTTGCTCCTTCACACTCTGGAGCATCTCTTCATAGCTGCTCAGCTTGCCCTCGATGGTGTCCACCTCTCCCAGTGCCTCATCCAGCAGCTGCATTAGGATATTGACCTGCTTCTCTGATGCCATGATGGACTGAATGTTGGCCTTATTGTAAGAACAGATAAAGAGATATAATTACTATCATTTTCTTTCATTATTAATGAGAGTGGTTTTAGGTCATTAAACAGATGTCACTCTTAAAAATGGACAATGAACTGGCTTTACTCACCCCATCTAAAACCTGAAGCTCCTTGAAGAGCTTCTCAGCAAAAGCCTCTGCATTGGAGATGGCGTACTCGCATGTCACCATCATGCTCTCAATGTCTTGCTCTTCACGGGTGCTGAGTTCCTGGTATTCATCCAGAGCATCCTCATCTCCCCCTGCAACACTCTGGCTCTCACCACTTGGCACAGACTCTAAGCCCAGGAGAAGAGAACAAAAACATGTGCAAGACATAAGTAGAGTGGCAAAGTTCAAAACACATGATATGGCATCTTCAGACTCAATCCAGTTTTCTTCCATTATTGAAAGAACATCTACAGGCACAATTACACTGAGTAAGGGATACCCAGATCTTTCATGGTTTTAAGAGTAAAGCTGTACTTATTTTGTATGAGTGATGAAAGCGTAGCATGACTATGAGCAACAAATGAAAAACAATATTAGATAGTGGCAGGAGGTTGAAAATATGAAGCATGTCTATCAGCTTCCAAGTAAAGAAATTACTGTAATAATTAATCTGTATGCTGAAACAACTGAACTAACAATGTACTTTACTTCTTTTAGCTCCAATTAAACTACAGGTGTGCATTAAATAGTGTGGGATATATTACTAAGGTTATATACTGACATATCCATATGTATGAAAAGGGACAATTCACAGCAAAATCAAATATAAATATTTTCACTCTGGCCTCTAGAGTGCGACTTGCCCAGTTTTGGAGATAAACAGCTGTAGAGATGCCTTGAGGAGCTCAGGTAACAACATAAGTACATTTTAAAACTCTGCATCAATATCTTTCCATAGTATTATGATCCAATTACTTAATAAATGTACCCACCAGGTTAAGAGCAGTTTCATGTAGGAACTATTTTCAAACTGATAAACTACACCCAACAAAAGGAAGTACACACATAGTCATGAGAAGAAGTTCATGCTCAAGGCTCAAGAAAATGACACAGGATCTACACATGAAAGGAGACCTATTATACTTTCCTACGATTTTCAGATGTGGCTACTCATTAAGAAAGGTTTCAAATAAGTCAGTCAGTATATATATGCTAGAAAACCCGATAAACCAAAGGCTCATGCTTCAACCTGCTTGCTTTTAAGTACATTTATGCTCAATTAAGAGGGTTTTTTTTACTCTTGTATCTCTATGATGTCAAATAGAAGTAAGAGTGCTTGGTCAGTATAGACAGCAAAAGGCAAATAGTCCCAACATCAAACTGTTTATAACGCTTGTTTTTTTTTGAGTAATTGGCTCATGATTTCTAGAAAGAGGTATACTGCTGATTGTTTCAAAAATATTCTGTGCACATCAAAGTTCACATGATATCTAGTTCAATTATAATCAAGAGAAGACTGGTCATTTCCTCCAAAACTGAGTCCTTCCATCCAATTTTTTTAGTTCAGGGTTGTTGTGGAGCTGGAGCCTATTCCAGCTGTCATAGTGCGAGAGGTGGAATAACACATAGAGACATACAACTATTCACACTCAATTCCACACCTATGGCCAATTTAGAATCACCAATCAACTAAACATGCATGCTTTTGGACTGTGTGAAGAAATCAGAGGTACAGAGAACCCACACAGGTGCAAGGGAAGCATGCAGATTTAATTCAAACACGCTCTTGCTCTAAGGCGATGGCACTCAAAACAATATAAACAGATACACAGCTACAGGCCAGAGGACAAGTATGTAAATTTGATTTTGATACAAACAGTCATTTTAATGTGGAACGAACATGGGAAACAAGGAGATTAAAAACATGATCTAAATGTCTGTAGACAAACAAAATGAATCATTTCTATTTACTTTCTAAGGACAACGAGCCAAATAGCAGCAGTTTTAAGGAGGTGAAAGTCTCTGGTGAGAATGGTGGTTTGATGTAATGAAAACACATGAGGAACGAGGAGGGGGAAGTTAAGTCCTACCAACCTTCCGCTTTAGGAAGTTCTGGCCAGAGAAAGTTAAAGAGAAAAAAGTGAGAATAAAGAAAGACTTTAACACAGAAAACCATACCACAAACCAGGAAACAGAGAAGAGGCAGAATCTTTTTGAAAACATGCCATTAAAAATTTTACTTAAAAAGAAAAATCCAGGTGGAATTCTCACTTCCATATTAGATTACCTCAAATATGTGCACTCTAGTGTCAACGGCAGTGGTTTGAGATAAACAGACACACCTTTAAGCAAATGCAATCAAATTGTAGCAAGAGGCATGCCGTCACAGGGATGGCTAATGGTGGAGTATTTATTTACGCACCTTCAAGCAGCTGAGAACTGACATTCACAAACTCCACCTTCTTCCTCAGATAACGCTGGTTCAGCTTCCAGATGCAGGAAATGAAGGAGTTTTTTTCAGCTGTACTGCTGGCCACCCACCGGTAAACTTTCTCAAAATGAAGATCAAACTCAGGATTTTCCTAAACCATAAAAGTAAAAAACAATATCAGCTTTGAAAACATGTTTTCTAAGTGAAAACACAAAAAAAAGGTCAGAGAAATGTATTATTTCTCACCTTGCTTGCATCTTTGGCATCTACTTCTGTCAAGTCTCTGAGCTCCCAGGTCTGCTGTCGCTTGTAGAAGTCCCCCTTGTCCGATTTTTTCACTTTTACTACTTTAACCTGGACAGGCCTCTCTGTGGTAACTGGAAGAGCAAAAAAAACCAATTACTTAAAAAATTACTTCAAAAGGCTTCTTATCCTTACACATTATTTACAGCCATTTATATGGTGACTACCTGTAGCACACAAGAAGCAGTTCTTCTTCTTTTTTCCTGCTTTGCAGACATTAACAATGCCAAGGAGACGCTCATCATTGGGTGTGAAGATGTCCCTCTGGAGAGCATGCTTTATGGCTGTCATGATGGATGCTGTCATACAGAGACCATGACATAAATAAATGCTTCTTTCAACTTCAGGTACTTGGAAAGTTAAAGCTGGTTGTCTGTTTTAGGGACTTTGAATGGTTATCCACACCTTAATTTCATCCTGAGTGGACTACTTGAATAGATTTTATTCAAGTATCAGTCTGTCACTGCCTGGGTGACTACAGCAGGTCCAAAACACAGCAGCTTGGCCCAAGCAAGTTTTTTTTAATCGGATGTTTCCTAGAAGCACATTGTTACTTTTTAAGAAAAATGCTATGTAAATAAAGTTTATCATTTCCTTCATACAGAAAATTTTGGTGATTGCCCCAAAGAAGTTTAGCCTCTCCCAAAGAGGTTTTTATACTCTTTTGGGAAATTTTTGTGTATCAAATGGTAAGAAATAACAGGATGCACACTGCAGTTTAATAAGGTAACATCATTTCACTGCCTTAACTATAACTGATGTGCCAAAAAAAAAGATAAGTAGTATCATATAAAAATTATTTGATTTTGATATTATTATATTATTTTATATTTATTTCACATTTATATATCCTGTATTTATCGAGGTAAAAAGTATAACTGACACTAAAAATGCCTTTTCCAAGACAGTTCCATAAAGATCTTTTAATGTAGAAGACGGAGTAGGTACAATAGTGCAAAGTCATCAGGATACTAGAAAAACTGATTTCTTTATTTTATATATAGTGGTGTGAAAAAGTGTTTGCCCCGTTCCCGATTTACCATTTTCTTGTAAGCTTGTCACGCTTAAATGCTTCAGATCATCAAATAAAATTAAATATTGGAGAAAGATAATATAAGTAAACAAAATTCAGTTTCTAAATGAAGGTGTTTATTATTAACTGGTTGGGCCACCCTTAGCAACAACTGCAATCAAGTGTTTGCAATAACTGGCAGCAAGTTTTACAGCACTGTGGATTAATTTTGCCCCACTCATTGTTGCAGAATTGTTGTAATTCAGCCACAATCGGATTCAGGTCAGGAGTTTGACTAGACCAAAGTCTCAAGTTTGTTCTTATTAAGCCATTCAAGGGTGGACTTGCTGGTGTATTCTGGATTGTTATCCTGCTGCAGAACCCAAGTGGACTTTAGCTTGAGATCACGAACAGATGGTCGGACGTTTTCCTTCAGGATGTTTTGATAGAACCATGAATTCTACTGTCCATTTACCACAGTAAGTCTTCCAGATTGTGAGGCCGCAAAACAGCCCCAGACCGTCACACCACCATCACCACATTTTACTGTTGGTATGATGTTCTTTTTCTGAAACGCTGTGTTACTTTAAGCCCAATTAAGATCAAAATGAAGGGTGGTCAAGATGTACATTTAGTTTCATATCCCTGATTGAAGAGGTTACGTCAATGCACATAAATAGTCGCTTTGTGTCTTTGTGCATTTCTAACGCTGACATATTTAAAGGACGTCGATTAAAACTACAACACAGTGCCCCAAAAACTAAAATAAACGTGCTTTCGAGGCAGCTGGTGAATACTGCAGCCCTGAACCCAGAGACATCGGTGACCCTTCCTGCTGTCCTCTCTGTCGGTTAGCGTCTGTTAGCTGGACAAAGCTAGCTGCTGCTGTTAGCATAAATGACGCCGGTTGCATAAACCAGGCGAAAAGAGTGCGTACACCCGCGAAATACTCGTATAAACCACTGTCAGGGTTTTTATTCAAAATGCACTCTGTGTCCATTTTAACAGAGATATAATACAATAGCGGTTACCTTGTTTTTTCAGCCCTCCAGCCCTACGAAGCACCGCCCTCTTACTTCCTGGTCCTCAGATGGAGCGGTCATGTGACAGCAACATCCTCCTCCACCAGCAAACGCTAAAAATAACACTACAAGTCACATAGATTCTGTGCAGTTGTTTAACAGTTGCTCCTCGTAATATAACAGATCTCCTCGCTACAGAAGTGTAGATTTGTTCTTTATGTTCATTATGTTGAACAACAAAGCATTTATTAGTTGAGTCCTGTACCACATGTTGACGCAATGTCCCACGCACTGAAGTCAAAGTAAACTTTATTGTCATCTCCGCTACATACAGTCCAGTATATAGAGAGACGAGACGACGAGGCTCCAGTTACAGCAGTGCAAATAAACAAACAACAAATATAAGAAGAGTAAGAAAATAAATATACACTTTAGGACCAGGGGTAAAGGGATCAATAACGATTTAAAATTTATAATTTACAGTTTGATGATTTAAAGTCTCACACACAACCTGTCGACAGGGCAGTGGGGCCGGCTGCTTCCAAATAGAGCACATTTCATTCATAATGTTGTAAATCCAAGCCCATTATGTATTCATGATTTGTTCCTGGGTTGTGCGAAATTCCAGAAATACACCTTAGACAAAGTGAATCTGTGAACTAGGGTGTAGGTCAATTAGGTTCATACTGGAGTGCAAAATTAAAACCAATGGAAGATGGACAAGAAAAGTTGAAAGCCATCAGGTGCTCAGTTTAGAAAAAATAGGGGAAAAAAAGAGGAAGAGAAATGAGCAAAAGATAGAGGTAAGCAGATGTGTCATTGGATAATGGCAGGTCATGTATCCTGAAACAATCAGAATCACAATCAGAATACTTTATTAATCCCTAAGGAAATAATGTGGGTTACAGTTGCTCCAAAAAGAAATGGTAAAAATAGTAACAGTACAATACATAATGTTACAGATTTTAATATTAATTAGTCATTGTCAATTGTTGATTTGTCCTGTTCTCATTGTATGACGAATTATGATGGCTGTTTGGTAGCTGTTTGCATACTATGCATACTTTCTCTCTCTTCATGTTCGTGTGTGTGCGCATTTTTCTCTGGTGAAATTCAGTATGGTTCTGACAACAGTTTTATGTGGTTGGGGGGAGGAGGGGGGGAGGGACGCCAGAGGGAGTGTTCACTCAGGGCGCCAAACAGGCTAGGACCGCCACTGGGTAGACCCTACAATAATACATGCAGAGAAAAACCCCAAAATCATCTGACCCCGCTATAGGCCAGCACTTTGGAGACAGTGGGAAAGAAAAACTCCCTTTTACCAGGAAGAAACCTTCGACAGAACCAGGCTCACGGGCAGCCATCTGCCATGACCAGCCGGGGAGAGAGAAAAAAGATGCGATAAAAGACATGCTGTGGAAGAAAGCCAGAGATTAATAACAAGATTCATTGAAGTATGATTCAAGTATGATAAATGAAACCAAAATATGAAACTCTGAGATATCTGTAAAACTACTCCTCTAAAACACTGCCAGACAACAAAATGTTTTATTTTCTGTTAAATTATTTTTCTCTGATAGTGAGTATTCCCTTTGTCTTAAAAATAAATGTAAAATCAAAATCATTGAGTCTGCTGTGATCAAGTGTCAAGCTGTGGAACACATAAGTGCAGTTTTGATAACCAAATATGTCTTTTATGACTTAAAGAAGTCAAATTTACCAAAGCAATAACTTTGACACCCTTGCTCAAATAAATGATCTGAATATATGTAGCTTTCATAATCTCATAACTATGTACTTTTTAATTATGGCAGGAGAAAAAAAGGTTTATGCCCTAAACAGAGGAAAGAGGAAAGTTTTGTAGTGAGACATCCATTTCTGTCACTTCAATTAATTCAAGAAGGGTCAGCCATCTGCCATGACCAGCTGAATAGAACATGGCTTTACCCAGTATAGGTCAGCTGGACAGCAGGAGGGGTGCATAAAATGGTTAGAACTGCCAAAGTGCAATAACCATTTTGATATTGACTAAAATATCGTGTAAATTAAAGTAACATCGTGAAGTTATATACATTGTCTTTGAACTGAGATTCAAAAATAGGAGCCTTCCTAGCTACCAAAATATTTCATTCCTTGCTGGTGGCTCAACTTTCTCAGGCGATGACAAAATTTCATGTCATTCAAACATGATCAAACATGATAAGGACAGCAGGTGGCATTATTAAGCCACGAAATAGATATTATTTCTATACTTTCAATGGCTTATGTGTATTTTTTTTTTCATAAATACACTGGCCAAACACCATGTGTTTAAGAACACGAGGGTGTTGTCAGTATTGTACAGATGAATTTGCCTTTTTTTGCATCAATAAAATTATATTTGTGGTCCAGTTTTATAGCAAAAGTCCACTGAGGCCATACAGAGACCCGAAGCAAACCAATAAACAAGTCAAATGAATGTCAACACAATGAGTCAGAGATGTGACACAGATTAAGATCAAGGATTAACATTGATCTGCAGACAATGCCTTGAGGTAAATGGCTGTGTTGAAGTTATTGTGCAGAGACAATGCTGAATCTCCCAGCTGGCGTATGTAGCGTGCACTGTCACCATCAGTTAGCTTCAGCGCTACTTGCTCAGTGTGATGAAATGGGGAGATTTCAAAACACATCCAAAGTGTACAATGGGTGCTTTCATATTTTCATTTCCACCACTTGTCATGTGTCATAAACTGTGCCTCATATGTCCAAGTTAAAGAAACTATAAAAGTCATGCATTATTTAGGGAAATGAATACAGCATCAGTGTAGGATGTGATGAAAACCTCTGTTGTAGCTCATTGATGTACATTGTACAGACATGAAAACATTTTATGGAGTTATGGCTGTAATAATGGAAATATCCACGGAGTATAATACACTATAGAGGAATATGTAGAGGAATTTAAGTCTTGGCCAATTCTGCTTCATACATTTAAATAACGTTTAATCTGTAAATATTTTGTGACAATTACACACATTTAGTCACAGAAAAAGAACTAGTGTATTTTGGGGGGGTTATTTTTTGTGTAAAAATAACACTGTTTACAGCCCATGTGTGCAATATACACCTTTTTATTTATTTATTGTTTTCTTGTCTATGGACAAGTCTGTAACATGACCCACAGCACAGCATTAAAAGGCTAACTATTTTTCCAGCTAAAAACAACTCGCAGCCACACATACATTACAAAATATACACACACTGTAATTGTCTTCATTTTTTTCCACCACCACCTCATTTTAAGGGTTCACTCAGAGCTTCCACGTATGTCTTCCTTTTATGTGAATGCGAAAGTTTATAATGGTCGGTACTGACGTTGATGTTCCTAAAACAGAGCGATGCTTTTGCAGTCGCAGGAACTTCAAACTTACTGAATTGTGATAACTGCCGTTTAGTGGGCATAGCATCAATTAAAAGTACTCAATTTAGAGGAACAAAACAAAGTGGAACCTGCAGGTAAGAATTTTCCCCAACTCGTGTCAGGAGGCCATTTCTATGATGTGGGCGCCCCGGTGACATGCACGGGGTGACATGCAGATGTGACAAAACAAAAGGGCTTTTCACGCTGGTGCTGCAGTGTCAGAGGACGGTGATTGCATCTGTGTAATCTACATTTGACATTCACACTGGTGATTAAAGGCTGATAGCATTTTCTGCTTCTGTGTCTGTTTCATTTGGTATCAGGATGACATTTTCGGCAGCCTTTAATATGCTTGAAGAAGGCATCATTGGTATTGTTTTCAAGTCAATTCAATTCAGTTTTATTTATATATTGTCAAATCACAACAACTGTTGCCGCAAGGCACTACATATTATAAGGTAAAGGCTGTGGCGACAGTGGGAAAGAGAAACTCCTTTTTAATAGGAAGAAACCTCTGGCAGAACTGGGTTTAGGGAGGAGCAGACATCTGCCATGACTTATTGGGGGTGAGGAGAGGGAGACAGGGCAAAAGACACACTGTGAAAGAGAGCCAGAGATTAATAATAATTAATAATAATTGATTTTAATGCGGGCAGCACGGTGGCACGGTGGTTAGCACTGTTGCCTCACAGCAAGAAGGTCCTGAGTTCAATTCCACCATCAGGCCAGGGTCTTTCTGTGTGGAGTTTGCAAGTTCTCCCCGTGTTTGCGTGGGTTCTCTCCGGGTACTCCGGCTTCCTCCCACCGTCCAAAGACATGCAGCTTGTGGGGATAGGTTAATTGGATAATCCAAATTGCCACTAGGTGTGAATGTGCAAATGAATGTGAGTGTGAATGGTTGTCTGTCCCTATGTATTAGCCCTGCGACAGACAGGCGACCTGTCCAGGGTGTACCCCGCCTTTCGCCCTATGACAGCTGGGATAGGCTCCAGCACCCCCCGCCACCCTGAAAAGGATAAGCGGAAGCGAATGGATGGATGATTTTAATGCATAGTGGTGTATAAAAGAGGTGAGTGAAGAAGAAACTGGGAAGCCCCCATCAGCCCAGGACTATTGCAACATAACTAAGGGCTCAGGGCCACCTGATCCAGCTCTAACTGCATACTAGAGTTTTAAGCCTAACCTTTAAAAAGTGTCTGTCAGCTGAATCCAAACTGGGAGCTGATTCCACAGAAGAGGGGCCTTGAAAGCTGAAGGCTCTGCATCCCATTCTACTTTGAAATACTTAGACTGCAGGCTAACTTGTGGTTAGTCTGAGAGCAAAGTACTAATTTGGGGTCATATGGTACTATGAGGTCGTTGAGATTAGACTGGGCCTGAATGTTCAAAATTTTGTATGGGAGGAGAAGGATTTTAAATTCAGCATTTTGGATCAACTGAAGTTTTTTCGGGGAGTTTTTAGAACAATCTCATGGTAATCAAGAACAATACTCCAGCCTAGAAGTAATAAATACTAGACGCGAACCAGGTTTTCACTTCAGACAGGATGTTTCTATTTTTTCCAGATATTATGTAAATGCAAGAAAGAAGTCATATACATTTGTTTAATATGCACATTGAAGGACATATTCTGGTCAAAAATGAGTTGAAGATTCCTCACAGTGTTACTTGAAGCCAAGGTACTGCCGAGTAAGTATCTAAGACTCATATTTATTGTAATGTCAGGACTCACACAAAATATTAAATTAGTATTCATACAGGGTAACTTTTATTGGTCTTTTATTGGCAGCAGTCTTTTATTAGTTGTTTTAATTTTTTTTTGAAAATCAGACAGCAAGCTGTAATAAACTCCTATTCAAATGTATGTTGATGGAAGTTTTCTTTTGCCACTCTTTTCCCTCTCAACTCCCATCATGTTTCTTTAGCTGTTAAATTATGGATCAAGTATGTAAATGATAGTGACACTTGACTCTTGGAGCAACACAGCAAAGCACTCACATGAAAACTTGTATGAATGGCATCCCACTTGAGTAACCTCATCCCAACATGAGGGCTTTGCTCATCACTGGCAAATTACACATAAAGAAGAACATGCTAGTCATCCAAAGCGAAGTAAGCATGAGAGCTGCTATTACATGAGCAATGCTCCATGTAGAGCTCTTTGCTCATTATGAGGGTCAATAATGTGTGCGATTTTGTTTTGAAGTAATCATGTAATTTAAAATGTGCGCGCCTCTGTGTTACCCGGTGTGCTCTGCTGATTGTTTATGTAGCTTCCTGAAACATGGAAAAATATAAATTGGGAAATTGCTGTCATTATGACCGAAAAGTGAGTAGTTTTGCAGGACTTAGGACCCAGACACTGAGAGGGAGAGCAAGGGCACGAAAAGCAATTCTTTTGTTTTGGGCTGTTATTGTTGGATAAATTCTTTTCTTTCTTGCTTTTTTTTTTAGTCTAGTCACAGATTTTTATTTTTATTTTTACTGGCATGAAAATGCTTCCATAGACTTTGTGTGAAACAAAAACAAAAAACTTTCAAAACCATAACATTTTTTTTTAGGTAAATGCAAAGTGGTGTATAAACACAAAGAGTATAAAATCCAAGTCTCAGACTACCCCCTAAGACCAAGCACCTGGCGACAGTGACAGAAAATCTCATTTTTAACAAGGAGGAACATCCAGCATGAAGGGACAGCCACCAGTTGGGAAAGAGTGAAAAACAAGAGAGCAGATGCACACAGGACAAAAGACACACAGGAACAAGAGCCAGAGTTACTAATGAAAAATAAAATGTGTTGTATAAACAAATGGAGAGTGAAATGAAGTGAGTGAAGAAGAAACAGTGCATGATGGGAAGCCTTCAGCATCATAAGATTAACTAAGGGAGGATTCAGGACCACCTGATCAGCCTCAACTGTATGCTTCATCAAAAAGGAAAGTTTCAAGCCTAATCTTAAAAGTAACGAGGATGTCTGTCTCCCGAATCCAAACTGGGAGCTAGTTCCACAGAAGACAGGTTGGAAAGCTGAATGCCTCCCATTCTACTTATAGAAACACTGGTAACAACAAGTAAGCTAACATCCTGCAAGCAAAGTGCTTTATTTTGCCAATATGGTAATGATTTGGTGTGAAGGCCCTGATTATGTAAGACCCTGTATGTGAAGAGAAGGATTTTAAATTCAATTGTGGATTTAACAGGTAGCTAAATCCACAATGAAGAGAGGCTTATATGGAAGAAATGCAGTTACTCTTTCTAGTCCCTGTCACTACTCTTGCTGCATCATGTGATTTTTATTGCAGGACAATAAAAATCACATGATATGATAGTCCAGCGAAGAGGTACAGGAAAGAGGATAGTTCTAGTTTTAGAGATATTGCAAACTACAAGAAAGTAGAAAACACCTCAATTCTCCAATTACGAAGTATCCATATAAGGTATATTTGTAATCTGTGATCATATTAAGATAATAGATTCTGGAGCCTATCTCTGCTGACAGTGCCCAGTAGACCTTGGATAAGCTGCAAGTCCACTGCAGTGCTAATACAGAGAATCCACTAACTACACACTCTTGCATCCACGGCCATGCGCAGTGCATATAGTCACCACCTAACCTAACATGCATGTATTTGAAATGTAACAGGACACAGGAGTATGCAGAGACAACCCATGCATGCACATGCAGAGCATGCAAACAAAACAAAAACCAGTAGGTTCAAACCATCGTCTTGTTCTAAGGCGAAAGTGATAATAAATGAATCACCAATGTGTCTTGTGTGCGATGCAAAGTGTTTCACGAGTCCAAATTATACTGTGTATAAACCACAGTATTGGCTAACTGACAGTTATAATGGCATCATCATGTGTTGGACTTTAGGCCCTGTGATATACTAAGTCAGTCAACAGCTTGCTATTGCTTCATGTGTTAAATATGTGATATTAGCAACATCAACTCTTGGATTAAGTTCAGGAAAATATATTTCCTTTGATTTAGTATGTGGCATTTCAGAGTTCCCCTATTATATTATTTCCAGCTAATCTGGTGGCATATAGATAAATAATAAAGTAGCTAGCTGATGATCCAATAAAATGATTGTGAAATAAGCTCAAAGTGACTATGGCAACGGGAAATCATCTGCACTCTGCAGTGTGAACAGTTTTTAAAGTTTTTTATTTTATTAGACTAGAAATATTTTTATTGTACAAAACACAGCATTGGTTGGGCTATCAACAGAGGCTGAATTTGATTGTATTACAAACATAAACATATTGAAGGGAACAAAGGATCTTTGTCAAAAAACTGTAATAAGTGTGGGACATTTCCCATCGATTATGGTGAGGGGAAGAAGATTGCCTTCTGTTGACATTAATTTAGCAGATTCTGCCTACACAGGAAGTTGTAAATGTGCCTGGTCTGAATGCAGTAGTCAGTGTAATGATAAAACATAATAATATTTATAGCCACGTGTTGAAGTATGACTGCAGATAATCTCCTGTAATATATGAAAAAATTTATTTCTGTTACTTGATATGACCAACATATGTAGCAGCATTCAAAAGTAAAAATAATTAGAATCACAGTAAAGACCTCCTTTAGTTTGTTGTTTGATTAAGTTAGTTTTCTCTTTTTTGACATGTGATGTCAAACCTGGTGATTTAATTTTCAGTTCAATTTAAGCTTTAGAATATTAACATGGATTGTTACATGAATAAAACTAATAATATACAAAAATCTTTATAGTTATTCTATATATTTATTCAGAGATTTTTCTTCATAAAGCCACTGCTGAACTGGAATTACATTAACATTTTACATAACACAATGAACATTTCTTTGTTAGTTATGTACATATTTTAAAAGCCCATTATTTCACTTTCACACTAGTTTGCAGGATGATTCTCACAATTTTTTTATTGCTTTGATTTTCTTCATGAGAAAACACAATAAACTTAGAGGTTTGTCATATTTTATAAAGTTAACAAATCATCTTTGATGACTTGCTAATACGTTACGCTCCCTGCTAATTTTCCTCATTTCCAACCATGAACATCATTTAAAACATCCTGCTACTGTGTAAGAAATTGATGCGTTTTGGTGGGTCTAATTTTTTTTAATACTTTAATTGATGACACTGGGCCCAGTAGTTACAGTAAAGGTTTCTGGTTGAGCTGATGAGAATTATTATTCTTGTCATCTTAGCACAAACCGTGGACACAAGAAGAAAAGGCTGGCCCTGTCCACTTTTTTGCTGTGCAATAAGCTTTAGAACCAAAAAACCTGAAAAACCATAGAAGACACCTAAAGTACATAGCGACAGAATTATTGCCTTAGTGAAGAAAAACCCCTTCCAAAATCTAGCCGGCTGAACAACGCTCTATGTAGGTGAACATTAAGAGATTCTTCAAATATAACTATACTCTCGGCTCAGATTCAGCTAAGTTGATCAGACGGTACTTCATCTCAACAGAAAATAATACTGCAAAAGCAAGTCAACGGTTTCTCAACGCAAATAAAAGACATACTGTATTATTCAATGGCCAATTACTCAAGTCAAAACTGCAAGCACAACAAGCAGTAACTGAAGACAGTTACAACTACAGTAAAGTCCTAGCAGAGTAGGGGAGACCGGGGATAGTTGTAACGTGGGTCAGTTGTAACACTTCCAATTTCTCCAGTCAGGGCTAAGTTTCAAATGATGTGACTCATCCTGTGCATGCCCAATTCAGTTCTGCTATCACATGTGAAAAATCAGCACATTTTGTCAAACACAGACAATTTAACACGAAAAAAAGTAATTTGTATGGCAAAAAGTAAGTTTTTCTACTTTATTTCAATTTCTAATAGCATTATTTGCTTTTCAGTTAAACTCATCAAACTTAAATTGTGTTATTTGTATGTCTATGGGGATATATTCTGTGTAGGTCTTTAGTGCTAATGTTTTAGCCGTTGGCTGTAATGTTAGCTAGTTCATGGCTATAGGAGTCTGGGTCAGTTGTAACAGCAACAGTCTGGGTTAGTTGTAACAATAATGCAGATGTTACAACTTACCACACTATTACTTTAACTTATATTAAACAAGTTGGGGCAACGACATCAGCAGAGAGAGGTTCACTGGTTTCATTTGTATATGCGGTTAATGCCATTGGCAACACAATTACTTCACTGTTTGTGTTCCCACACATACATTATGCAGACCACTGTGTCAGAGATGGACCAGTAGGAAGTACTGGTAGTGGAAATAAATCAGGATGGGTGCAAGAAACAGATTTCCTCATCTTTCTGAAGCACTTTGCAAACCACACCAAGGTAAGCCATGATAAAAAGTAATGGAATTGCGATGCTGGTGAACAACTACATTTTTCCAGCTTCATTGTTATGTTCAAAATTGGTGCAAGAGTTGTAGGTTATAATGCCCACTGAGCCAATGAGGCCAAACTCAAGGAAGACCAACCAAAATTAATGAAATATTCAGTTGCAGAAAATTCCATAACTTGTCTTTTTTGGGGGGTTGGAATATGTTCAAAAGCTAGATTTCTGCATTCTGTCACACACACACACAGCTACATAAATGGCTCTAAGTGCATTCATGTGTTGAATAAACAAAGATTACATGTTAATGTTTTGTTAGTACCCTTATTTCATTGTGTTACATTTCACCCCAGGATATGTTACAACTAACCCAGACTATGGGGTTAATTGTAACATTTCACTCTTTGTGTTTGAGACCATACCATGCAATGGGTAATTGTGCTGTTTTTCAACGTTGGATACCCTTCCCATTGCACCGCGGATGACGTCAGTGCGCACACTGTGTCTGAGGAGGATGTGCGGAGGTGCTTCAGGAAGGTGAACGCACGCAAAGCTACTGGTCCGGACGGGATTCCCGGCCGCGTCCTCAAGTCATGCGCGGCTCAGCTGGCTGGAGTGTTCACGCACATCTTCAACCTTTCCCTCTCTCTGTCTGTAGTCCCAGCCTGCTTCAAAATGGCCACCATCGTCCCTGTACCCAAATCCTCCACCATCTCCTCATTGAACGACTGGCGACCTGTAGCCCTGACTCCCATCGTAAGCAAATGCTTCGAGAAGCTGGTCAGGGACTTCATCTGCTCTGCACTACCCGACTCACTGGACCCTCTACAGTTCACATACCGCCACAACAGGTCCACTGATGATGCCATAGCCCTGACACTACACACTGCCCTGTCACACCTGGAGAAGAGAGACACGTATGTGAGAATGCTGTTTGTAGATTACAGCTCAGCATTCAATACCATCGTTCCCTCGAAGCTGGACAGGAAACTGCAGGATCTAGGACTGAGCAGCTCCCTCTGCAGCTGGATCCTTAGCTTCCTGTCTGACAGACGCCAAGTGGTCAGACTGGGCAGCATCACCTCATCCCCCGTCACACTGAACACTGGTGCTCCACAGGGGTGTGTACTGAGCCCTCTCCTGTACTCACTCTACACCTACGACTGCACAGCCACTAACAACTCCAACATCATTGTGAAGTTTGCGGACGACACTACAGTGGTGGGTCTTATCACCAACAGTGATGAGACAGCTTACAGGGAGGAGGTCAGCGCCCTGACCCACTGGTGTCAAGACAACCATCTCACCCTCAACGTCGCAAAGACAAAGGAGTTGATAGTGGACTTCCGGAGGTGCAGAGAAGTACACACCCCCATCACCATCAACGGCGCTGCTGTGGAGAGAGTGAGCAGCTTCCGGTTCCTTGGCGTACACCTGGCTGAGGATCTTACGTGGTCAGTACACACAAACAAAACAGTGAAGAAGGCGCAGCAGCGCCTCTTCTTTCTCAGGAGACTGAAAAGATTCGGCATGAGCCCCCGCATCCTCAGGACCTTCTATCACTGTGCCATTGAGAGCATCCTCACTGGATGCATCACCACCTGGTATGGCAACAGCACCGCCTACAACTGCAAAGCTCTCCAGCGAGTAGTGCGGTGCTCTGAACGGATAATTGGAGGTGAGCTTCCCTCCCTCCAAGACATCTACAGGAAGCGGTGCCTGAGGAAAGCGGGGAGGATCATCAAGGACTCCAGTCACCCCAGCCATAAACTGTTCAGACTACTTCCATCAGGAAGGAGGTTCTGCAGCATCCGGTCCCGTACCAGCAGACTGAGAGACAGCTTTTTCCATCAGGCCATCAGACTGCTGAACACTTCATAGACACCTCAGCTTCACTACTGGAACTTAAACATTATGCACTCCATACTGTACAGTAATGCCACTGTTTTGCACATGTCTCACTCTGTATATTTTATTTTATTTATTTTATATATTCTATTCATTGTTTACTCTATTTAATTTGTAAAATATGTGTACACACACACACACACACACACACACACACACACACACACACACACGTAGAAAAATATTTAGTATACACATCCAGAAATGCATATACTATTATATATTGTACATATATTTATTAGTTTCAGATGTAGCCATTCTTGTATTTTGCTTGTTTACATTATTGTATTTTGCACAACTCTGTTGCTTGTGAAGCTCGCACACAAGAATTTCACTCACATGTGCTGTACCAATGTACCTGCACATGTGATGTGACAATAAAAGTGATTTGATTTGATTTGATTTAATAGAATCCCCAGGAGTCTTCTAAGGTGAATGTGTAAACCACTACACTATGAAGCCATGGATAATTTAGAAATACTGATGAAATGTTAAGATTCCAGTAAGTAAGGTAGCTACTGAGTCAAACGTCCTGATTTCATTTCTTTGAAATAATTATTGCACAATAAAGACTGTAATCTGTGTTTTGGCTTCAAGTAATGTGTGAATCATAGACAATAACCTTCTCTAAATACCTTTGGGTTTTAACTCCCAAAAAATATTTTACCCCAACATACGCAAATGCCAGTCAGCTTCATGACAACACAGAACTCGTTAAAGGTCGTGACATTTCAAGACTTCTCCAGAATGCTGGACCAAGGGGAGCTTTCATAAGCTCAGCAGGTGTTTCTGAAGTAACTTTAGCATCCATTTCACTTCAAAAGACCGTGAAAACTTGTGTTTATCTAACAAATATCAAAAAGCAAAGAACAATATAGCTTGTCATCCTGCTGTTATGCTTGCACCGTGACCTCCCCTGTTTGGTCTCCATTCACAATAAGGAAAAGTGGGAGATAAAGCATGGTTAGCGAGATTAGTGTAGGAGGATGACAAGGGTGGAGATGAGTGTGATGACTCCTTGAATTGCTCCATTATCAGCACACTCCATTTGTTTCTACTTGTGCCAGTAAGCAAACTCGCATCAGATTTCGAAGACAAAGCTGTGAGCAGATTACAGCCCTCTGTCGAGTGCATCTCTTGTTTCCGCAGCAAAAGTGACTTAAAAATGACCTTTAATCTTTTTACAGTGAATCAATATATATACATTTTATCTGGTGGCAGGTAATGAAAGTGGTAAATGAAAGCAGTATTTTAATTTCTCAAGTAGCTTTATATGTACATGTAAGTGGCAAAGGTGCTTTTCAAATCTTGAGACAATGAATCACATATTGCTGTGTGCACAAAGTCCTTATGGAGTATCTACATGACTCCAATAAATCTTCAGAATCTTTGTTGCAGCATCTGTTTCTCATTTGTGGTTCGTGTCATGCCTTCTTAGTCAATCAATCCAAGCCCCTGCTTGTAACAGTGAAGCCAATTACAGCCAAAATATACCCACCTTGCTTTGTAGTATCTCATTAATTCATCTTATATTCATATTGGGTTGTTAAGAAAACAGAACAGTGGCGATCATTATTTCCTTTTGTTACACTGTCTGGATCAAAATGAAATGTAGCGTTGCCAAGTGTGTCTGCTTTTACACACGCTGCTTCACACAAGGGCCAACAATTACCTGGTATTAGAAGAGATAATTCAGTAATGATCTGTAATGACTCATCCTAATAATGATGTACATTTAACTATACACGACTGCGTGAATGCATGAAAAGTTTAACAAAAGTTTGAAAAAAAAGAAGACATAATTCACTATACTATACATTATGCTCCATGCTTACAGTGAGGGAAATAATTATTTGATCCCTTGCTGAATTTGTAAGTTTGCTCACTTACAAAGAAACGAACAGTCTCCAAATTTTATAGTTGTTTCATTTTAATGGAGAGAGACCGAATATTAACCAAAAACCCAGAAAAAAACACATTAGATGAAATGTATAAATTTATTTGTATGTCATTGAAGGAAATACAGTGGGGCAAAAAAGTATTTAGTCAGCCACCGATTGTGCAAGTTCCCCCACCTAAAATGATGACAGAGGTCAGTAATTTGCACCAGAGGTACACTTCAACTGTGAGAGACAGAATGTGAAAAAAAAATCCATGAATTCACATGGTAGGATTTGTAAAGAATTTATTCGTAAATTAGGGTGGAAAATAAGTATTTGGTCACCTCAAACAAGGAAAATCTCTGGCTCTCACAGACCTGTAACGTCTTCTGTAAGAAGCTTTTCTGTCCCCCACTCGTTACCTGTATGAATGGCACCTGTTTGGACTCATCATCTGTATAAAAGACACCTGTCCACAGCCTCAAACAGTCAGACTCCAAACCCCGCCATGGCCAAGACCAAAGAGCTTTCGAAGGACACCAGGAAAAGTATTGTAGACCTGCACCAGACTGGGAAGAGTGAATCTACAATAGGCAAGCAGCTTGGTGTGAAAAAAATCAACTGTGGGAGCAATCATCAGAAAATGGAAGACATACAAGACCACTGATAATCTCCCTCGATCTGGGGCTCCACGCAAGATCTCATCCCGTGGGGTCAAAATGATCATGAGAACGGTGAGCAAAGATCCCAGAACCACACGGGGGGACCTGGTGAATGACCTGCAGAGAGCTGGGACCAAAGTAACAAAGGTCACCATCAGTAACACACTACAACGGCAGGGAATCAAATCCCGCAGTGCCAGACGTGTTCCGCTGCTGAAGCCAGTGCATGTCCAGGAGTGGCTCCGTAAGAAGCATTTGAAAGTCCTGGAGTGGCCTAGCCAGTCTCCAGACCTCAACCCCATAGAAAATTTGTGGCGGGAGTTGAAAGTCCGTGTTGCTCGGCGACAGCCCCAAAACATCACTGCTCTCGAGAAGATCTGCGTGGAGGAATGGGCCAAAATACCAGCTACTGTGTGTGCAAACCTGGTAAAGACCTATAGTAAACGTTTGACCTCTGTTATTGCCAACAAAGGTTATGTTACAAAGTATTGAGTTGTATTTTTGTTATTGACCAAATACTTATTTTCCACCCTGATTTAGGAATAAATTCTTTACAAATCCTACCATGTGGATTCACATTCTGTCTCTCACAGTTGAAATGTACCTCTGGTGCAAATTACTGACCTCTGTCATCATTTTAGGTGGGGGAACTTGCACAATCGGTGGCTGACTAAATACTTTTTTGCCCCACTGTAAGTGTTTAAGCTACACGTAAAACATTACTAAGTACTTGGTGGAGAAACCCTTGTTGGCAAGGGGGATTTTGCCTCTCTCCTCTTTACAGAAACTCTATAATTCTTTTAGGTTTCTTGGCATCGCAAAGCTTCGGTTCCCTCCACAGGTTTTCTATATGATTGAGGTCTGGAAACTACCTACACTACTCCATGACCATAATGTGTTTCTTCCTTAGCCAGTCCTTTGCTTCCTTATCGGTATGTTTTAGGTCATTGTCATGCTGGAAGACCCATCCACGACCCATCCTCAGTGTTCTAGCTGAGGGAAGGAGGTTCTTATCCAACTTGTTCCAGTACATGCCTCCATCTAAAGTACAGTCTCAAAGCATGATGTTTCCATCTCGGTTTTAAGGGTCGCAATGGTGCTCTTTGGGTTATACTCAGGATTTCTCTTCTTGCAAACATGGTGGATTGAGTTGATGCCAAAGAGCTGCACTTTGGTTTCTTCTGACCACAGCACTTTCCCCCCCAAGGCTTTACTGAATCATTTAGCTGTTCACTGGCAAACAGTTCTGTACATGTGCAGTCTTGAGCAGGGAGACGTTGCAGATGTTGTAAGATTAGTGCTTAGTGTTTTACCAGCGGTGTTCTTCTTGACTATGGTCCCAACTGCTTTCAGATCATTAACAAGCTCCTGTAATGTAGTTTTGGGCTGATCCACTATCTTCCTCATGATCATCCTCATCCCATGAGTCAAGATCTTGCATGGAGCTCAAGACTGATCTATAATTGATTGATTAAGTAACCGGTTGTAATATAATTTGTTTTTTCTGGATTTTTGCATATATTCTGTCTCTTTTCATTAAAATTAATAGCCATTGTTATTTTAGTTATCATTGGGCACAACAGTGTGTTGGATAACTAGCACCAGCACTAAATAATCCATGCTACAATATCATATTGCATTAGTGTTTACCACTGATTATTAGAGCGGGTCTCAAGCGTGAAATAACATTTTCCATCTCACAGGTGAGGTGATGTTTTGCTGATGACCACATAAAATGAAACCAGAACCAATTTCAAGCTTTAGGAACAAGGTGAAAAGTCATAAACAGTAACTGGGATATAGCTCTGCTTATGTCTTCCCAGCAAAGCTATGGTCTACACCAACTCTCAGTCCTTTCAACTTTTTGTTTTGATTATCCTGAGTGTGTGTGTGTGTGTTTTTTTTTTTTTACCCCTTTAAAACCTCTCTTATATCACTTACCATCTTTCTTGTTTTTTACTGGCACCTGTGTTCAAACACACGATGAAAGTGTGACTTAGCATAAAAATATGATTAAAAATAACTACAATCATGTGAAAAACCAAGTTTTCATAGGACTTAATGGTGCATAGCCCATGTTTTGGTAGTTTATAGAACAATCTTTAACAGCAATAATTTGAAGTTAAAATTTTCAGTATGACCTTATTGGTC
This sequence comes from Copadichromis virginalis, assembly GCF_057382275.1. Lineage (NCBI taxonomy): Eukaryota > Metazoa > Chordata > Actinopteri > Cichliformes > Cichlidae > Copadichromis > Copadichromis virginalis. Next base: position 8,499,163 of record NC_140639.1, read on the forward strand.
TCTCACATCACTGTAAGGGAATTTTTGCTTAAAACATTGCTTCAGTCCATTGACCTCTCTAATGCACCTACCACAGGATTTCGTTTAGGTTGAGATCTGGACACTGAGCCATGACACGCATATTCTTGTATTTTTCAACCATTCTGTTGCAGATTTGCTCTCGTGCTTAGGATCATTGTCCTGTTGCATGACCCAATTTTAGTGAAGTATTGGCCATCTGGTGTTAGCTGTTTAACAATAGTTAGTTTAGAGGTTATAAACTGTGAGCTGAGTGTACAGGTCTGTGTCAAAATGTTTTTTTAGGATTTTCCTTTAAGAACATTTTACTTGTGGAAGAAATACAAACAAGTGCTTTGATGCACATTAATACATGCACAGTGGATATACAGATAACTAAAACAAAAACATGTTTGCTGTTAATATGAAGATCTTTTGTTTACTGGGTTTGACCTTATTGGGTTTGATTTATTTTGATTTCTTTGTGTTTTCTACTTCCTTCTGTCTCCCCTGGCTCCTTCATGGTGTTATGTTTAACTAATACTTTATTTTTCATAACATAGCCTTTGCCATAACGGGATGGGCACCTTACTAGTAATGTAACTACACAATGTGGCGGCATAGACGTCAGCAACCTTGATAAGTCTGTTTGGTGGCAATATGTAGTGTAAACATCATATATTGAATAGCACAAGGACACTACCTCAGTGAAACAAAATGTAAAAGATTGCAGTTAACATGCTCATTATGCTAATAAAATAGATTGTGTTTTGCCAGTGTGGACGTGTGCAGTTTTTGTTGCTTGCGTAACTCTGCTCTGAAGTCAAATGATGACCTTGCCCACCATGGATTCAATACAGTACTATAAATCGCCCTTTAGTCTTTATGTGTAAATGTTAATGTTGTGTGTTTCTTGTGCTTTAGGTATATTGTTTCATTTATTTATTTATTTATTTTTGCCAAGGAAGGCTCAAATCTGTTGTTTACTTTAGCTGAACCTGAATCTTGTGACCTCTCTCCAAGACCACACCTGAAAAAGTTTGCATAGCATAAGTGATTTTAAAACGCTAACATGCTAATATTAGATTCCTGAGCTCATGTGATGCAATAACAACAAGCGTGCAAATTGATTATTATTAATGTAAAGACCGAATACTAACTTATTTTGGGAAAAATAAGTTATTAATGATATTAATAACAAAAAATAAATAAATAAAATCCACAGCTAGTGGAGAAAATTTCTCATGATTGTTATGATATAAATACTTTGTATACTTTACAATAATTCATGTGGGAATTTTTACAATTCTAAAAGAAGATAGGCACCGATCTGAAACTAGATATCAATTCAAAGACATGAGTAATACTGTAGCCTACTTTATCATATTCGTATTTTTCAAGTTCGAAACGAAAAAAAAAACATGTTTATCTTATTTATTGATTTATTTTCTGATGGACGTGATACAACTTTACTCACTTCCTGCTTTACATCCATCCTTCATCAGCCTGCCCGAAGCACCTCGTTCCGCCAACCTGTTGCGGCAATCAAACAACTTTTACGCGCGCCGAGCTCCAGTGACGCAGTCAAGTGTCAGCACGAGAGGCGGGTGTTTGACACGAGCCTTCATATTTCTCTGACGTGAGATACAAGCTGCCAGAAGAGCAAGAAGTCAAAAGACAAAAGACACCAAAGGCCAGCCAAAGAGAGAGATGAGAACCTTTCAGAGCCAAAGTCAGCGCGGAGCCTTCAGTACCCTGCACAGCCTCAGCAGCAGCGCCATGAGTCCACTCCGCACGGCCAGCATCACCTTCGCAGCCCTCCTCATCCTCACCATACCAGTCTGCCAAAGTAAGTCAGTCAGCTTATTTCCTTATAAGCAGGTTTATTCCTAATTTAAAAAGTTAAAGAATAACGTCTAAATCTATCTATCTATCTATCTATCTATCTATCTATCTATCTATCTATCTATCTATCTATCTATCTATCTATCTATCTATCTATCCAAGTAAGCTAAGAAAGAACAAAATAAAAATGATTTGTGATAAAGAAATTTAAATCTTAACTTTAACATGAACTTCTTGTCTATCTTCTGTATCAATATTACCTGGATTTAGTTTCTGATATGATATCAAACTGTACAAGACAGTTTGGTGAAAGGAAAAAAATCTTAAACCCCTGACTTTTTGCGTTTACTAGCTCACAGAAAGTAACAAATGACTGAGATGTACTTAGATGTAGATTGACAGTCAGTTCTCCAGCTGTCGGAGTAATCTGTGAGTTTGCGTGTAATCTTTTGGAGTCAGTGTCAGTGCTGGAAAATGTTGACTTATTGTCTTCTGCAAAAGTCATTCTCCAAGGTGAAGGAGTTTACAAAAGATTTTATTTTGTAGATCAAAAATAGACTTACATTTATATGTGTTGTGAGGAGTTGGGTTTGTTTTACCTTTATTGTAAGGGCAACATAAGAGGTAAAAAATAAATACAGAAATAATAAGCAAGCACTTACACAGTAAAATAATGCTGAGATAGTAATGAGCATAAAATTTGTCAAGTGAGGAAAAGTCAAATTGATTTTCATCATAAAAACATATTCAATTAATTTATAATTTCTTCAGAATATAGAAAAGTGTTCTCAGCTATTTGCCTAATGTGGTAAAACATTTTAAATGTCTTTTTTTTTTTTAAATTAAAATTTTATTTGATGGGGATAATACAGTTTAACATACTTCAGACACTGACTTGCTGTACAGAGAGTTTTTTATTACTCCTAGTTGAACATTTATATACATGTATTTGAATACATTTAAAGATTTTAGTCTCATAAATACAGTCTAAAGGTCTAACACATACATAATACATATCATTATTACTATTGTTAATAATAATAATAATAATAATAATAATAATAATAATAACAGTTCCTGTTCTTCCTTGGTTTTAGCTGACCCCTGAATCATAGAAATGACAAATTGGGCAAGGGAGAAAAACTGTAAATCGGTTGCGTCAGTTTCTGTATTAACTGTATATTGTATGTGTTTCTGTATGAAACAAAAAGGTGCTCCAGCAGATCTTCAGCAGGCAACAGCAGATCAGGGGCAGCTACTCAGAGAGGTAAAGCACACTGATTTATTCTTTTTAATCATTTCTGTTGCTGCACTCCTCCACCATTCTCTGTGTCGCTTTGCAGATTGATGCCATGTGCTCATCCTACCTCTCTGAAGACCTGAGGTTTTTGGTGAGTTATATATATCTATATCTATATCTATATATATATATCTATATATCTATATATCTATATATCTATATGTGTGTGTGTGTGTGTGTGTGTGTGTGTGTGTGTGTGTGTGTGTGTGTGTGTGTGTGTGTGTGTATTTTAATAACTTGAAACATTTAAACAACTCTCTGGTCTCTTTCCAGGCATCTGATGTCTTAGGAGAACTCTGTGTGTTGATGCTGGTTCAGAAATCAAAGGTACCTCAGAGTTGTTTACTTGAAAAGTAACATGAAGCACTTTTGTTTTGCAGAATTTGGTACACAACATTAAAACATCAATTATGGCATTATGACAGAATTCACAAAGAACGACCAAACCATAACTCAGAGAATTCACAGTATGAAGACTTTGGACTAAGATACCCTGCTTTCCCTATCCAATACAAAACACTATGAAAACTATACGTGGAACTATAAAGACACAAATACTGTGCAACAGTCATAATTTTAAAAGGATCTATTTTGCTCTTTCTCCAGTCTGATGTCTTTAATCTTGGACTCTACAAGAGCAGCTTTGCATAATTCATAATTTAAAAGGATCTTATACTTGGATTTGGTGCCGGCTCACAAGCAGTTTCATATTCCACCGCCTTCCTGTTTATCGAGATCTTTCTGATTGGCTGCTCCTCGTAAGCAACATGTGAACAGCATGTGGGTGGAGCTTCAGTGCTCACAGCTACAAACGCATGAGATGACCCTCCCACTAACATCATACAATGTCAACAGTAAAAAAAAAAGACATGCAAAAGACCAAAGACTAATTTAGTTGTCAATATTTCATTGTGTGTTCAGGAGCTGAATGTGAGAGAAAATAGCAAAAGGGTAAGTAAATGTTTTCTCACACTTTAATGCTTTGCCTTATATGGCTATCATTATAGATTAAACATTGCATGTGTTGTGCTGGTTTTTGAGTGGGTTTGGTTGTTATTTTTGTTATTTTTATATATATATATATATTCCTGCCCTCTATGTGCAGTTTTTGTTTCATTACTCTAGACCACAAGGTTCTGTCTTGTCAAAGGGAGGGGTAAGTTAAAAGATTGAACTGGATTGCTGCAGAATGCTGCTTGACCTAAAAAAACCACCTCTTTTGTTTTACAACTGAATCTGCACTTCTTGTTGTGACGCCTCTTAATCGGCTGAATTTAGGCCTATCAGAGCTATTAACACCAGCAATTAAAAGTAACTGCACGTCATGCCCCTAACCACAAATGCATGCCAGACCAACACTTGGAAATGTAAACATGCACGGTCCTAATATATCTAAATATGTACATATGTATGATAAAATTTTGCTCTGTGTTTGCTCTGCATGTGAAATACCTATAGATCATAGATTAGTAGGAGGCTGTGCTTCATGATCGCACGAGAACCTGGATGTATTAGGGTTAGCGATCCTTCCTGTCTGCCCTTCATACCTGACACCTCACACAAATGTTGTGTCAAAAGCAAAGGGGATTGTGTCTGAAGTTGCAGATGATATTTTAGCGCACAATTTTATACTTAACTATAAGGAAAATATGTCATTATTTATTTGTTTGTATGTTTGTTTTTGATGAAGATGAATCCTTGTTCATGTTGTTTCTGTATGCAAAAGACTTTCTGGCTGTTTACCACATAACAGAACTCAAGCTAGATGATGCAGGGAGCCTTTTTCTACAGCTAATATAAAATAGAATGATACGTTTACATCGTCAAATATTATACGCAGTGTGAAAAACAGATGTCATATTTACAAACATCATATTTTTTTCCTCGGTGTGGATTTATGGTTATTGAAGCCAGCACAGACAGGAAACATCCTTTAATGCACATGCAGCAACTTTTACTGAAATAACACAGCATTTTGCTTCGGTGACATATGATGCTGTTCGCTTTCTCACTCCACCATCTCTGTGATACAGAATGAGACACAGAATGTGATCTATTTATACAGGCAACACACTTTGCTGCAGTGAGGAAGCATTTGTACGTTTGTATTTCTGTGTAGCATGCGTTTATCTGTTGAGAGAAAAAAACTTGTTTTTCTCTTTGCCCTTGTACATTCCATAGTCTGTACTTTCTTTTTTGCTGTTATTCATGTGTGTGTATCTGCCTGTATCTATCTATGTGTCTGTATATGTGTATGTTTGTCAGTCCCCTCAGTTGCACCCTCTTCTGCGTCTAGTTTCCCAACTAAATACTAGAAGACAGAGAGGACTCACAATGCACGTATGTACCACTCACATCTGTTCTCCACAGCCACTGACTGATAAAACAAAGAGAAATACTTTGTTTTTTGAATGCAAAATGCAATCAGTGGCTCAAACTGTCATTAAATCCTGTGTTGTTTAATATCCCCCTACACTGTGGGACAGCTATTATGCAAAGTTACTTCTTAAACGTATATATTTGGATATCTCAAGAGCAACAGGATGGTATAGAAAGAGGTGATGAATAGATGATGATAATTGCAGCAGGCACGATGAAAGCAGCTCCACTTTTGTGCGCTTGCTGCAAATGTTTATAGTGAAATGTGTGTGCTCCATTCTGTAATTGTTTTCAGTGTGTTTATCCACATCCTGAGCGTCCACATCAATCATGCTGTTGCATATCTGAGAGCTCTCCTCACTCTGTGCAAACTCACTCTACATTAGTTGTTCTTTCCCAAGCTGAGAGTTATTATGGTCTATAATTGGTGTGGCAAGCCAGGTGAATTCCTCCCCCACTTACTATCAAAGCACTGACAAACACAAAGTGGACGCCGATAAAACGTGAGCAAGAAACGTGGAGAGTGTGTGTTTTCAAATCCAGATGTGAGTCTTTGAGTGGGTACATGTTGGTGGTGAAGAGGTGCTGTAGACAACACTAAGAGCAATTTTGCAGGTGGCTAAATTGTGTGTTTTTTAAATGTTTTTACAGGCCGACCTCCAGGGACCTGGAGGAATCCAGAGCAGAGGCTACTTTCTCTATCGGGTATGTTTACATTTGTGCCACTAAAAAGGAATTAAAAAGCCTACAAAATAGGCAGAATTTGAAATTAAATTAAAAATTGTGTTTACACTTACAGCCACGGAATGGGAGAAGATCCTTAGAGTATGAATGAACTAAAGGTAAAAATTTGGTTATAGTTTTTTTTCCTGCCTTCATGTTATGTTTGAAAGATTAAGTAATTGTACATGAAATTTAGAGTAGAAGAAAAAGCTCTAGGAGTTTATTAATGATTATGTGACTGTGCTAAAATAAGCTAAAATATCAAAAACCCAAAGGCACTTTCATGCACAGTGCGTTTTGGCATATACGTCTTCAACAATTAAAAAACTATATCTATTCCATAAAGGCATTTTAATTTTACATGAAAAGAGAGTGCTTTGGAGTTTTTGTGATATTTATCCTCTTGACTTTTGTACTAGACTCGTAGGACCGCGTTTATATGCCGTTTATATGTCAAATGCATGTATCTGTATCTTCTACTCATACACATCCTGCATGTGTTTTAGAGTCTCCACCTCTGAAGCTTAGTGTACAGAGACAAAACAGACCCTGAGACCCAGGCTGCTGTACCGCCACTGAGTGATCCAGACATCAAACACATCCCTCTGCCTCTGCTTTATAGTGATGTTTGAATGTACACAATGGATATTAATTAAAACACTATTAATTTATCCATATTTTGTTTTGTGTTATTAAAACTGCTATCTGTGGCTGGGTGTAGTTGTGTAATTTTGTTTCAGTGTGATTAGTTCTATTTCAGTACATTTGAAAACAGTGTAAAATAGAGTGAAGGAGTGAAGGGGTGAATTAAGTTTTTACATAAAATAGTAAGAGTAATTTAAACATGAAAATGGCTTTGTTTGATGTACAGTTGTATAATGTGTAATTTTAATAATAATAAAGTTACAGATGGTAAAGTAAGTTCCTCCTACTGCAGAAGCCTCAGGTGTTGAGGCTCTGATACTAAACTAGCACTATATCTGCTTGGTTTTCTGGGGGGTTTGGCTGGGATATTTTCTTTGTTGTTCTCCACCTTTTGTGGTGACTTTTCATGTGTGTGACATCAGACAATTTATTAAGTACATCTGGAACTCCACCACCAGCCTGAACCACTGATAACAACGCAGGTTGGAACCATGCTTTCATGTTATTTACACCAAATTCTGACTCTACTCTCTGCATGTTCAGCAGAAATCAAGACTCATCAGACCAGACAATGGCTTTCCAATTTTTATTGTCCAGTTTTTGGCCACCTGTGTGATTGTAGATGACAGCAGTGACACCTGGTGTGGTCTTCTGTCGATATCACATGCTTCAATATTCAACATGTGAATTGAGAGATCTTCTTCTGCATTCCTTGGTTGGAATGAGTAGCCATTTGACTTAGTATTCATCGGGAAGGCGGTCTGGTCATTCTCCTCTAATCTCTGAAATCAATAAGGCATTTCAACCCAGAGAGTTGCTGATCATTGGATATTTTCTCTTTTACAGATAATCCTTGGTTTACAGAGGAAGTTGTGGTTAAAATCCCAGTGGATCAGCTGTTTATGAAATACTCAGTCCAGCCCATTTGGAAATAATAACCGTGCCACATTTAAAGTAACCTGAATTCCCCTTTATTCCCATTCTGATGCGCAACATAAACAAATAACACGACCATGTCTACGTTCCTAAATACATTGAGTTGCAATTGACTGATTAGATATTTGGTTATAAGGTATTAGATAATTACTGGCAGGATTTTATTTTATTACTTATTTGGTCAATTAAAAGTGCAAATTACCAACCACGGAACACGAATGTGTAATTACTACTATCAACAGTAGATGTCGCTATCATCAGCCAGTTAAAGCCTCTTTCTTTGTATTCTGTTTTCGATGCTGGTGTGTCGCTTTAAAGAGGAAGGAAATGTATATAATGATGTTTACGCGCTGTATAGATCTATAAATAAGTACATTCCGATTATTTCACAGAGAGTTACTCACCTTTACCGGTGAGATAAGTGAATGAATTTAAAAGTGTTCAAATTCCTTTAGTTCATCGTGAAATATTATTGTTATGGCCTATCTTTATCCAGGCAAGTCTCACTGAGATGAAAAAAAAACAACAACTCTTTTTCAAGAGTGACCTCACTATAATGATCGAGGGCAAACACTGTAATCAGTCTTTTGGGTATAAACAGTGACAGCACGATAAATAAGAATGTGTTTATCTTTAAGGCGTAATTAGTGTGCGAACCTAAAAAACAGAAAGAGCAGTTGTGTAAAATACCACAGGAGCTCTTGCCAAGTCAATAAAATAAAATCCAACTGCAGCATTTCACACATGACACCAATCAATAACCTCCAGAAAGGCTATTTCTTCTGTGTACTCAGTGGGTTCCAGCCAGACTGAAGACTATCATCACATAACTGGAAAAACGAAAAACGTTTTTTGACCAAATTGCCCGTCTGCCATCCTTCCTTAGAGATGAGCACATGTGAGCAAGAAATCATATTATAGCCCTTTTAATTGTTTTTGTAGCTTTGAAATTGTAAATAAAGCTCTGTGGTGATTTTTCTTATTGCTGCCTCTGTATGTTTGCTTAAATTTAAGACGCTTGCAGGGGAGGCTTGAAGAAGACGCAGACTGTGATAAGGTGATAATGCTGTAATTTATAGGGTTTATAAATTACAGTATTGTTCTTTGTCCCTGGCTTTTCATAATTAATCTTAAAACCGTTTTAAAGATAATTTACTGTGTAAAATCTGTTTGTTTTATCCCGAATAGTTAAATTTCTAAACCATTAATACTTGTGGTCCAGGCCAAACTGAATGCTCTGTTATAGACTGAGTTTTAAATGTTATAATTTGTTTGGGGTTTGCAGTAGCCTAGGTATGACAAACTTAGGCGAAGTGTAAACTCTTTCTAATAAGTTTTGCAATTATTATTTTTTTCCTATTTAATTTAGAATCGTTTGGTGTACTACTCCATGTTTATTGCGTACAATTTCGGAAAGATTGGTTGTTTCTAATTCCTAAAGATCAGAAAAAACTGTAATATCTCCCTCAAAGTATCGGAAAAGCGCCACACATCCTTAATGTGGCCAAAGGTGGCATTGCAGGGTTTGCTACTTCCTGTTGTCATGGAGATGAGTAGGCTACCCCGGAGTTGGCCGATAAACATAAAGACACACGTCCAAAGGGCAGACAGAGATAATTTATCGACAAATAATCCTGTCTTCAAACAAACTTGACACAAAGAACAACAACGATAAATAAGATATAAAACAATGACATATAAAATTACAACAATAGCTTTTATTTTGTCCCCTGGCTGTGAATTACCGAAAAAGTAACACGTGAGTCTGCTTGAGAAAACTTAGAAAGCGTAGGCCAAATGCAAGCGGAATTTATATTCTTTAAACAAACAAACAAAAAACACTTCTATGCATGCAGATCTTCTTTGGACATCAAACTGAAGAAGGAAAATTATTCAAATGACTAGTTTTGAAGTATGCACAATCTGAGTTATTACTTTTATTAGTTTAGTCACAGTTTTTTTTTCCCAAGTGTGGTCGTTTTAGTTTAGGTTTCATTGTTCCATAATGTGCTTTTTTAAGTTTCAGTTTCAATTTTAGTTTATAGTCTTAGTTGCAGCCAGCCAATGAGGGGTATGTGTCAAGTGCAAGATGTAAAACATTTAGTACTAACATTTTAAGGCCTTTGACTCATAGTAATATAAAGACCTCAGTCTCAGTAAACACACACACACACACACACACACACACACACACACACACATATGTATATATATATATATAACACAATTCATTTTACTACCTATTTAAACTGATTATGTTTGATTAACTTGAACTGATTTGCATATTAAGTAAGCTTCACTTAAAAGTGTAGTTTCCCAGTTCTCATTTTTATTGTTTCAGGTTGAGTGTGAGGCCAACATTGTGATGTGAGTGATGGGAATGCATCAGTGTGAGAAAGGCTGCTAGTTGTTAGCTGAATACTGTGCATTTCTTTCTGTTTCTGTTAAACTGTGTCCACAGGTTTTGTTTTATTACCATCAGTCACGTCATGAATGTTGGCTGGTTGGTGCAGAGAGGAGTGACAAGGTATTGCATGCTTTATGTAAAAATAAAGCCGGATAGACGTCAAGCTCTTGACATTCAAATTTTGCAAAGCAAAAGTAATGCAGAGACCTGGTTTTGATTTTGTATAGGGTCACTCCATCTCAGCTCATCAAAAAAAAGGGGGGAGGGGGGGGGGGGGGGGGAGACAGAAAATTCCCTACAAGTTTCCCTGAAAAATGACAAAAAGAATCCAGGGGAGAGGTTTTAGGGTTAGAGGAGGTGTTTATAGATGTCTTTCTAGCTCTGTGTAATATGGGCTTAGGCTATGTGTAATGAAGGCATATGAAAAATTCACAATGGGAAAATGAGAGTGATCATCAAATGGCAATTAACAGAAATTTGCTCTTCTTTCTAAAAAAGATGATTTGGAAGTGACAGGGTGTCGTACCTGGGGAATAACACTGAAGATAGATGAATTTCTTCTGCAAATCAAATAACAATTGTCTACACGCAGAATTACGATTGTCACAGACTTTCAAGTCTGCTGTCAGAGGCTGGACATCTTAAGGACTAATTAGCTTGAGCTAGAGAGTTGAGTCATCATAGTAACATTAAATCATGGTAACATATATTTACCCTAAAGCAATGGACCTATAACTTCATGTTTATTAGATAATGGAATTAAAGTGGCCCTGCTGTAAAAACAAACAAACTAAAAACAAAAATAGGAAGGACCGGAAACCTTGCAGTATTCCAAAGAAGTGTCGCTTACTCCTGGAATTTTTTCCCCGGTAAGTCTTAAAAGTTCAAGGTGGGAGGAATTTGATGGACTGAGAGGGAATAATTGCATAATGATCTAATTTCTTTAATCACATTCCTGCATATAAGCTCACTCCCTTCCAGTTTATGGTAGGCTTAGTTTATTTTCATGTTTAATTAATTACTTACTTATTAGATGTCAAAAAAAAATCCACTAAAACATTTTTTTCTTCTTAAAGGTTTAACAAATTCAGTATTTTACCTATTTTATGGCCAGTCTATTAAATATGCCATAATCAAGTAGACTTCAAAGTTAAAGACGCATTAAAATACTATTGTCAACTCATTATTTACACGTTATTTAAGTTTAAAGCTAGGAGAATGGCGACGGGAAAATAAATCAACGGAAAACATTTGACTTGTCCTTAAAGGCATTTTGAATACACAGTAATCAAAATACAGAGACGTTAATCAAAAATATTTGAAGCATGAAAAAAATTAATCTGCTGAGCTGGAGGATATAGTTACTTTCATTTTTGGGACTTCTCTATTAACTTTTTACGGGTAATGTAATGTAGGTAAATCTGGATTTGGATCAGGCCTCTCCAGCCAGGTGTAATTTATGTGTAAACAGTGGATCTGTAGGGAGGTAGGCTCTCTTGGCACCGTTTCCAGCTCCAGTGAGTCTGCCTGAGCGCTGCGCAGTCAACCGTCTGCAGCGCCACTGGCTGCAGGGATATCCCGATGAAAGAGGAGACTGCTCGGGGTAAGTGTCAACTCGCAACCGTTTGGTTCCGCTCCGTATTTGTGTCGCTTTTATCCGCAGCTTCTGTGTATACTATCGACAGACGTAAATGTGTAAACGGAACAGTTTTGCTTCGGCTTCTTTGGTGACAGAGACTGGCCAAAGGCCCGGTGACCCACATTCTTATCTAATGCTGCACGTTAGCTAGCTAGCTTCAGCTGAAAGTGGGTTGACACACATACAGTACATTGTTGCCGACGAGTCAAACGCGCTACCTTCTATTATAAAGTCGCGAGTCAGCGACGTACGATACAGACAGGTATGTTGTTTTATCTTCTTCTTCTTCTTCTTTTTAAATCGGGTGTACATATATTCCCAGTGTGTGTCACACGTCTCGGGAAGTGTGTTAAAGTATATAGCTATTGGTTTGTTGCTGTAATTGGCGTTAGCGAAGCAAGCTAGGTGGCGTTAGCCTCCAGGCAATCAGTACCCGGTGTACCGGCCGGCATCACAGGCAGGAGGAGACGGAAGGAAACATGAGCTGTACCTGTGTTTGTCGCGTCAAGGTTCAAGCTCAGTTGATTTTTACAAACGCTACCACCGTGAATACCTCATCGGCACATATTTCTATATTTACGCGTCTTTTTAAAAAATTTTTAATTTAGACGTATGTCTTTTATTCCCCCCTCTGTGTTAATCTTTGTGACTCTTGTCATTTCTCTCAGATTTCGAGCCCTATATCCGCCCCGGGTGCTCCTTATTCACCTGTCCTAAAATCGATCGCGTCTCATCTTCTGTCAGTCTGGTCCAGAAGTGTCTGGACACAGCTGGATCATAGCTTGTAGATGCTAATGAGAAACTGTATAGTCTCATACGGGTGTCAGCAAAGCTTTACTTGCTGCGTTGCTGACACTGCTGCCTGCAAACTGAACACAGTGGAGAGCTGTGGCAGCCCTATGATATAAAAAATAAAGCAAGATTTGTTTTTCTGTAATTAGAAATTGATTTTTACAGTAATTTATTCTGAGCAAGACACCAGTAACCACACTGTATTTCTGAAATGGTCACTTCAAAGCTAAGGTTCTCTCTCAGACTTTTTGTTTTTCTTCCTTTTTTGTTGTCCCAGAATAAAGAGTATTTCTCCTTTTGACACTAATTGGATACACAGAAGACTTTCACTAATCAAAGTTATTTGATTCTGTTTAGTTAAGTTCAGATTTAATAAAACATGACAGATCTGTTTTTATACAGTACATAAACTGGTGACTAACATGCCAACCTGGCGTCTTTATACAAACGGTATTGAAATGGTTTATACGCTTCACTTTGTGCACTCTGTTCATTTCGAGAACCACAACTGCAAATCAGTATTTATTATTTGTCACTGTCATAGCTTTTTAATTGTGGGCAAATGGCATAGACTTTAACTTAAGCCTGGAAGCTGAAAAATACCTTTAATTACAATGCTGTCTGTTGTGATTAAGAACAACTAGAACCACTCTTAAGGTTGTGTGTGTTTTTTTTTTTGTTTTTTTTTTTTTTTTCTTCCATGCTTACCCTTTATTTTTTTGCCTGTGGTGATGGGCAGTAAACGCAATAGTGAGGATTTGATTTCATTGTTAATCATTAAACTAATTAAACTATCAAGTTGGTATCTTCCTTTTTATCATCTTTCTATAGATATATACAAGTAACAGATATATCTATTTGGCATGATATTCATTGACTGATGAGTAACCGTGACTGTAGAGAAGTACTAACCTGAAGTAATTTGGGAGCAGTTTCCCTCTTCCTTTGTTTCTCTTACAACGGAAAATGTTCTAATAATGGTCGGAAAAAAGATGGATCAAAGGCATCTTAGTGTGTGCCTTTGATTACTTTAAATGTGTCTAAATGACTTGTTGTTTTCAGAATTTTTAAGTTAAAAAAAAGGGTCCAGTGTTGGTCAAGCTGTATTAACTGATAAATCTTTGGCAGCTGTGTTTACAGACGGTACAGTCTCTGTACTCCATTTTTACCCATAAATAGATGTTGAAGCTGTTAGCAGAGCATGGAAAAATACTTTGACACCTTTTTAGTTGCTGGCACTACATTGTGCTGCAGGTAAAAGGAGGAAGCAGAAATTTTCTCTTTCTCCACTTTCTCTCTGCTTTGGTAGATTAGATTTTACTTGTGTTATCTGTTTCTACTTGGCATCTTAATTTAAGCGTCACGTTTTTTCTACTTTATTCTAAAACCTCAACTGCACATTTACATTTACAGGGAATAAGTGTTTTGTGCGTTAGATGCTGTGGCTATTTGGAATAAAAAGCAGCAGTAGAGCATGGCAGATTTTCTTTAAACGGAGGAGGAGGGACTGGCAACACCGTGAGCTATGACGGAGGTAGAGGAACACATACAGATTATATTATTACCTGCTATGCCTAATAATGTAATTACTGAACGCCTGTCATATCAAGTTTTCCTGATAGAGAGGAGCCTGTGTTGATTCAGTGCAATGTTCTCTGGCAGCTTTCAGCTATTCAGAGGACAGATAAAAGGTAATGGCACTACTCGGGCTTTATATCTATAGTTGATACTGTTAGTCAGCAGATTGGAGTGCTGTGCTGAATTTTGGAAGTTGAATTAGTCAGTTCACATTACAGAGTTTGTGTTTTGCTTGAGTAATCATTGATGCCATGAACTTGGTGCATTTGTTTTGAATGTGAACTGCACACTGTGTCAAGGATGACTACTAGAGCATCGTGTCCTCAGGGTCATTTTCCTCTCAAAATCTGTGCTACAGCATCCATCTATAGAATTCAAGCACCAGATTTCCATTCAGAAGTCTTTCGTCCAACCCTGTCTTAGTAATATTATGTTTCTTAAGTTCTTAACCATGTCTTTGCTGCATTTTGTCAGACAAACTAATTGCTTTGTTTTCAATCTCTGCCAGAGGATGACTTCTAAAGCCTTTTTCAGATGAATCTCTTGCTTGTTGCTTTTTTTTTTTTTTTTTCAATTACTACAAATAATTATTGTATGAGAGTTTTGGCTGTTGATGGGTTTTACATCTGAAGTTGTTACTGAAAACAGGAGTTGATAAGTCAGCATTTAACTTGACCTAAAAACCTGAAAAAATTTGACAGGTATTTCCTCTTTTGATGTGAAATGCAATTTCACAATGACTCAGAGGTTTCAATTCTTTTGTAATGAGATAGATCGACTTATCATTACAGCCATTTATTATGCTGATTTCACTAGTAGGGAACCTTACTGCTGTTTTAATAATTTTTGTTGTGTCATTTGGATTGCATTGCCTGTTGAAGTTGTGTAAGATTTTGTTTCTGCTGAAATACAATATCCATCCATTAAGCTATCTATCCATGGATCCATTTTTCTGCAGTTTATCTGCAGAGGTTTCCCTCTTCCCAGCCAACTCCTTCAGCTAATCTGGGGAAACACAAAGTGTTCCCAGGCCAGCCGAGAGATGTAATCTCTCCAACTTGTCCCGGGTCTACCCTTGGCACTCCTTGCAGTACGACATGCCCGGAACACCTCACCCAGGCAGCAAAGTCAGATGCCCAAACCACCTAAACTGGTTTCTTTCTCTGTGAAGGAATAGCAGCTCTACACTGATTCCCTCTTGTAAGAACTCCTTACCCTATCTCCAAGCCACCTTTCAAAGAAGACTCATTTCTTCCACTTGTATCCGCAGTCTCATTCCTTTAGTGACTACCCAAAGCTTATAGGGACATAGATAGACCACTAAATCGATAGCTTCAGTTTTACGCTTAGCTCTCGCTTCACCACGACAAACTGGTGCAATGCCACAGTCAGTCTTTTAATCTCCCGCTTCCCTCACTTTGAATAAGACTCCAGGATATTTGAATTTCTCCACTTGGGGCAACAACTTGTCCATAATCCACAGTAGGTTCCTGCCGAGAATGTTTTGGCCCCTAAGGCCTGGCCACTAGATGCTCTCTCTTGAGCTACCTCTCTTGGCTCCAAGGTTGGGCCCCAGTAACCACAGTAATTTCTTTTCACAGGGTACTCGGAATCGCTCTTCATTTGTCTCCCCACCCAGGGCCAGTTTGCCTTAGGAGACCCAACCAGGGCTAAAGCCCTTGACAGTATAGCCCCTGGGATCACAGGGACACAGAAACCCCTTCCACTAACATAAGAGCGATTTATCTTGGGGTGAAATAAAGTGGTATTTGTTTAAAAACAAACAAACATTTTAACTGCTAACATTTGATGTTTACACTTGATGAAGCCAGTTATTCAAAAGCTCACTAAGAAATCAGCTACTAGATTGTTTATGTTGACTGTAATGAAGTGATATGTCATGCTGTTCTAAAGCAGGCTACACTTTATTTTGTTTTTGATGGTAGTTAAAAAAGACTGGAGGTCAGTGGAATAATAACAGTCCACCTTTAATAAGAAGACCACATTATAAGATCTAAATAAATTTATCACTGTTTTTTGTAATAATGTATTATAATAAATATGATGTAAATATTCTCAAAATAATTTTCAGACATCAAGATGGTACACTGTTAAACAGTATTTTTTTCTTTTGAAGTTTTATTGAAACCAACATATTAATTACCAAATTAATGAATTATGTGTTGGCTCATAATTAGTTTTTCACACAGAGCAGTGGCAAGTGAAATATTAACAAGCTCGTGAAGATTTCTCTTTGCTGTCCCCAAGCCTTTAGAGGACAATGATCTCTGACAGCAGCATTAGTTGCAGAGAAATCCTTTCACCACACAGGGTTGTTTGTGTCACACTGACCTTTCACTGAGAGCTGAGAGGATTTTTCCTCTTCATTCACAGACTTTGTCAGCAGTTGTTTCTTTGTGTGACCTAAACACTAGTTCCATTTCTTAGTAAACAATTTATCTCTTTGGCTCAGTATGCGCAGTGATATCGGAGTTATGGGAGCTGACGAGGTGCAGGCGGAGGCTTGTTTGATGTTGAACTTTTGAACTTGTAAAAATGTGTAAGGACTGAACTATATACTTATGTTTTTATTATACTCATTGTTTGTGCTTTACCAGAATGGATATTTAGTGAGTAGTAAAAATACAGTGCAGTCTTGCTTATGTTTCACCTTCTTTTTGCTGCTAGTAATCTGTTGGTTTAATTATGATATTATTGTAAGTTAAACATCATAAATTAAATTTAAATGCAGTAAAATCTTTAAATATACAATACAGAGCAAAGGTAACTTTTTTTGACAGCAAGTAATTCTTGTAAAAATAAAGAAGCTGATCTACATGGAGATTAGGTGGAATTGAAAACTGTCTTAGAATGATGCTACTATGATGAAGAAAAAAATAGGTCAAGTCTACTGGGGTTTCCCTTAAAAGTGACGTTAGTATACCAGCAACTTCACTAATGATTTTGTATTTCTGAAAATGACTCGTTATTTTTTTAGTAAAAGACAAAAGCACAGAGAAATGTGACAAAAACCAAATAGATGATTTGTAAAAAGGTTTTTTTTGTGTTGGAAAATGTGGAAGTTGATCAGTTGCGTCTTGTGCCAATGTTGCCTAAGCTGAACCCAAGTTTTTACATTGATGCTTCCAAGTCTGTACTTACACATATTTGTATGCTACTGTTTGTTTGAGGTTATGACTGTTTGCACCCTGTAGGCTGTAAAAGCATCATGATTCTATTTAATGATAAGAAGTCAGTTAAATATAGACGGTAACTAGAACATCCATCCATTATTGCTGAAACAATATTATTACCTGTGGAGTTTTTCCACGTATAAAGTAAATTAACATTTGTAATTACCAGCATTAAGTTGGGCGCCAAGCGAGATATTAAACAACTTTTGGCTGCAGCTTCACATTTTCTAGAATATTCTGTTTTGCTCAGTTTCTTTCTGTTTAATTAATGCATTTAAGATTTTTAATAGTTTTTTTTTTTTTTTTACCAAGATATTGATTTAATTTCAGGCAAATGTGACATTTTTGTTGACGCTATTTTCTTTTTTTCTTAACTAATGAATTGGCAACTGAAAAATAAAAATAGTTAGTGGATACTTTTCTGTGGACGAGTCCGCACAGTTACAAGAAAATAGACATTCAGGCATAATATGTGACAATAATTATTGTAAGTAAGTTAAGTAAGTAAAATGTATTTATATAGTGCTTTTCACAGATAAAAATCACAAAGTGCTTTACAACACAAGAAATGGAAATATAAAACAATGTAACAGTAAATAAAACAACAATGTAAAACAATAAAAACAACATAAGAGGAAATTAATAAAATGCTTTTGTATTTAAAAGAATCAATGGAGTCCGTGCAGCGTAGAGACAGTGGAAGAGAATTCCACAGCCGTGGTGCCACTGCCTGAAAGTGCGCGGTACCACCAGCAGTCTCTGATATAATGACCTTAAAGCTTGAGAAGACGAATGTGGTTTCAGCAGGTCGATAAATATTGGGGAGCTTGACCATGTAGGGCCCCAAAGGTTAGAACTAAAATTTTAAAATGAAACCTAAAACTTACAGGCAACCAGTGAAGGGAGGCTAAAACTAGAGTAATATGAGATCTTCTCTTGATGCCTGTTAAGAGAGGTGCTGCAGTATTCTGCACAGTCTGAAGACGATTTAAGGCTGATTTGTTAAAACAAGTAAAAAGACCATTACAGTAGTCTAAACGGGAGGAAATCAAATCATAAGGGTCTAGGAAGCTGATATGCTGTCTAATTTCTGAGACCATGTGGCCTGGAGCAATAATTAGAGTTTCAGTTTTATCACAGTTGGAACCGTGGTTAAATTGTCATTTAACCATGGCTGATTTCTGTCAGGCAATTACTTAAATTAAACAATTTCTAAAACTCAGAAATCCTGAAGGAACAGTATAGTTGAATGTCATCAGCATAGAGATGATAGGAGATATTTTTATAGCGCTTAATAATTTGGCCTAGGGGGAATATATAAAGTAGAAAGAAAACTGGACCCAGGACAGATCCTTGAGGTACCCCACATGGCAAAATTGTTGATTCTGACGTCACATAATTCATGCAAACAGTAAAAGATCTCTAAGACAAATATGACATAAACCATTTTTAAAACAGTAATCCCAAACAAGTTCTTGAGTCTGTTTATCATGCTACTGTGATCTACAGTATCAAAAGCAGAGCTGAGATCCAACAGAACCAGAACTGTGTACTCTCCAGAGAGTATCTATATAACTAGATACTCTAAGTAAGGCCGTTTCAGTGGAATACAATTTACGAGTGTGGTGCTGAAACACACACGCACACTCGCACACTCCTTCAGCATCACTTTTTCTTACGATTGCACAAACTAACATTCAGGTTAACATATTTTTTTATTTATGTTATCTGTAAAGAGACCATTTCAAAGCTGGTGAATGAAGTGTGTGTCATCTTATTTCTGCAGTGCTGTGGGAGGCTCGTGATGACCTAGATGTTTTAGCTCTGAGTCAGTGATGACTCTTTTCTCAAAGCCACCAATTTGTAATTTTAGCTTTTTTTGTTTCTGTTCAACAGGTGAATTCGGACAAGTTTTAACTACAAGTTTTAACTATATTGAGGTGGAGGAGTTGGCGAATTAAGCACCACTCAAAGACAAAAGGTAAGACTTTCTTGGAAATTAACCACTGAATTTAGCTCCGGGTTGCAGCAGTGGACTGTTTAGAGCTTGTGCATATTCGCCTGGGTTAATTAGGCTGTTTAAAGTCTAATTCATCAGAAGCTGTTACAGAGCTATTATTCGTCCATGTTTCAGTAGTGCTCTATTTTTGATTTGCAGTCTGTCATGAAAATGATGAATATGGAAATGAGAATGGTGCTGGCTGAGTCACCAGAGAATTTCAAATGAATTTGTCATGCGAAGATGCAAAGTAGTTCAGTTCTTTGACTACATCTTGCTATAACCTTGATTAACTTCAGACAAAAGCTCTATCACTACTGTTGTTATACACATGTTGTGTCTCGTTAAGCTCTCTAAAGGTATATTACAAGAGGCCTAGTCTGGATAAATGTAAATGTATAATCTATTGTATGTATTTATCTTTTCCTGCTTAATAGTTAAAACTAAACTGAATCTCTCTTTTTCATATTTTTAATCTGGATTCCCTGTGTTACTCTGTTAAATATTAATTAGATTAGGCTTAAAGTATAGGTTTAAGGTGGCCTTAACCCATAATAATTAGCTTTTGTTAAAGACGGCTATGTCCGTGGCTATAGACATAGCTGATTAGATGCCATACTGTTGGGTAAATCAGACCCAAGATGGGTTGTTTAAATAAAAATATCAAATATCCTTCTAGAAAAATCTAGAAGTCTAGGCATCTTGGAAATGCCTCCAGGCAGTTATTTGAAGCTCTTTTGTGAATCAGTAGGAGAGAGCCTGAGTATAATAATTTTAAAGGTCACTCTGACTTAAAAACTAAAAGTACAGAAACATCACTCAAATGAGATTGAGATTTTTATATTAAAAAACAACAAAAAATTGTTTTGGCCCAAATTAAGGTGCAAGTTATTCTTCTACAAGACGTGTCCATAGTTTTTGACAACATCATGGTTTTATTAACAACTTGATTCAGAGCTCAGTGTCTGTGGATCATCAGACTAGACTGTTATAGAATTGACTAATATATTTTTATTTTTTTGGATTTTGTATTCACCATATCACTTTATGACTCTGGTTATGCCAACGGTGACTGATATAACTTCAAGTACAAATGGGCTAGTAGCCTCTTTCTTTTCTAACTCGCTCTTCTTTTTAGTGTTTGCTGTAATTGTTTCATAAGAATATACATTATACACATTGAAAAAGACTTAATGTGGTGCAGTACATGAGGGAAAAATGTTTTATTTGCACACATCATTGACATTATTTGACTTTGTCCAGTAACGGCAAGTAAAAAATAATGTTTTATAATTATTTATTCAGTGCAGAAAGGCGTTGGATTTGGGGGTCTTTATAACAAGTGTTATTATTAGGGCTGAAATTCATAGAAATATCTAACACTATATGTGCTATCACAAGCCACGGTCATGGGATTATTAACTATTATTGCAATTTCCTCTTTAGTTTGTGTGGAGCGAAATTCTTTTATTTTTAAACTTTAAGTCACAACTGATTCTGCAATTATATGGGGAGACTTAAAATACAACTGCACACAGCTTAATAAAAATATGTATAATCGGTGCAATTCCCATTTCACGTAATGGCGTTAATGGCATATAAGCATTTCCCTTTATTATGGAAGTTTTGCTCAAACAAAAGTGGACAGTAGATGTTTTATAGTTTAGAAGCTGAGGGGTTGTTTAGTTTTAATCAAAATGACAATTTCTTGTTGTTCAAACATTACCTTTTTATGCTAACACTGTTTAATGAAAAATGGTAAAACGTGTAACATCTTCAGAATGATTATTTTCTGCCTGTAGTCAAAAGATAATATGGTTTAAAACTAAGACTGGATTTTTGTACATGCATTGCAGAAATGTCCTGTTACATTCAAAGGCTGAGCTAAAAGCAGATATGGCTATCTTTGGCTATCTCTGAAAAGTTCAGTCAATCAATAAATGTAGTCCAGCGTAGTTAATGCCAAAGAACACTGTAGATAGACATACCCACTGCATCCGCTTTACTTTATTTCTAATGATTAAACAATAGCTCAACTGACGTGTAAGGATGTTTGCTACATTGCATATCTATACAGGTCTTGTTAGACTTTTAGATCCCATGTCACTTGTTTGTGAGTTCTGCATGATGAATGATGTTTAATTTAAGCTTGTGTAGTGGCAGACAACGGAAGAGTGCACTCTTTATCTGAGATTAACTCCAGTCAATAAAGAGAGATTTTGGCCAGAGCAAAGTTGTTTGGGTGTGCCCTGATATATTAATCTGTGGAAAATAATGTTGCTAAGTCATCTGGAAAAGGACAAGCGCATAATCTCAGACAGAGCAGTCAAGTAATATCATTACTTGTGCAGGTTTTCTACTTGTTCAGTTTGCTCAGAGGGCTACTGCTTGTACGGTGGGAATGCAGTGTTGATTCTTATTTAAGTGGTTGTCTTCTTGTGGTCAAATGTTGGTCATATAGGGCTGCAAGTCCACGTTTAATTTTGATTGCTTTCCCCATGCTGCCAGTCGTCCTCCTGAACTCCAGTGACCCACTTGGCGTCAGGATTAGGCCCCTGGCTCAGGTCCTGCTCTTCTGGGAGAGGAGGGCAGCAGTAGTCAAGGGGCCCCTGCCAACTACTGCGGCTTGTGTCTCAAAGATTCCTGTCTGTGGATTAGGGCTGCCACGATTTGTTGACTAGTCACGATTACGTCGACTATCAAAATCGTCGACGACTGATTTAATAGTCGACGCGTCGTTTGAAGCTTTGTAAGATCACAAAAGACGCAGGAATAAGTGGCAGGATTTAAGAGTGTAATAACGGACTGAAACAGAAGATGGCAGCATTGCATGTACAAGGATGTCAGCTACCGCTAAACCCCGAAGAAGAAGAAGAAGGAGCAGCTGTGTCCCAGAATTCATAGCGCGGCCCAGCAAATGGCGGCAGCTAGTTAGTTTTAATGTTACTCTTATTATTCTTTCTGGGTCACAAAATAAACGTTTAACATATTTTCAGGCGAGAATGTAGCTGTGTAAACCTCAAATATCTGCTCAGTTTATCAGGACACCACATATTTTCAAAAGCGCTCCGACGTTTTCGGAGACATCTGTTACCCACTAGCTCGTTAGCGAGCCGGGGGCTAGGCTCACTAGCGCCGTGAGAACACCGGACTCCCCGCAAATCGTTTTCAAACCCACCGCCGTCTTTCGCTACTCAGGTTAAATATATATGAGTCACTTAGATAACTTAAAATGTTATTGTTTGGCTTTTTTTTTGTATTTTATTTGTTCCTGAGTAAATCAGTTTGTCTGAGATTAAAGTTATAGTTTTTACACAGCTGAATAAACGTCAAGCAGACAACTGATTATCAGAAGTGTGAGATGCTCCAGAATATACTCCAGTGTCCTGTTATATTTTAGATAGCAAGGAGTTTATTAAACTTCACCGAAACAATCTGCAAATTTCATTAAAATTTAATAAACTATCATCTTGTCTTTATTTTTAGTTAGCACAGACCTTAAACACTTAAAGCTGTAAGCTAATGATAGTTATATGAGAGCAGATGCTGCTGGTGCAATAAGCTGTAGTTTTACGTCCAATGGATGATGATCTGATTAGTCGACTAATCGCAAAAATAATCGGTGACTAGTCGACTATCAAAATAATCGTTTGTGGCAGCCCTACTGTAGATTAAAAATGCAAAACAAAGACTCCTTTTGTGCCGCTGGGCCTGAGGATGTGTGTGCAGTGAGTGGAAACACAGCTGGCTGCCCTGTGTTTAGTTTGGTTGGTATAACTGTGCAGCAGACTGGTGGGCAATGTTGACAAGCTTGTGATGTGGATTTTATTGCTTACAGGCCAAATGAGTATGACATTATTAAAACCATTGAATCTTCCACTAGCCACAGGAAAGACTGCTCTGCCTGTAAACTGAGAGAATCGCATCATTAATTGCTGTGTGAATGCCACTAGGATGTGCAGACCTTGAAGCTGCCTCTCACAGGATGTGTGACTGAGTAATTTATTCACCAAAGTGTTGTTGTTGATTTGTGTGACCTGCTTGGCAGTGAGGCTGTTGCTGTTGCTGCTTGTTAAAACGGCATAATATTATCCTAGATATTTGCTATCACTTACAGCAGAATGAACACCCTCTCTTCCTTATGGCTTTCTAAACCCTGCATTGTGTCTGTTTTGCTGAAAATTGTGTGAGAATAAAGGGTGAGGCTTATAAGCACCACAGGTTTTTAAGTGGTTGACAGACTTTCAAGAAATCTTGTTAAAGCTGTGGTCTGTGCTCCCACACTTGGGATCAATGAGAGTTCACCCATCCCCTGTTCTCAGGTATCGGGGTTTTGACAGATGATGGGGAAAACACAAAGGTTGCTATGAAACCAGAGTTCATCTACTCATGTGATATAAGACCTGCTGGACAGTGTTATCTGTAGTTTGGGTTCAAAGTTTCACAAAATGTCCCTTTTTAAACTGTTTTGCCTTAACATTATTTAGGGCATTGCGTCATATTTTAGACTTGAGAAAAGCATCTAGAGCATAGGTGTCAAACTCTGGCCATACCAAATTACTATTAGAGCAGGCCTACTGGTATTATACAGCTAATGTATATATTGTTTAGTATTAAGCTTTGCTGTTCCATATTCAGTTTTTCAGCTAAACTTGTTTGAGTCCATAAGAAAAGATTTATTCTTATATCTAGAGGAAGATTTTTTTTTTCAATAAATATTAATGTTAGCCCGTGACTTTGTTCCATTTTGAATTTTGGCCTACTGTGTATTTGAGTTTGACACCCCTGATCTAGAGAGCCATTAAATTAGGTTTCTAACAGGCTGGAAGAATGTTCAAATGAATTGGACTTAAAGTATGAGGATTGTTTGCAAGACTGTCTGGTTTGGTGCACAGACAACTTCCTGAGTTAAATATTTAGTTATAAACTGACTGGTATGCAGAATCTTTTGAGATGAGATTTTTTGATACCGGGTTTTTTTCTGGTTTAAATTGATTTGATTTTAATTTTAGTCATAATTAAGGCATCTGTTTTTTTTTTAGTCTAGTTTTAGTCAACTAAATATTGTAAGATTATAGCTGAGTTAAATATATAATGTGTAAATTTTGATAATAAAAGTGATTGATAATCAATCTAATAAAACCAGGAAGTCTTGGCCCAAATATTTGGTGTTAAAAGCGTCATATTCACAGGATAAGTCACTGAAAATAAGTGATGGGTTTTCTGATTGTCTTGTCTAGATTACTGATATATTTGTTTTTTATGAATGTAAAAGGCAAAAACTTTTCATTCGCATCTGCAAGCTGCGCATAACTGCAGTCTTCTTGACTTCTTTGAATGCTTCGAAGACAGAATACTGATGAATAACACCATAACAAAAGGTCTTGTTTTAATAACATTGTGAGGGAGAAAACATTTTCATCCTGACATTTTCATTTTAAATAACCATGACAGGCGGAGCTGTCTGGGGCTTTATTGTGCATCTGTATTAGTAGCTGCTGCTCCAGCCTGCATATGAACAAATGGTTCCTGCTCTCATTAGAGTGGAATATAATCATTATACAGTTATTTAATACTGTCCAGTGTAAACTAGGGATATTCCCTGTGACTAATTTACCAGTTGTTTATTGCTATAGTCACATTAGGCATTCGGAAATTGCGGCATAACCAAAATTATTGCAAACAACCACAGAGACATGCCGCAGGCAATTTGTGCTCACCAGTGCAGACTGACTAAGATTGAGTGCAGCATTTTGGCAATGAATTGGATGAGAATTAATAATAAAACTTTCACCAGTCTGTCTGATAGTAATTCTAGTCATTCCATGTCACACTGCAATTGTTGTGATTGAGACAGGTTTCCCTCCACTTAGCGACCTTTGTAGTAGTTTTGTGATTGAAAGCGGGTGCCGAGAGGTTGCTGCACGCTCAGAATCTCTGTGTAGTTGGTGGAAAATATTCAAAGCAATCACCACTGATGATGTTTATTTTATTTATTTAATTTTCTCTCTTGTAGGAGGTTGGTGGACTATTTTTACTCTAGTTTGGTTGAGCCATAAATGAGAGAGAATTATAGAATTTTGGGCTAAAAGCCAAAAAACAAACAAAACAAAATATCCAAACCTGAGGACAGTCTAATTTTTTTAAATCAAACAACATCTGTACAAATCATCAGTGTATTTAAGGACCTTAAGTAACATTCTTCAGTTATAAAATTGTGTGCTTTCCTCACTGTTAACATCAACAGACCAGTGCAGAAAGTTAATACAACCACATTACATGCACATAGGAAGAGGCTGTCAGTGATGTGGGGACCAGTGACTGCAGAATGTTAGTGAAATTCAAAGACTTTCAGCGACAGCAGGAACAGTAACTTTTAATGACTAGAAGCAGCAAGTTAAAATTTTCTCTGCTCTGAGGGGAAGTGATTGATTTGTTATCTTTCGTGACATGACCACGAAAGGTAACAAAGGATACCACTGACTAATGCATAGGTAACCTTGTAAATACATTACTGGGTTACCGACACAGCTGAAGGCATTAATGCATACTTGTGACCTACGGTTAGCATTGTGTTTATTGCTCTATATGTGGACAGGGCTTTAGAATAATTTAACTGAGTATTTCTGGTCAGACAAATTGTAGTAATCTAGCGTTTTGTTAATTTTTTTTTTGTTAATTTCTGAGCTTACTGAGTCATATGTGAAAGCTGCTTTTGCTGTATTCTATCTTCTATCCATTTTTGGATCTTTGGCTCTTTTTCTCTGCTTTCCACGACCCCCTTAACTGAGAAGTAAAAGTGCTCTGCCTCACAAGTAGAATCTGCTTTATTATAAGTTAGGGACAAAAAGTACTGTTTGAATTGGTGCGTAGCCATGTTCACTGCATGAAGACAACAGTGCAGTAATGTTTACAGAACACGTGTTACTGCACTGCTGCACAGGTGGAACCTGCAGAGTGTTTCACATCCACAGACTCCAGTTCATGACAAAAGGAGTCGCTCGCGGTAGTCTAATAATTCTTAGTGTATGATGGAGAGAGTATCAGCTGCGGAGGAATTCGGCTGAGCTATTTTTACACTGCACGGTGAGGCCGGTTGCTATGGTGTTGCCCATTGGCACAGTTGCTGTGTTGGCATCTCAGCGCCGGGGTGTGGCGGAGTGCGTGACGAGCGGCGCCATAGATCCACTTCAGAGTGACTCATATCCTCAGAGCTCTGGTGCCCTACATCTGAATGCACACACCCACATACAGGCATTCAACAATGTTGTGTGAGCCACATAAAAATTATGATAAATGACTGTCGTCAGTCAGTGCTTTTTGAGATGTTTCGGTGTGAAAAATGCATATGTGAGTGAGGCTGTTTGGTTGATGTTGTTAAAGCCCGATGAAAATGCAGCACATCTTCATTGCTTTCTTCCTTGACGTTGGTCCCCGCTGAGGCTTAGGAAACACCAGGAAGCCTTTTCAAATCATGTGATTAAATGAGGAAACGTGAGATGCAGGCAGTTTGACTCCCTCTTCACACCTTTTGTGAAGTATACACGCTGTGGAATACTAAGGATTTGTGTTGACAGAGTGTAGTGTTATTAGTGAGAAGAGGAAGGTGTTGCTTGTGGAGCTGTGATTAAGTTAGATCGGAGGAGGAGGAAAGTAGGTCACTGGGCCAGCAGGTCAGTGAAGCACAGATGACATCACAGTTATACAATGCCTGTTCTCCCAGTTACACAACGTTCGCTCTGTGCCGAAAGCTACTGCTTCAACTACAATGTTTTCTTTCTGTCTTTCATTGTGCTCTAATATAGCCAATTTATTTATGAAATTGTCTTACATTCGATGGCCTCTGTTGCCTTTTCTTTTTTTCTTTTTTCCTTTTTCCCCCCCAGTCTTAATTTGCAATCCAGTTTAGCTTGCCTGCTTTTAAGATGATGTACAGCCAAAAAGGAAAAGCTCTTTGTGTCTGTTGGTACAAAATCTTTAGACAATGCTTTTTACTACAACTCACCGCTCCCTTTTACAGTGCTGTGCCAATGTGTAGTTGGCCACTTGTGTTGACAAAGGTTTAATCTCAGTTAAGACATCCACTCTCTAATGTATTTGTGTGAAAAGCGTCACATGTAGGGTGCAGTAAAATAACACTGCATAGCTGAAAGTCAGTGGGCCATGACAGAACCTACTCCTCCCTCTTACCTTCATTTTTTCCACTGTCCCAACACTAAGGTGTAAACACTTCCAGTGCCAACTTCCTTCCTTATTTTGATTGACTTGACAGCAAGTTTATTCCAACCAATAGAAATCCTTTTTTTAAACCAGTATTGTCATTGCTGACTGAAGTTTCCATTACACACGTACTATACCTGCTAGTTCATATCTCAGTTATTTGTGTACTTTAATCAGTTTTAAGTAGACAGTGTTTGCATCTGTTTAAAAATCTTTCAGGCTTCTGAAGTTCTGGCATCACCATATATGATGGTGAAAATTGTTTTTATGTCATTATTTGTAGTCCCCCCCTTTTGACAAAAACCAAAAATCCTGTACATATAAATAAATAAGATCCATCCGCTTCTTCTTTTCAGTGTGGCGGGGGGGGGCTATCCCAGCTGTCATAGGGCGAGAGGCGGGGTACACCCTGGACAGGTCGCCAGTCTGTCGCAGGGCTAACACACAGAGCCAGACAATCATTCGCACTGACACTCACTCCCGCATTCACACCTATAGGCAATTTAGACTAATCAATTAACCTATCCCCACAAACTACATGTCTTTGGACTGTGGGAGGAAGCCGGAGTACCCGGAGGGAACCCACGCAAACACGGGGAGAACATGCAAACTCCACACAGAAAGACCCTGATGGTGGAATTGATCTCAGGACCTTCTTGCTGTGCGGCAACAGTGCTAACCACTGTGCTGCTAAACAAGATATAAACTTTAAATGAATGGAAAGAACAAATTACTGAATGAAAATGTGCACATTGAAGCTCTAGCTCATGATACTCTTTTTACAATGCATTTTCTGAATTGCAACACTTTGATGACTAGATTTCAATGGAATATGAAAAGTAAATAAGACAGAAATATTTTAAATCACATTAAAAAGAACTATATTTTAATTATGTGAGGTGGCTGATGTATATTTTTTGAAACGTACCATAAATATGCATATTGGATCCAGAGTTATGTTTATTATTATTGTTGTTTTTTAGCTTTAATTTTCAATACACTTTAGTTTTAGTTGATTTCAAGGGTGGGTTGATTGCTTGATTCAGTTTAAATATGTAATGCTACCTCTGTGGTGACTCCTTGTGAATAAGGCAACTGCTGAAAGTAGCTTTATTTTTATTGGTTTTTTCATTCATTTTCATTTTTTTATTTCAATTAACTGAAGAGCTTTGTTTACTCTAATAATACACCTACACTCACTCATTCTATCGGTGAGTGTAGGTGTAATTCTTCTTTTTGGCTTTACCAAATGTTAACAGGCCTAATTTAAACTCTTTAAATTATGTCTACCAAGATTCATGGGGAAAAACACTGAAGGGATTTTCTCACCAACACAAATAGGCCGTTATGTTGAGAAAGCCTCCCACATAGGTTGTGACGGTAACTGGTTCATGAAGTAAATGGGTCAAATATTTAGGCTAGAGACCCAGCGGGCTTTCTCATTTTAATTTGAAATCTAGTGTACCTGGGCAAAGAGAATAGATAGTAGAGATGGGTGGTAGAAAGAGTATTTCAGTTATTGATGGTTGCATTTGTGGCTTGTTTAAATCAAGACAGATTCTGGTATATCTGACACAGCAGCACACAAGCAGGCAAATATTTGGTAGTAAGTACCCTAATTTATTTTTTTTATTTTTTTATCGCTTTTAAAATTACTTCTGTCACCATTTTAATTTTTTTTTGGGATGTTGCACTCGAGCCAAACCCTACTAGCCAAGGTTTTTACAATGGCCTAAAAAAGTATGTTTGTAGTTAAACCATAATGTATTTGATTACAGTTATGACTACGACGATCAAACGTCAATTTAAGTAATTAATTTAAAAATTGTAATCCACAGGATTTTTTTTTTCTTTTTTTGTGCAACTGCACATCTATTAATATTTTTTTATTTTACTTTTTGTTTTTGTTGTTTGAGTTTGTTAGTATTTAGCTTGGGTGATTTGCAGTTAGCAATGGAGCATATAATCCAGTGTAATTTTATGTAATTGATAACAGCCTCACTGTTTACTGTTCACTCTCTGTGACAGAGCTGTTTGAGGTTACAGCTATTGCAAACCCAACACATTCTGCTGCTGTTTCATTGGCAAAACACACAAAGAATTGCCAAAGAAACTACGCAATGACTATTTGATGTAGTACAAAACTCCACTTGGTTTTATTAAAGTAAAGGGATGTATTACCACATTATACTATACAAAAAGAACAGTCTCATTGATGCTGACCCACTGCAAACACAAAAAAATAAATTGATGAGAACATCAGCACTCATAATTGTTTACTATATGTAATGGTTTTAATATTACATGGCAGCAGAAAGAAACTGACTCATTTCAGCCTTTGGCTTTCCTCGGCGTCTCTGTTGCACATGTAGGATGTGACCCCTATTAAAGCACCACCTTAATATAAGCTGTGGTGGATGCAGGTGATTATAGTCATACATTCAACAGCAACAGCAAAATTCACTGTGCTGATGTGAGTGCTGATATTGTGCTGCCACATTAAGAGTGAATAACAATTGCAGGTCGACAGTTCTATTCTTGAATTCAGGTAAAGCAGTTTTGCAGGATTCACAGTTCAAACTTAACCTTATCTTATACTGGACCTTGGTGTTGCCCATTAGTTCATCTGGTTCTGAAATAAGCTGTTTTAGCTCCCTTCCCATTTGAAACTGAGCTTTATCCTCTGTCACTGACATCATACAGAGCCAATAGTAATACAGTAGTATTAAAATAAACTGTAACCAATAACTCTTAACCTATATCTCACTTCCACACCTAGTGTTAAGAGTCAACTCTTAGAACCAGTGTTCTCACACAAACACGCAGTGCTATTAGCTGCCTAACTGCTAGCTCTTTATAGAGTGGAGAGGAGGCAAGGAGGTTAAGGGGTGGCTGTCCAGTCTGTACACAGCAGTTTCTTCAAACCAGCCAATCAGCAGTCTCGCCTGGTCTCAGCAGCAAACACACTCACCTACCTGCCTTGCAGAGAGGAGAGAGAGCTCCACACAGCTGCATATCTAAACAAACATGGGACATGATCGTTGATCATATTAGCATCCACCATTGTTATAATGTATTTATATTTATGAAAGAATAAGGAGTAATTTCAACCCTCAGGCATAAATGTAGGCAGAATTCTTATAAATGCTTGTTTTTTTTATTTTTACTTTTTTAAAATATAAATCAATCTCATATATCATGGTTCTCTAATCTTTCAATAACGGCCTCGGTTGTTGTGTCTTTTTGTCTCATAGACTCAGATGTTGCTGCCATGTGCCAGACTTACACCCTAAGCAGACGAAAGACACAGCACCCCGAGGAACTTTTAGCTATTTTCTGCAGCCTGGTAAGAGAGACTTTGAGAGAATATCCTCCAAGACTCATAAAAGCACACCCCTATCACAGAGTGTCCACCTGTACTCTACCTTCACCCAGCAGCACCTTCCTCATCCTCTCACAGAACTGGCTGTACTGTCAGTAAGGTGAAATGTCTTTACCATCTTTGCTCGTGTCTGAAGTTTTTTGATTCTTTGACACTCTGCCATTTTATGGGTGTTTTTTCTTCAAAGGTTTATTCACAAATGTCTACCTCACGATTAAAAGACCCCTCACCGACACTGCGACCCTGAACAGGATACAAAATGACCTCGAGCATTGACCAGTGAGTCAAACATTTGGCTAGTTTTTTTTTTATTGTTGATTTAAAAAAATAGTGGGACATGAAGAAAATCCAAAACACATTCAGCCCACAGTTCTCATGCATCTAATTAACAGTGATTTCATTTTTTCCTTTTTTTGAAGATTAAGATCAAAGTAATTTAGGGATTTACAGTGCCTGAGTTTGATGTCTTCATGTTTTCTAGGAGAGATTTTCTTATCAAAGAGCTCACTGTAAATGTTAAAGGATCTGATATAACTGTTGGTTTGTCCAATCTGCAGGGATGACAGTAGTATTTTTGATGGGTTAATGGAAGAAGATGAAAAGGACAAAGCAAAACGGTAAGATCTTGGGTTTGTTTTCATATCAAATGCATTCAGTGAAGTTACATCCTCCATAAAACTGCTATTGTAGTTGTTACAAGACTTGATTTTAGATATCGTTTTGAATTATTACAGCTACAGTGAACAAGATTTTGATGTGTTCCTAGTTAAGATGTCATCTAACTTTTACAAATATTTGTTCTTCTAAATAACCAGCGTGTCCCGTAACAAGTCTGAGAAGAAGCGCAGAGACCAGTTCAATGTCCTCATCAAGGAGTTGGGTACAATGCTGCCGGGCAACACCCGGAAGATGGACAAGTCCACTATTTTGCAGAAAAGTATCGACTTTCTGCACAAACACAAAGGTGAAAAACTCTAATAACCACTAGAATTAATTATAATGGTAGTGGGTTTATCCCTCAGTTCATCCTTAGTTTAAAATGAAATGTTTTAGCTCTTTCTCTTCAAGCCAACTTGCTTCTGTTTGACTGCCTCTTGCAAACAAATTCTGTGTGGACTCATATTAGGGCCACCATACACAGCCAAAAGTAGAACAAAAATGAGCTGAAACTGATTGCTTTGTGCATTCTGAAACTTGAACATTTGGCTTACTGGGATTACATATACTGACCACTTTAATGGTCCATAAGGTAAAGCATAATGGGTGCCTTTTTAAATTCGCAGAGTTATAAGTTACATGCGTTATGTCTACTTTATCAGAAATCGCAGCTCAGTCAGAGTCAACTGAGATCAGACAAGACTGGAAACCTCCTTTTCTTAGTAATGAAGAGTTCACTCAGCTGATGTTGGAGGTAAGGCAGTTTCTTGCACTTATTTTTCTTGTGTTTCTATGCAAAAATATAGATGAAATATTATCTAACCTTTGTTTCTATTAGGCGTTAGATGGATTTTTCCTTGCAATTATGGCTGATGGGAATATAATCTATGTCTCTGAGAGTGTGACTTCCCTACTAGAACATTTACCAGTGAGTATAAGCTTTAAATAATAGATAAAGTCAGTAGTTCACTGATGAAACATTTGGTAATAAACATATTCATTGGTTTTGTTTTTCCCCAGTCTGATCTTGTTGATCAGAACTTGTTAAATTTCTTGCCTGTGGGGGAGCATTCAGAGGTGTACAAGGCTCTGTCCTCTCATGTCATGGAAGGAGAAACATTGACACCTGAGTATCTTAAAAGTAGGTTGGATATGTTATCTGTCTTCAGCTGCTGTTTTTGTTCTTCAATTCTTATGTTTAAGCTATTATTATTATTATTATTATTATTATTATTATTGTTATAGCAAAAAATCAGCTAGAGTTCTGTTGCCACATGCTCCGAGGGACAATCGACCCCAAAGAGCCCCCCGTGTATGAATATGTAAAGTTTATTGGAAACTTCAAGTCCCTGAATAATGGTAAGTTACAGTACACGGAGTCAGAATGTAGAGCAGAGATGTTGTGTGAAAGGATTAACTTTGCTTTGTTCCCATTCTTTTTTACCAGTGCCTAACTGTACCCGAAATGGTTTCGATGGAGTGATCCAGCGATCACTTCACTCTGCCTTTGAAGACAGAGTGTGTCTCATAGCCACTGTGAGGCTAGCCAAGCCACAGTTTATCAAGGTGAGAATCTTTAACTGCTTCTCCTTTTATCTGGTTGACACACATTCGGTTTCTTGCTTTAGGGCTCTTAAGGTAGCTTTAATTAGGACAGGGCTCAGCAGTAATGGTCACCTGAGGAAAAATGATTTGGGCCCTTGTCATTTATCATGTGTAGTTCCCTCATGCCTCTGCTGGGAATAACTTTTTTACCTCATTTAAAAAATGGGGGAGGGTTTATGTTGACATATCGCTGTCGTAGAAACCTGGGCTGTTTTACTGGAGATGGCAGAACCTAAATGGATAAAATAAGTTGAAAATAAACCAGAACTTGTATTGCTGAACAAACAGGGATGATTGATCATGTAATTTGTCATACTGCACAAGTTTAAAAGGCTCTTTTTAAGACAATATACTGTGTGTAGTTTAGAGTTGTGTATGTGTATTTTTATGTCTTCTAAGTTCTGTTTTCTCCCCTTGCACCAATAGGAGATGTGCACAGTAGAAGAGCCTAATGAGGAATTTACATCCAGACATAGTTTAGAGTGGAAATTTCTCTTCCTGGACCACAGGTAATTCTTTTCCAATTTATCAGTGTAAATGCATAACTTAATTTTCAGTTTGTGCTACAATGGATCAGTATTAAGTGTTTAGTCAAACTTAACCTACTTGATTTGGTGTGAAAGTTGCTGACCTATATTTATAAAGAATGACCTTTTTTTTTTTTTTTTTTTTTTTTAACCATGGTTACGGTATGTGACTGCGTGGCTTTTTTGTGAAATCAGAATTGTTGATTTTTGTGAGAGACCAAATCGAAAAAACTCGTGTTTTGTAACACTTCTGTCATTATTTATTACACAGCAGGCTTGCTTTTATGAAGGCTTGTGGTCAGGAAACATAATTATTATTATAAAAGAAGAGTGAGGTCAACCTGGCCCGCTATCGGTCACCAGCATTTTTGCTTTATTTCCCACGGGGCTTCGACGTGGTGCTGATGACTCGGGGTGATATCACTAACACTATCCAAAACCTGTCAGTCACTCTAACTTCAGGATTGATATTTGTTTTTGTTGACTATGTACACAACTACATATTGTACAACATATTGTTTGTAAGCTCATGGATCTGGAATATTTATGTATATATTTTCTTACACAAATAGATGTTTGGGGGGGATAAGAGGATTTGAAAGTAAGCAAGCATTCACTTTTGTATGCCTCTGAAACCATGCACGTTTCAGTTGATATCCTAGGTTATGTTTCAGTGTAGCTAATTCTTTACCTTTATAAAAATAAAATGGAGTAACTTAATAATTTTATTATTTCAAAGATGTTTTTCATAATTAGTGCAGACATTCCTGAGTTTTGGCTGAAATCTCGTTTTGGTAGATCAGAGTGACCTTTGTCCAAAAAAAATGAGTACATTTTAATGAGTTCATCCTTAATTCAAAGTTAATATTTATCCCAGGTGGGACGACATTCCCTCCAGGCATTCCTGATATATTACGTGAATGGGATAGACAACCCAAAAGATCCGTTCTGGCCATAGCTGTCTCCAGCATGGAAGAATAATAATAAAAATCCTAATCAGTGTCGAAATAATGCCTGCATAATGATGCAATAAACAGTGTGACGTGCAAATGTCATTCAGTTAAGGTTGAATGATAGAAGTCCAAGGTTAAGGTGTGTAAGATAAGAATAGTAGGTAGTTCAGAAGTCAGATAGCCTGAGGGCTGAAGCTCCTCCTTCAAGCTTACGCCACTTAATATGTTTAAAAAAAAAAGTGTGAACATGAACTCAGAACAACGGCGTCGCGTGTGTTTTCCTTGGGACAGGCCAAATGAAATGAACTACAGGTATAACTGTAACCAGTAGCTAATTTAGACACAGATGTAGTTGGCTCTCATAGTTACAAAAGCTCAATGATCTTATTCAGGGATTAAAAAAAAAAAAAAAAAGAAGCTTTATCAGCTTTATCAGTCTCATTAAACATTACAACAACAGCTCTTCTGGGCTGGTAGAAAGGTAAACTGTACACCTGAATACAGACATTTCATCCTGGTGAGTGGTGAGAGCTGGGAGTAGCAAATTATCCCAACTCTCATTACTGAAAATGTTTAGGCATGCTACCCTGAACCATTTAGAAAGACACTTATTTTCCTTATGCTGTGAAAGCATCAGGTGAAGCTACATGCATACATACTCCTTTATTGCTTTATGTTGTCATTTAGGGGTAAATATGGCTGGATGTATGACTTAACGTAAGAACAAGACATTTCCTGATTGACTTCCAGTTAATCATTTCAATAACGTTTACTGTGTTTGTCCAGAGCTCCGCCCATCATAGGTTACCTCCCATTTGAGGTCCTGGGTACATCAGGATATGACTACTATCATGTAGATGACCTTGAGACACTAGCCAAGTGTCACGAACACTGTGAGTACACTTCTGTCAGCGATCACTGAAGCATGGTCAACTCCAGTTATCAACTTCCTCTCGAGCTTCCAAAGCAGAGCATTGAAATCTTCTCTTTGCTTCTGTGTAGTAATGCAATATGGGAAAGGAAAGTCCTGCTACTACAGATTCCTCACCAAAGGGCAGCAATGGATTTGGCTTCAGACCCATTACTACATTACTTATCACCAGTGGAACTCCAGGCCAGAGTTCATTGTCTGCACACACACGGTCGTAAGGTGCATGAAGATTTCCCTCTTGACCCTTTGATATGACATTGCTCACGAGCTAAAACATACAGTCCTCTGTAAAACCCTAGAGGTAGTATAATGACATGCTTTGCTTCCAGTGATGTGGTGTTTTTATTACTATGGAGTAGACAAAAGCTACTGGAAATATTTTTACATATTGAAATGTATAAGAGGCAGCCAAATGCAGCAATATATATATTATTATTAGTAGTAGTATTACAATTGTATTAAACTTTATATTAAAAAAAAGTCCTGATTTGTTAATTTTCCATATACTTCTGTTCAAACTTTGAAATCAGAAAGTCTGAACTTGAATTGTTTTAATTCAGGTGTATTCTGGTGATTTCCAGAGCCATAATTATGAAAGTTGTGTCCAACCCTAACTGTGTGTGTCATTAATTGTCTTTGCGCTGCAGTTATGCTGAAGTAAGAGCAGAACAGCGCAGAGAGCTGGGAATTGAAGAATCACCACCTCAAATCACCGCTGAGAAGGTCAGACCAACATGAGGTATGATTTGTAAAAATTAAAGAGTGGACAGCATAGTGACCTTGTGACAATGCATTGTTTGCAGCAATCCCAGGATTCAGGCTCTGAGTCCCAGCTCA
This sequence comes from Copadichromis virginalis, assembly GCF_057382275.1. Lineage (NCBI taxonomy): Eukaryota > Metazoa > Chordata > Actinopteri > Cichliformes > Cichlidae > Copadichromis > Copadichromis virginalis. The sequence goes on from NC_140639.1 coordinate 8,535,709, forward strand.
ACACTTTCAGCTTGAAAGAGGCCTTAGAGCGATTTGACCACAGTCGGACCCCATCGGCCTCGTCTCGCAGCTCACGTAAATCTTCCCACACGGCTGTGTCTGACCCAGCCTGTAAGTACAAGCATCTGTTCACTACTGAGCAAAGCTTGATGTATATTAACTATTTCTTTTTTTATTATTATTATCTGAGCATCATGTTTATATTTGCCCTTCAGCATCACAAATGAAGCTTCAGGGAGATAGGAGTACACCAGGTCGCCAGTCGGTCTCTGCTGTGGAGATGACATCACAACGGAGATCATCTATCAGCAGTCAGGTCAGTGGATGGACAAGCGCACACGCTCTGGTCTTAAATTTCACGATACCTGTATTCTGGGTCATGAGGGATTTCATTAGGACTTAGGACTTTTGTTTGGTGTCTTTAATTCCATCAGCAGTCGATGAGTTCCCAAAATACAGGACAGAACGTGGCGTCATCCATGGTTTCACAACAACAGCCGCAGCAGCCACAACAGCAGCAACAGCAACAACAACAGCAGCAACAGCAACAAGTTCCGACCAACAACCAAGTAAGATATTCACGTCATTTTTTTTTATTGTCTAATATTGCTGATTCTTGAGTATAACTAGCAGACAATGACTGCAGTGGACAGCGTTTTTTTGTTTGTTTGTTTGTTTGTTTTTTTTAATGCTCAGTTTCACTTCACTATAAAGAACTTCTTTATCCATCATGTCTTATGTCTTCTGTGTGGCACTTGATAAACTGAAGGTCCAACAGCACAATTATGAACAAGAGTAGCCTATGTGTCTGTTTGACACTGCCTTATGACATGGGACAGCCAATGAACATGGATCTGCAAAGCTCTGTATAGCTCCCACGCACTGACATGATGGGGCTGTTAACCCAGGAATGCCTATATTTATATATAAAACGTAGACGTAGTCCCTATGATGCCACCTATTGGTTTGTGGACTACTGTAGCCTGTAGTCTGACCGTCAGCATGTTGGATTTTTAAGTCTTTAAAAAATGTAGGTGAGTTAAATAAAAATATAGCCCCTGCACACAGTTGTCATGAACCGTCAGTTGGCTGTAGAGAACAAAGGAAAGTTTGCAGGCTGTAAATATGTTTATTTTTGCTTTAAAGCTGAGAATTTTATGGGTGTTCACAAATTCACTTGCTTTTATTGCCAACGTTAAGCAGATATTCTTGGAGCTGCAGTTTGAATTGGTTACATTTTTAAGCCAGTGGTCACTGTTGGTTAAAATGTGTTCTGTGGTCAGCATGCAAGAAGTTGTTTGTACTCAGAGAATGTGACCTGAGCCTTAACAATTTGTAAAATATACGTATGGAACATTTAAAATAAACTGCCATACTGTTATGTCTTTATTCTTTAACAGTCAATGGTCCAGTTCTCCAGCCAGTTAGAAGCCATGCAGCACCTGAAAGAGCAGCTGGAGCAGAGGACCAGAATGATCGAGGTCAACATTCAGCGGCAGCAGGATGAGCTGCGGCAGATCCAGGACGAGCTACAGAGGGTGCAGGGACAGAGTCTGCAGGTAGGACTGAAGAGCTGCGCACAAGTGTTGCAAATGAATGATTACATAGCCTAGTAAATATATGAAAGGTTTTCTTTTTAATTGTTTTATATTCAGCTTACATGATGGATGTGTTGCTGTTATAATTAGAGCTGGAGTTCGAATGTGTGATGTGTATCTCAGATGTTCCTGCAGAAAGGGCCTGGAGGACTAAATGTGAGCTCTGTACAGATGGCCCAGGGGAATGGTGGGCAGCAGGGGGGTACACTCAGCATGCAGGGCCAGGTGGTTTCTGCAGGATCTCTGCAAAACAGCATACAGCAACAACATGCTGTGCAGCCCCCATCCCAGCAACAAACACTCCTACGGGAACAGAACACAGCACTCTCGCAGGTCAGACAGGCTAAACGGTTCTCATTTTGCCTCTCACTGACCCGCTGAATTCATAGCTTAGCTGTGTTTGTTATAGATTTTTCCATCCAGCATGCTCGTGTCATAGACTCCGGTTCTGTTTATTTCAGCCTCAGAGGTCGTCGCACACAGTGCAGCCTCAACAGAATCCACTGCCTGCATCTCTCTACAACACGATGATGATCCCTCAGCAAAGTCCTGCTAACGTGGTTCAGATTGCCACAAGCCTGGCGCAGAATACTGGACCCAACACTCCTGCTGTGGCAACATTTGCACAGGACCGTTCGGCTCAGATTAGGTGTGAATCTTCACATAAATCTATTTGTTATATTTCTTCATAATGAAAATGTTATTAAGTAGTGCTCGAGTTCATTGATGGCACCCTCTGTGGTGCATAATACTTCAATTTAATGTAGTACTAATTTAGGTACAGTGCACTTTTATAGTGAAAAAAGGTCATATATATTGACCTTATGTCAATTTGGGTTAATTAGACTTATCAGACCTGACTAACTTCCTGAACCTTACAGGTTTCCTGCAGGCCCCCAGCTGCTCACCAAGCTAGTGACAGGGCAGATGACATGTGGGGCAGTTATGGTCCCCACAACCATGTTTATGGGTCAAGTGGTGACGGCCTTTGCACCGCAGCAGGGCCAGACGCAGACAATTAGCATTTCCCAACAGGCTCCGCAGCAGCAACAGCAACAGGAGCAACAGATTCAACCGCAGTCTCAGGTCACAGCCATGCAGCAAGGGCAAGCTCCACTGACCCAGCAGCAAACACAGTTCCTACAGGTAACACTGACACAGTAACCACTTATCAGGTGAAGTTTTACTGTATGAAGTTGGCTCGCATACAGGCAGCTTGCTGTTTACGTGATTTAAAATATCCTAATGAATTTTATTTTATATAAATTGAAAATTCTTTGTATGCTCAAAGAACTTGACACAGGAGATGGAGTTGAATGTGAATATTTTTTTTCAGATCTGTTGACAGACGAGGACATTTTCAAAATGTGATTTTGATTAAAATACAATGTTGAAAGATGCAGCTTAGTTTAGATGAATTCCTGTTGACAACAACGATGTTTCAGTTCCATATCACTACTCACTGTTCAATCGGACTCTAACCACAACAAGAGGATGGTGGATGACAAATTAGATCTAGAAATTAAAGTTTAACTTAATGCCACAAGTTACTATTTTTTTTAATATAATTAATATACGAGGAGGAACTGATATGCTTTGACTGATGGCCTCCAAAAGCCTGTTTTTTTTTTTTGTTTTTTTTTGGTCGCACTACAATCATAAGGCTAAGTATGGTGAGACATAGCGGTCCAGATCTTTTGCTTGTTGTAGTCTATTACATTTCAATAATCTGTAATCTCTAAATAATGGTCTGCTTCAGATACTTTTAAATGGTTAGAAATCCTCTGGTTTAGCCAAGGGACCACCCTGAATAGAGCATGAAGAACGCAGCATGCGCACTCATGTCTCAGTGTCTGTGTATTGTTCAGCCATTACACAGACACTGATTTGCCTGCCTTTCTTGCTTTACAGTGAATCAGCAGAGTCCTAGTTACTGCAGCTTTAAGTTACATCTTGGCTCGTTAGGCTGTGCCGACTAAGCTAATGTAACTTTTTCACTTAAGGCTCCTCGACTCCTTCATGGAAACCAGTCCACCCAGCTGATCCTGCAGGCAGCGTTCCCTTTGCAGCAGCAGGGTACCTTCACTGCAGCAGCCCAACAGCAGCAGCAACAGCATCAAACACAGCAGAAGCAGTTACAACAAAAGCAGCAACAGCAGCTGGCTCCTCACAGAGCAGATAGTTTGTCTGACCGCTCAGCGACACAGCCGCAGTAACTAGCCCAAGCCTATCAGAAGTGCAGTTAACCAAACTCAGGTGTGGTTGATGGGAGTGTAAAGTGCAGTTCTGCTGAAAGTGCACCACTGAAACCTCAGAGGATGAGAAGTGGACACTCTGTTGCTCTGCTTCTCTCACGCGAATCTTGTGCTGTTTGCACTTCACTCCTGAGCCCAGAGTACACCAGAGAACCCGGGATGGGGCTTGCTGTGGCAGCAGGTTTGGCTGTGGAATGAAGCCTTCCCTCCAAGAAAACAGGGCCATACAAGGCCTGCAAAAGACTCCCCCTTACGCCTCCCCTTGTGTCGTGTGTGTCTGTGTTTGGGTGTGTGTGTGTGTGTGCAGGCGCGCATGTGTGCTCTAGTCACCCTCACAGGATTATTTCACAGTTCTCCCGTCAGTGCGGTGGAGAGCTTCACTTCGAGGACGTCCTACAAAACAACCAATTGTTTGTTTTGTATGTTTTTCTTGTAAAACTAATTATGGGTCAGAAAATATTTTTAAGAATGTGGTGTAGATTGAACTTTGACTGTACAGAATATCATGTGTAATATATACTGTAAATATACTGAAGAATAACTAATATTTTATATGATGCATGAAATGAAATGCATAGTCTGTTATTTGCAGCTTTGAATATGCTTTTTTTCTAATACTCAGAAAAAAAGACCTGAAAATGCTTAGTGGCTGATATTTTCACAGACTTCCTTTCTCCTAGGGGATGTTTGTTTGTGTGTCTGCATCAGACAGTGCCGATGCTGTTTGTTGTGTCACAGTTTGTTTAATCCTTGACCCCTATTTTCACACAACTTCACAAAATTATCGACAGAATGATAGAAAAATACTTTAGTTTTTTTAAAGATGTGCTCAAGCACTTAAGACTTGAAATCAATGTGTGAGATTTGTGAATAGAATGGAGGCAACATTAAGCTAAACATATGCAACAGTAAGATCTGCTAACATTATCCTTCATATCATCATTTCTTAATTTTTAGAACTTGAGATCCCTCCATTTCACAGCCATCCATATCGCCTGTGTTGGCACCCAAGGATGCTTTATTTCACCTGTAAACATTTATACTTTTAGATGTATGTAAATATAAAATACTAACCCATTAAATACTTTAGTAAGAGACATGATCTAGTTTTAAGGCATCTAACTGTTTTAGCTGGGCACGCAGAACAAAAAGCATCCACTCTCTCTAGGACTTTCTGGGAGACACCAGTCATCCTGTCAACCCGATACAAAGATCCCATCCTATTCCATTATACCCTTCTCTGAGCTCTGTGGATTATCGGGAGAAGCCAGTTGCTCTGCTTTTTGTAGCTGTGCTGAGTGGTCTGAGATTGTCTTGTGAGAACTGCAGTAACGTTATTTGGCCCCTTGATGGCAGTGACATGGATATATTATGGCTTTTTACATTTAGAAAACAAACGTATGAGTTACATTTGGGATTTCATTTGCAACCTCTCTTCCGCAGACGAGGTGCTGAGCCAGTTCTACCATTGTGCCTTTTGAGAACCAGCACACATTTTG